>NC_139221.1:119860885-120330885 GCF_055691185.1 Crinia signifera
CTCTGCCTCCCCATGTTGCCCAGCTACTCCACAGCCACCAGGTGAGCACCCCCCCCCCCTCCTGCGGCAAAACAACACCCACCCCCGCATCCCCCCCCTCCCGCGATTCACGGCACACACCCCCACCCCTCACGACCCCCCCTCCCCCGATTCGCGAACATCCCCCCCTGGGATTCACGGCAACCCCAGGATTAAATGGCACATGCAAAACACTGACATGGCTATGGTCGACAATGAAAAAGGTTGACATGAGTTTTTGAAGATTTATTTTTCATTTTTTGAATGTTTTCACATTCATTCTCATGTGTCGACATGGACACCAATGAAGTGCCACACTTATGTCAACATTTACATGTGTTGACCTTTCTGTGTTGATTTTTTCTTGTGGAGATTCGTGGCAACCCCCCTCAACCTCACGCAATTCGCGGCACACCCCCCACCCCCGCGACCCCTCCCGCAATTCGCTGCACCCCCCCCCCCCCCCCCCGCGCGACCCCCCCCCTCCCGTGATTAAGGGGGCGCAGCCCCTTACGACGGTGTGAAGAGCGCCCGCAGGTGTGTAAATTTAATGTGTATACATTAAAATTTGTGCTGTAATGTTGCAAGAACTAAATCAATTTAAAGTTAACTACACTAAGAATTTTATTTTTCATCCTAGATTAAATTTTTTGAAAATCCTTTTTATTGGATGACCCAATGTACATTATAGCATTTGTGCCAAGACTACTTATTGTAAGCAGAAGCATTGGAAACTAAATATGATAAAATGTATCATACCTTCAACAGTGATATTCCTCTCCCCTCGCACCAAATAAAAAAAATAAAAAAAAACTTTCATGTATCAATCTAAAATGTATTTATTTTTACTTCTATTCAGGTATGAACCCAAAGAATGCAGGACTGATATCCACTGGTAAAGAAGCAAATAATTCCAACTGGAGCAGTGCATTCTCCTCAAAACCGCTTGCTCCAGTAGGTGGTGGAGTTACATTTAATAGGAACAATGCAGGTAAAATTTGTGCTCAAGAAAACGTGGGGTCAATTTACTAAAGCTTTTAAACATGAATAGAGGTCATGCTGCCCATAGCAACCAATCATATTATGTCTAGCATTTCTCTATGGCATCCCAGAAAATTATAGACCTAATCTGATTGGTTGTTATGGGCATCATCACCTCTTTTCATTTTAAAAGTTTTAGCAAATTTACCCATAAGAGTAGATAATGCAGGTATTACAAGGCATTATGGAGGTCTCGATTAACCTTATTTGTATGCTAGTTATGAAGTATCTTTCAAGTGCCATTATTACATTTTAATTTAAAAATAAACTAATTTCAGGCTTATATTAGAAACCTGCATGGAAATATAGGGGTTAATGTAATAGCCTACAGGCACTGGCAAGATTCTGGCTAGTCTGGCAATCATTTAAAAAGCAAAATCAACATGGCTTTCCCTATTAAATGACTGACACTTTAAACCAGGGCTGCCTTTCAGGATTTTGTGGATGTCTGCAAGTTGCAGGCAATTCCATATACCTCCATCTATGTTTTCACACCGTTGTAGAGCTATATGTATCTCATGATGTGGCTGCCTCTGCTTTGGTAGTATGGGCCTGATTCAGGTTGGTTTGCAGAAGTGAAATACTTCTTTAATGGACATAGCCATGCTGCACTGCAGGTGGGGCAGATGTAACATGTGCAGAGAGAGTTAGATTTGGGTGACTTATTTTGTTTCTATGCAGAGTGTAAATTCTGGATGCTTTATTTTTACACTGCAATATAGATATCAAAGTATCTATCTCTGCCCCACCTGCATGGCACATGGTTGTCTCCATTAAAGTAGGAGTTTACTTTTGCAAACAAACTGATTCATCCCCTATATGTGCCAAGTTTACTACTTGTCATCATCATCAACTTGCACCTGCCTTACATATCTCCTATATATTTAGCCAGAACTGTCAATCATGTGTGTGTATAACGCTGGGCAGAGTTACAGTCAACTCTGCCCCCCACCCAGCGTTATACATACACAATCTTTTTGCCTCCACTCCCTTACCGTATGCCCCATTTCCGGCAGTATCACTTCGCTGGAGCGCTGGGCCAGCCGCTGCTGCAGGGACACCTGACAGCTGGAAGGCTCTCCCTGCCTTCCGGCTGTTAGTATGTGGCTGCCGCTCATAGGGGTGCGTATGCAGAGCCGGCCCTAGCCTAAATGATGCCCTAGGCAAGATTTTGGCTGGTGCCCCCTAGCACCGCCACTAGTTCCGCCTCTGACCCTGCTCACCTTTCCCATCACCATCAACCCTCATCATAGCAGTCATCATTTTGGTGCCCCTACCCGCAATGTTTTACATAGAAACAGCGCGCACATTCGGTGCGGAGCCCAAACAGGGGTGTGTTCTTGCTGGGAAGGGGCATGGCCACACAATAGTACCCCCGATTCAAATTATGCCACACAGTAGTGCAACTTTATTCACATTATATCATGCGATGGTGTCCCTTATTCACGTTACATCACACAGTAGTACCACTTTACCTTATATACATTACGCCTCACATTATACCCTTAGAAAAAAATCCTGAGAAAATATTGTATTTTAAGCACCTCCATGGCAACTCTGCAACCCAGCACAAACCAGTGTGTGCTGGGCAGAGGAGAAGAGCTGCAGCTGCTGCTGTCACTTAAGGGGAGGGGGCCCGGGGCCCCCACTGGGCCCTTTCATCCGACTTTGGCCTGGGTAATT
This sequence comes from Crinia signifera, assembly GCF_055691185.1. Lineage (NCBI taxonomy): Eukaryota > Metazoa > Chordata > Amphibia > Anura > Myobatrachidae > Crinia > Crinia signifera. The sequence goes on from NC_139221.1 coordinate 119,863,628, forward strand.
TGTACCCCCTACCCCTTTCTCTTGGCACCCCTGATAATACCACACAGTAATGCCCCTTACACATGACACAAATTATTAATGTCCTTATAATAATGCCACTTACACAGTATGCCAACCTTTATTAATGCCCTTCATAAACATAATGACACACATAATGCCCCTTGCACAAATGTTGCACATTATTAATGCCCTTATACACATGTGCTGAATTTGTTTTTGTGGGGGACTTACGTGCTATATTGTATGTGGGGTAGGGACCCTATGGGCTGTATCATTATCTGTCTGGGGGAGGACCTATGTGCTGTATTATAAGTGGCGGGCCCTATGTGCTTTATCATTATCTGTTAAGGGGAACCTATGTGCTGTATTATCTAGGGAGAGGGCTATTTGCTGAATTATTCTTTGGGGGGGGGAGGCTATTGTCTGTGTATTACTATCTGTGGGGGGGACCTACGGTATGTGCTCTATTATTGGGTGGGGGACTCATGTGCTGTATTGGTGGGTTAGGGTTCGGCCGGCTGTATTTCCCCTGCAGTTCAGGCTTTGTCTCCACACATGCTACCGTGTCCAGTGTGATGCCATATTGTGTACAGTGTTGTGTATAGTGTAAGGGCCATTACAGTGTTTGATGTAATGTGTAAGGGAAATTACGTTGAATAGCGATGTATAGTTTCAGTGGCATTACGGTGTGGTGTATAGTGTAACTGGCATTGCAGTGTGTGGCTTATAGTGTAAGTGGCATTACGGTGTGTGACATATAATGTAACCAGGCATATAGTGTAAGGTGTATTGCAGTGTGTGAAGTATAGTTAAGTGGCATTACGGTGTGTAGCGTATAGTGTACGGGGCATTACTGTGTGTGTCGTATAGTGGAAGGGGCATTACAGTGTGTGTCGTATAGTGGAAGGTGCATTACGGTGTGTGGCGCGCAGTGTAAGTGGCATTACAGTGTGGGGCATCTAGTGTAAGGTGCATGACGGTGTGGTGTATAGTGGAAGGGCCAATATGGTGTGGAATATAGTGAAGGGTGCATTACTGTGTGTGGCAGAATCTCTAATGGCCATCACGATGTGGGGTGTAATGTGCAATGACCATCACGGTATAAGTGTAGTGCAGAGCAGTGGCACCACACCCGCCACTCCCACTCCTGCAGTATTTCCCCACCTGCGCCTCCTACACAAACCATATCTCACAGTTCACAGTTTAAGGGGGCGCAGTCCCTTACGACGGTGTGAAGAGCGCCCGTAAGGTGCGATGAATCACCTAGTACAATATACTTTGTGATATGCTCCTCCAGAAAAAGTGCAGCCTTCAAAGAAAGGAGAATATCACAACTCCAAAAAGAGTTCTCTGGTTTGTGACACGATCTGTAGTTCTTGTGTTCTTTATTAAATTCCTCAATTTTATAGAGGATAAATCAGCAAAAAATAGTTATGCTATGCATGTTCTATTTATTATTTTTATATGGGTAAGAATTTTAACAAAAGGGATGTTTTTTTTTATTTTGTAGTATGTTAATGCATGCTATTGTACGAACTGTAAACATCAAATGTTAAATAGTTTTTTTTCTGAAAGTAAATAAAATTAACATATATGTGAATAACAATTAACATCTAAATTATATATATAAATCTTGTGTACACAACTAGAGTACTAAAATAAAACCCAAACCAAATGATGAATAAAGTACGAAATAGTTACTCCAAGGAATACTAATGGAATATAGTTTTAAAATTATGTTCTCACTGTAGGTACACAAAGAGATTTGCTCAATTCTTTTTAAAAATCAATTGTGGCATCTTTGGTTTTTTCTTTCTTTCTGGAAGTCGTGTGTGTTTATATCACTGAATTGTGAAAGCTACATAAGTGTATGGTCATTTTGCAGGTACTTTAGGAGGATTTGTAGGACCAGCATACAATACAACAGGAGGATATATCTCAACATTTCACAAGAAGGAGGTGGGATCGGCGGGACAAAGAATACAGCTTGCACCAATTGGGACTGCAACAAGTAAGTTTTTTTTGTGTGTGTGTGAGTGTAAATTACTGTGCTTAAAGGGTGTAAGAAAAAAGTAATGGGCAGGAATGGGGTTCCCTTTCAGCAGGGTCTGATTTTCAGAACAAAGGATAAATATGATTTTCGTTTTCGGGCTATTCCAGATCTATAAATTATCAAAATACAAACAGAATTCAGCACAGATGGTTAAATAAAAAAAAAACTATGATATTAAGTCACCTGTGCTCAAGCATGCAAATCACTAAACAATTTATAGGTGGAAAGGACACTGTCTACAGCTAACAAAAGTACATATAAATAATAAAAAAAATATCCCTTTATTGTTGTAGTGTATGGTTAAACATCTCATGGTTGAGTGACACAATAGTTCTTCTTTTAAGGTAGTTCCAAGGTGTAATTCACTAAGTCAATGTAAAATAAATATTCACGATGACACAGGAGTTCTGTCTGTTCCTAAATAACAACAAATAAAATCAAAACCCGTTTAAAAATAGATGCTAAAACTAATCACTATGGATAGGCATATAAATATCCTTACAAAGGCTTAAGATTGCCTAAAAAAACAAGTGGTTCTTATCTGCCATCCAATTCGACATCATTGTGTACATCCAAGATGGGAGAATACATACAATAATTTTACAAAACCAACTGATTTAGGTTTCTACATATCAATGACCAGCTGCATCATGAGAATTGGCACTGTGCTATTCCTGTGGGCCAACTATAAAGATAATTGCACGGAGGGGTTCTCCCTTGTGTAAGCTATGAGATGGTCAACAAATTTCTAAGTAGTGGCTATAACATGGAACAGGTTGGAAATCTCTGTAAAAAATTAACAATTCTAAACATGAAGACTTTATTGCTTAACAATAATAAATAAGAGAAGACATTTTAATAGGCATTTATCACAGATTCAATGATCAGCATAGACCAGGGGTTCTCAAACTATTTTGCTCTGGGACCCCATTAGACAATAAAAATAATAACAGGACCCCAGCAAGTTACTAAAGAAGGTCATCACATCACATGTGTAGTCAGCAGACAGCACATACATGGCAGCATTGTGGAAGCACAAACTGATGTGAGAAGTCTAAAATAACAGACAACTCAACAGATCTTTCAGTGACTTTGAATCACTGACTGAGATTAGAAAAGTCATCAGCCTGATGGTCAGCAACATGGAGTCGCGAGCCCATGCTGAGAAGGTCGGGACCCACTTTAGGGTCAGGACCCACAGTTTGAGAACCACTGCCATAGACCCATTGAAAATGTAATAAAAAGACAGTGGGTGCTCTTAAGGAAAATCGGATTTGGCAGTGTCCTTTCCACCTATACTTATACTATTTAAGAGAATACCCTCAAAAATCCTTATTTAACTTTGATATCATTAAAACCTGGATTTGTGCGTGTGCCTTGGGGACTGAGGTTGGGAATTCCTGCTCTTGGACCTATTTGGTATTTTTTGTGGATAGGTGTATGAGAAATTTGTAACATGTCCCATAGAAATTCCAAATGTTCCTTTTACTATGTGAACCTCCTTACTCTTTTAGTTTTAAATTGTTTTTCTTCCTATATTCTTTTCTTTCTTTTTCCTTTTCTATCCTATCAGCTTTACCCATCAACAGTGATGCTGTGAATGGTAAACCAAAAATTTTGAAACCTAAGCCCACATGCCAAAAGGCAGTAGTTGAAAATATTTCAGGTAATTTCTCTTTCTGTAGTATTGTGTACGGCACACAATGTAACTCTTACTAGGTGACCCATGCTGTCTATTGTTTTATCTTCTTCCTCTGTATTTACATTTCAACACTTACCTTCTTATCATTATCTGAGAACAAAGGTATTGAACATTTTAGTGGCATGTACCTCTCCTGTCAATGATTATTGTAGAAGTACAGTCCTACATAGAGTGGGCTTTTTGCAGAATTTGGACAGTTTTCATTGAAAGCCATGTACAAACATGCAATGTGCTAGCAGTTTAGCCATAAGTGCACCGTGTGTACACCCCTTTTGCCCTGCAGCGTCGCTATTGCCCGGTGAAATAGACTGTGCAGGTTAAGCAATTTTGACTATGCCGCCGCACAGTGTATTTGGCCTATGGACAATTTGGCCACAGTTCAAATCATCCATGGTCAAAATAGTCCATGGGCATAGACAAAATCGGCAAAGTGAAAATTGCTTTACCCTGATACCATGTGTACACCCCCTTAAATGTGAATGTAAAATGCAGTCTGAAAAAATAAATGCATTTTGCTACCTATGCAGAATTGGGATTCAGTATGAAATCCCGAATGGGTCATTATACAGACAAAATCCTGACATTTAAAATCCCAACAAGGTCAAAAGACCGACATTTAGAATATACAGGTGAAACAGTCAACATGACTTTGTGTCGACAGGTCGACATGGTTTTTTTCACTGTTTTTTTTACCCGACTGTCGACACGTTCGACATGGACACAGTTGGAAGTGAACCGCAGCCCCTCGCATCGCTCGCTATGCTTCGGGCACACTATATTATTCTCCCACCACGCCCTAGTGGATGGTAGGGCATGAAATACTGCCTGTCGGCACATGTCGGGTCAAAAAAACAGTGAAAAAAACCATATGGACCTCGCCACCTGTTGACACAGTCATGTTGACTGTTTCACCTGTACATTCTATGTCGGGATTTTGACTGCATCCCCAGAATTGACTACCTTTATAAGATGTAACTTAAAAAAGGGTGCCAGGTGACTGCCTGGCAGTTGGGATTCCCCCACAGGAGGAGAATAGAACCTGTGGAGAGTGCAGCGCAATGGGCTACTTTTCACTCTCACCCCCTGTCGGTATACCGGTGGTCGGGATTCTAATGTCTGTATTCTGACCATCATAATCCCGACAGGCCGTCATACCACACCCCTTAAAGAATATTGGGTACTTATGTAATATCTGGACTCCCGTTTTTCTTATGAGACCGCGTCCCCTCGCGGGGCTCGCTTCGGGCACGGTGGCTTGCTGCGCTCGCCACACTATATAAAATCAACTCCATGCGTAGTTGGATAGTAGGGGTATGAAAAAATGGGGTGCATTTAACATGGGAGCCCAGATAATACATAAGTACCGAATATTGCCCTCTTCTTTATAGGGCTACAGTACAGTGCATCACCAGGCTATATTAGTGGCTGTAGTAGCTTGCCGCAAGCTGGGCATCACACAGTGGCCGGACCTCTGTTCCAAAAATGCTACAGCGTGTCGTGACTGCAGTGTAAATCTGTGCAAGGTGCACTAGTTGTATAGAATCACACAGGGACAGGCAGCCTTTCTTTGACCAGCCGGCCCAAAAAGCTTAAAAGTGAGCAAACCCAGGGGTCACATGTCACCTTTCCCCCCAGCTCTGCCCGCCACTGCATGTGAGTATCTTTCAAATATATAGAAGTCCTAAAGTTCTCAGTCCACTGACCAGCAAGAAAGATTTCATTTTGATGATGCTGTTGATGAATCTTCCTATTCAGATGCTGTATTTTTTTTCTCTTTTTCTGCGGTGCAAGACAAGGAAACTTTTCCATGAAAGTTATCTTCATATTCTATGAAAGTAATGTTAGTCAGATCAAGATAAATATTGGTCTTATACTGAAATCAAGAAATGTTTCTGGAAATTATGCTGGCGGGCTGTGGAGTGAGTGTGAACATGGATTATATGGTGCACCTAACTGCTGAGTGCTAAGTGGAATAACAGTGGCAGAAAGAAGCTTGGTTAAGCAAATAGTATAATGCAGTCACTGTGCAAAAAAGCTGTAACCATAATTTTGTAAAACAGAAGAATAAAATTATCTATCTATATATTATTCATCAAACATGTTTCGGGCATATGTGGCCCGTCCTCAGGGATCGTATGTGTGTGTATATGTGTGTGTGTGTGTATATATATATATATATAAGAATATATAATATACAGCCACAGAGCTTAATGCATTTTAGACACAGGTTCTTCATCAGAAGTGTTATAGAACGATGGCTCCTCTCATCCAGAAGGCACAGCATGCACTGTGATCTGTCTTGCAGCACATGCTGTCTCGCATGCTGTCTCTAATTCTTTCAGACCGCTTTTGGGGGGGTTTGTTTACAAATAATTTTCTGTTCTGGCCTGTTTGCACAGACCATTACTACGCACGGGGACCAATGTTTGTCATATGCTCAGCAGCCATGGTGAACAGACACGCACCCAAGACAGCGGGAGGGGGAGCGGTAGCGGATAGTTGCGCCCATGGGAGCGCTCAGCATTTCAAGGACGTTCCCATGACACCGCCGGGCCTTCCCATGGAAATCGGCCCATGACGTGGGTGCCTGAAGCAGGCAGCTGACATCACCAGATGTCAGCTGCCCGTCCACTTCCTGCCAAATGTCCACGCAGATCTAAGGTTACCTTAGAGTAACCCTTAGATGCACATGTGCCTTCCACATAATTTGATGGTTGGCGACCATCGAATGATGTGGGTGTTCCCCTACAGCAGTGGTAGCCAACTACGGTCCTCGAGAGCTACCAACAGTTCACATTTTCCAGACAACCTAGCTGCTGCAAAGGTGAACTCATTACTAGCTGAAACATTTTCAAAGATCCACAGGTGGAGCTAATTACTTCACTTGTGATTCTGTGAGGAGATCTGGAAAACATTAACTGTTGGTAGCTCTTGAGGACTGGAGTTGGCTACCCCAGCCCTACAGCCTGCGAGGGGGCGGGCAGATCAGCGTTTGCAGAGTGGTGTCTGGCAAGGCCTCATATTCCATACCATTTTTTTTTTTTAAAGAGGTGCCTTTCTGAGCAATCTTTAAAAAAAGGGTAATGTATATGCTTAATATCATTAACAATGTGCGCTCCTGCACATTGTTAACGACCCCCCCTATTGCCTGAATTTGGCTTTGTAGTCAACGGTATGTATGTTCTAAACGATATTGGTTAACTATATTGCTCAGTGTTTACGAACTATATATATCATCCATCCGCGGCAGCGACAATTGTTAACTATTTCAGTGCGGGTCGTTTTGTGTGTATGGGTAAGGGATGCTTGCATTGGGGCTAATAGGATAGCCCCAGCTGAATTTATTAGCAATGGTGAAGCACCGCTTCTAATAGGATAACGCCCTGTGCAAGCGAACTAGCCCCTTTCTTAGTATTTTATTCAGTAAATGACATGTATTTCACACTGGCCAGGAAACATATTAGATTAATATTTTGAAAATATTAATGATTTTCCCTCTATCGATTTCAGATTATGACACATGGAAAACAAAACCTATGCGTTCTCAATTACCAGCTCAACCCTACAAGCCAGCAGCTAAAAACCTCTCTGTGTTAAACCGACCACAACCAATTCATGGAAGGACTGACTGGGTTGCAAAGTATGGTAGTCATCGTTAGAAGTAGTCAATGGACAGATTTTTTTTACAATGTAGAAAATAGAAACTTTACATTAGTGCTCAATTTTTCTTCATTTTCTAGGATTCCAAAACTGTAAATATGGCAGAACAGTACCAAGAAAAGTCATGCAAACTTATTTAATTTATAGGAAAACAAAATAGTAAACATTAGACACTTAATAATGGTTTGAAGTACTGGAATTACCTTTGATAATACAAATAGTGAATAATGTCACAAAAGAAATTAGAAGATTCATTGGTTCATTATGATATACTGTATGAAAAGACCTTCATAGCGGAAATAGTTGTTTACAAGCAATGGAAAGACACAAGGGAATCATGTTTTTATTGAAGCTATTATATTCCTCTTGGAAAGATATTAAAAGTTAACAAGGTTTGTGAATATTTCAATGGATGAAGCCAGAAATCAATTTCACAAAATGGCTTCCTCCTCTTTTTGACTGTGGATCATGATATGCAGTCCTGGAAAGTGTGCAGGGAAAAGACGCCCAGTACTGGATGACAGGACTATCCACAAGGAACATATCCACATACATTAAAGCCTTGCAAGTGGTTTAAGCAGTCTGTTACTATCACAAAATCATATTAACCGTTAAGGAAAATGTTTACTAATATAGAAAGATTATGTTAGGTATGACCAATAAAGTCTAATTTAATTATTTCCAGAAGCTTCCAGTCCAGTTTGTTGTACAAGATCAAAATATGTTTTAACCACACATACTGTGTTCTATCCATTACGCATGTGCTGACCCAAGATTTATTTTGTTTCAGAATTTTCCAGTTTTATTTATTTTTTGTAACTCAGTGGATGAGTCCCATGGAATTTGTCACATTGTTCTAGCATTATTCATTACATGCCTAATAACATTTTGTGGACTAAAATTATACCTTCGTATGACCATTACTGTACTGTATATGAATGTTTATTATTAGTTGTACATTTATATGCAATGTGTTAAAGTGACCAATTAGATCATGGGTCTTCAAACTGTGGCCCTCCAGATGTTGTGAAACTACATGTTCCAACATGCATTGCCACATTTTTTCCTATAAGAGCATGCCAAAACTGTCAGGGCATGCTGGGACATGTAGTTCCACAACATCTGGAGGGCCACAGTTTGAAGACCCATGAATTAGATAGTAATATTGCCAGGGTACCCCTGAAAGGCTAAAAGTCCAGAACTTATCCAATGTACTAACCTACTTATGGAGGTTATGATCCTCTTGCTAGGGTTGAGTGGACTGGATTTGGGATTGCCTCATGTTTCGAAATAGCTGTTAAGAAAATCATGAAGACTTGCGGTTAGTAAAAGAATCCCAGCTAGAATGTTTTATATAAAGGTGTCTGAACTTCACTCTGCATATAACGACAATAGGTCATGTTTATTTGTGCACAAGTAAGTTCATCTATTTTGCTTGTACCATAATTTTTTCACCTGTATCCAGACAGAAATCCTCAAAACATGACCTGTTGAGGGAATTGAGAACTACAACTTTAAATCCAAGCTAATCCACCAAGGCATAGATAATGTTATCACACTGTTATTCTTGTTCAGAGTTCTTCATGTGACTGGATTAGATGTGTGCTAGTATCAACTTAATGTTTACCATGTACTGGCGCTTCATCCAGAATTTTATTACACCATTGGTGACCCACATGGTCGGTCATAGGTAGGCTTGAAATCTTTAATTGCAGGAAATAGCCACATCCCTCTCTGCAGCTCAAATGATTCTGACCAAAGCACCATCTGTGCCTTTTGACAGCTTCACCTGATAAGCCATGGCACACAGCGGCTTACTGGGAATAATTGGCCAAGCAATTACCCACGGTCAATTCTTATGTAACTGGATTCTGCCCTCAGGGGTATATGTACTGTGCCATGTTATACCTGTAGGCTGGGTTTGAAAATGAGAGGAGCTAGTTCGTTTGTAGTTCATCTCTCCCTGAAGCTTAGTACATTGGAGCCTTAGGTACTAGTCCGGTTGAGCCTCCTCTAGTGAGCCATCTTCCTCATTCTAGAATTTGTTAAATAGTTGAATGCTCGACCTACATTTAAGTAGCTCTGTTGATTGCTTTTAGAAGGGAGTGATAAAATATATATAGAGAGAGAGCATACTTATTATCCTTCCTTCTCTGCATATACACATAGCAGGACCTGCTACAACTGTCATTTTAGTTGAGGTTTTCTCAGTCTTATTTGTGAAATTAGCAGTTTATCATCCAGTAATGCATTAAGACAGGGCTTGACAAATTTCAAAAAAATCTAGGAGCCAGGATGAAAATGTAGGAGCCAGAAAAAAAATTGTGACAGTGTGCGCCAAAAAGTAACACCATAATGCCTATTACATATGTCACATACCCATTACACATACCACAATGCCCATTACACATTATGCCACACTCCGAAAAACCTTTTGCATACTATACCACACACAATAATGGCCATTACATATACAACACACACCGCAATGCCCATTACATGGTGAACCAAACACCGTAATGCCCATTACATATAATACCACACAACGTAATGCCCATGGCATATTATGCCACAGTGTTGCTCATTGCTATGGGTTTCTGGCTTGATGCCAGGCAGGGGCAGACTAAGAAAAAAATGACGGGGGGGGGGGGGTGCCTCTGGTGTCTGATGCCTCTGCGTGAGCAGCGGGTCCCCGTGGCTGGTTATGCTATCAGCATTTACAATAGCCTCGGGTGCCCCTGGTAAAACAAAGACACTTAAACAGATGGCCCCGCAGTGGTATATTATGTTCAATATAACAGCCAGCACGGCGGCAGCCCGGCAGAGCGGTGCACAGCTCTCCCGGCTGCCGCTGCATCAGAGCAGGTCCGCAGTGCACCTATTTCAAAACTCAAGCACGGAGCAGCATTGGTTGCTCCCGATTAGCTTGTGAGCCGCCTTGACTTATGTAATAGTCGCGCCGCGGACCTGCTCTGATGCAGCGTTTGCCGGGAGAGTTGTGCACCGCTCTGCCGGGCTGCGTGCTATGATGAACATAATAACACGCCGCTGTTTACGTGGTCTGAAACGGGCACCCCAGGCTACTGTATGTGCTGAAAGGATAGCAAGCCACGGGGACCCGCTGCTAACGCAGAGGCTGCTGCCAGCTCCCTGCCTCTCCATGTCCCTCTCCCGGCAGCCGGGAGAGTTGTGCCCTGCTCTGCCGGCTGCTGTCGCGTGGCTCTTACCGTATAACCCACAGCGGGGCCCGCTGCTGTAAATCCACTACTCTGCCCGGGGGTTCTGCTTCCTGGCAAATCTGGTCGCCAGGAAGCAGAATCTGGTCGCCATGGCGACCTGGCCCCCGGGTTTTGCCGAGCCCTGCATTAAGAGCTGTGTCAGTATATGCTAGAAGAGAGCTGGCAATGTCAGGAAGGTCTGTGACGCGTCTGAGCACCTTATTATAACTTAATTGTGGACGTGCTTGAAATTTTACACACCTTAGAATGCTGATGCAAAGCCAGTGGGGTTTAGGCACCCGCACCCCTTGCACTCTGATAATAGGATTCCCATCAGTACTGTGAGCATTATTAGGCAGGGAAAGTGTTTGTGAAATTGAACAACAGTCACATCTCTTATTCAGAGAATGGGTTTCCAATGTTTTTGCTAAACACAGGCAATGGCAGGGAACTTTCTGTCTGTGTCTGGCATTCATATAATCCATGTGAGGGTTTTTTTTCCCAATAACCATCAGTCTTGAACATGTGCCGTTATCAGAAATGGTCTCAGAATCTATTTTTCCTTAGAGACTGAGCTATATTGATTTCCTCACAACTAATGGGGCCTACACATGTAGAGATATACAGTGTGATCGCTTAGACCAGGCATGTCCAAACTATCATCCTCCAGCTGTTGTGAAACTACAGTCCCATCATGCCTTGCCACCATTTTGCTTTTAGGGAATGCTAAAACTATGACAGCTGGAGGGCCACAGTTTGAACATGCCTGGCGTAGACAATGCCCCTACATCACTCAGTGTGTAGGGGCCATAGCGATGCGCAGCCATCTTTAATGTTATATATCCTTCTGGAGATATGGCCTCCAGAACTAGACACAGTATTTTAGATGATGTTGTACCAATGACCTATACAGTGGGGATTCAGTATTGAATCCCGGCGTTCAGAATCCCGACGCCGGAATCCGGACAGCCGAAATGCCGACAAGGGGGGGACGTGGATCGCCCCCCCTTGCGGGCTCGCTGCGCTCGCTACGCTCGGCACACTAATTTATTCTCCCTCCAGGGGTGTCGTGGACACCACAGGAGGGAGAATGTGTCGGCATTTCGGCGGTCGGGATTCTGAACGCCGGGATCCCGACCACCGGGATTTTAACTGCATCCCATACAGTGGCATTATTACTGCTGTTGATTCCTCTCCCTATGCAACCAAGCATATGGCTTGCCTTCCTCATTGCTTTGTTACATTGCTCACACTGCCTTATGTCACCTGAAAGGGACCAGAACAAAACAGGGTTTTAACAGTCGCACAGGGGTAATGATATCACCGTATATGTTATGAACCCCCTTGTCTCTTTCTTAGTCAGTAATACATAGCAGAATGATGGGGATGTGCTACCACTAGACAATAGGCAATAATTCTATCGAAAAGAAAATTGTCTGTGTGTGATGCACCTGAAAGAATTAGGTCTTAAACTTAAAATATAACTTTTAATCTTTTTATATTTAAAAGACTGTGAAATATAAAACCAAAAAAGTATAGACGTGAAGAGTGAAACTAAAAAGGATATTTAATCCTCATGAAGTGGGGCCCCAGTGTTAATTTTCTCCTACTGTATTTTTATATTACACAGGAATGACAGTGCGTCTTCTCATATGTTTGTACGTGTATATATATAGTGGAGATCAAAAGTTTGGGCACCCCAGGCAAAAATTCATTTTAATGTGCAAAAACCTCCAAAAAGCATCAAATTAGATTAGACATTCTTATAACATGTCAAAAAAGTGTTTGATTTTATTTCCATCATTTACACTTTCAAAACAACAGAAAGCAAAAAACGGTGTCTACAAAAGTTTGGGCACCCTGCAGAGTTAGTAAGCTTGTAAACGCTTTTTGTAGCCAGCCAAGAGTCTTTCAATTCTTGTTTGAGGTATCTTCGCCCATTCTTCCTTACAAAAGTCTTCCAGTTCGTTGAGATTCCTGGGCTGTCCGTGACGCACTGCTCTTTTAAGGTCTACCCATAGATTTCCAATGATGTTGAGGTTCTGGAGATTGTTGAAGGCCATGGCAAAACCTTCAGTTTACGCCTCTTGATGTAACCCACCGTGGATTTTGAGGTGTGATTAGGATCATTATCCATTTGTAGAAGCCAGCCTCTCTAACTTCAGCTTTTTCACAGATGGCATCAAGTTAGCGTCCAAACTTTGCTGGATTCATATTGAATCCATTTTTCGGTACTTATGTATTATCTGGGCTCCCATGTTAAATGCACCTCATTTTTTCATACCCCTACTATCCAACTATGCATGGAGTTGATTTTATATAGTTTGGCGAGCGCAGCGAGCCACCGTGCCCGAAGCGTGGCGAGCGGACGGTCTCATAAGAAAAACGGGAGCCCAGATATTACATAAGTACCCATTTTTCTTTCTACTCGTGAAATGTCCCCTGTGCCACTGACTGCAATACAACCCCAAAACACGATTGATCCACCCCCATGCTTAACAGTTGGACAGAGGTTCTTTTCATTAAATTCTGTGCCCTTCCTTCTCCAAACATACCTTTGCTCATACCGGCCCAAAAGTTCTATTTTAACCTCATCGGTCCACAGAACATGATTCCAAAATGCATCAGGCTTGTCTATATGTTCATTTGCAAACTTCAAATGCTGATTTTTGTGGTGAGGATGTAGAAGAGGTTTTCTTCTGATGACTCTTCCATGAAGACCATAGTTGTACAAGTATCTTTTTATAGTGGAATAGTGTACCACAACTCCAGTGTCTGCCAGATCTTCCTGGAGGCATCGTGCAGTCAAACATGGATTTTGACTTGCTTTTCTCACAACCCTGCGAGCTGTTCTGTCTGATTTTTTTCTTGGTCTTCCAGATCTTGCTTTAACTTCCACTGTTCCTGATGACTGCCAACGATGATTGAGAACAATACATGACACTGCTAGGTCTCAGCTGTCCAAAGGGGGCAGTGCATGCTATAAACTCTGTAGGGTGCCCAAACTTTTGCAGACGCCATTTTTTGTTTTCAGTTATTTTGAAAGTGTAAATGATGGAAATAAAATCAAACTTTTTTTTGACATGTTATAAGAATGTCGAATCTGTAATTTGATGCCTTTTGGAGATTTTTCCATTTTTCCTTAGCTTTTTGCACATTAAAATTAATTTTGCCTGGGGTGCCCAAACTTTCGCTCCCCACTGTACATGTATATGTAGGCAGCGACAGTTTGATCACAAGTGAACGGTGCAATGTAGAAATGTTTGGAGTGATTGTCCTTTTTCACCCTCCTTCTGTGAATTTAACAGTGAGTGGTTATATTGTTGTCATCATAGGCAGTATGAAACAATGTATCCTGCTGCTAGGTGTTTGTTACAGTGATGCTTTTTTGATGAGTTATAAACTCTCTGTGGCATGCATAAGATTAGAATTCTGCATATGACAACCTTTTTATATATTTACTTGCCAAGTAGTGTACATACAATCACCACAGGAGATCAATGGATGGTATTTATTATTTGTTTACACAAACAAGTAATATCCAGCAAGCAGATCATCTATTAGTCCTGTTATGGGAGTGTAGGTGTATTTTACTTTACACAGAACCAGTTATTTCTTTGTTGTAATACCATCCACACAGAAGAGCAAGATGTTCTTTATTGCAATTAATAATTTATCAAAATTAGTATTAGTGTAAATGAGTAATTCCAATATTAAACTTTGGGGTGATCAAAGCATCTATTAAGGCACTCTTTATCAGAGTTAAATTGGTTGAAATATGTACACGCCTGGTTTAGACACCACTGTTAAACTATTTAAGCTGTCAAAATATTAACTGCTCTATACTGCAGTATACTGCTCCTGATAGCTGTTACCAGCAAGCGAGTGGGCGGCTGTGCGGTAATGCTGTATTGTTCACTGTAACGGCACACACTTTGAGTGGACAGTGATCCTGCCACCTCAGTGTTGTCACTAGCAGGGACACCAACGTGCGTCAGCAGATGACTGCCTGGCGGCGAAGATAGTGGCAGTGCGTGTAGTGGAACACCGCTGCACTGTCAGATGCCGGGAAAAGGAAAGAGACCACAGTGAGTGAGAGACACATGTCTCTAACCCGGCATTCGCCGCAGCTGGACAGGATTGTGCCTGGCGGTGAAGGTGGTGCATACAGTGAAACACCGCCACACCGCTCTGTGCTGGGAGGATGGGGGAGACTACGGTAAGTGTTCGACACCGTGTCTCTGACCTGGCAATACTGCAAGGCACGGGGACCATATAAGTGCACACTGTAAGGAAGAAATTGATTAGTACAGATCAATATGCATTTAAAAGGGGAAGGGACACAATTTGTGTGGTCAACGCATATATATCGCATAGAGCATGGGTCTTCAAACTGCGGCCCTCCAGATGTTGTGAAACTACAAATCCCAGCATGCCTTGCCACAGTTTTAACACTCCCTTACAGCAAAACTGTGGCAAGGCATGCTGGGATTTGTAGTTTCATAACATCTGGAGGGCCACAGTTTGAAGACCCATGGCATAGAGCTTCCTCAGGACCAACCAGGTGGGCACCTGGAAGCTCTTTAAGTACCTGCACCTCTAATGAATATTCATGAGATAAAGGTGAGGGGTGTTATATTAATGACCTCTTCTCTCATTTGATGGATCTATGCACAGTGTTTTCTAGTCTGTGACATCATTATTTATGATTGATTCTGAGGTTCAGTGTGTTTCAGGATTGGTGAAAGAATTTGTAAAGGAATTTCATTCCTTTTCATACAGTCCTGCTTTCATTGGGAAAGGGGGGTAAGGTGGATAGTTTCAAAAATAAAGGAAAGGAGAAAAAAAAAAAAGGACGATACGTTATGCAATTCTCTGTAGGATGGTTAGCAAGGACATATGTCCTTTTTTTTGTGCATGTCAAAAGATATTTCCTATAAAAGGTAAACATTACAGGTCCTGATGATGAATAAAAATGTTTGCTTGGCAATTGTCACACCTATTTTGACACTCAATGGGTTAAGGTGCGTACACACTGGCCGATATATTGATGCACCAACAGCCAGTGTGTATGAGTGATATATCTGAACGTCATCATTCAGGTATATTGCGTCAGATGTGCAACACATCCGATGCTCGATATCTCTAATATATATCAGCGCATCGTTCAGTGTGTATGGACGATCTGCCAGGAGCTGCCAGTGACTGACAGCTCAGTGGGCGGGTGCATGCAGATATGCCTGTCCATCCCGAAGGATCAGGCAGGGTGTCTGGAGAACATGCTGCCAATCCGTCTGCAAATATCTACTAGTGTGTAGCCAGCTTTAGTGAGCCTTGAGGACAGAGGTTGGAAATGCCTGCCCTAAAGTATTATTACATGCCAGCATCCCTGGCCTGACAGCAAACCGACCTTCTATAAACTATGCCTGCAATACAGGAAGAGAGAAATACATGACTGCTGAATGTTTATTTGATAAGAGATTTTCATTAGTATTATACAACAACCACCTTGATTTCAGTAATGGCTGTAACATGCACCACAAATCACAGAACACAAGTTATTACTTTGTAAAAACGGGTTTTTACTTAGAAAACTAGTGAGAGATTATAGTAAACAAGTATATTCAGATCATTGACCATCTATATGTAACTTTCTGTGCTTCCTTTCCATCATGATTCATGAGGTTTCTCCAACATTTTCAGTCCCAGCCTTCCTAACATTAGCAGACTGTGGAGTGGAAAAAAATACAATGTAAGAAACAACACGAAATTCTCCATAAATAATTTCTGTACTAATAAACTGCATGTCTGTTCATGTGGCAAAGGAAATATACGACACTCACCCCTGACATGCCGTGAGGTAAATGGCTGATGCTATACTGACTAGTACCAGATTTACAAACAATATATGAGCCCAAGGGATAGTGTGGGCATTAAACACAGATGCAGCAGGAATGGGGAACCTATGGCCCTCCAGCTATTGTTAAACTACACATCCCAGCATTCCCTGCAACAGTTGTAGCATGGCCACATAGCAAAACTGTAACAAGGCTGGGATGTGTAGTTCCACAACAACTGGAGGGCTGAAGGTTCCCCATCCCTGTTCTAAAGGTTTCTCTATTGTTCAAGATCTTGTGACTTTGGGAGGCTGCTGAACTCATTGTCATACTTATGGAACCAGCTTGAGAGGATAGTTGCATAGTAATAGGATGTGCTGTTTAGTAGATGGCTAGTCTGACCATAATGGTAAATGCTATTAGAAAAGTATATATACACACACACACACACACACACACACACACACACACCTATTAAGTTTCAACAATTCATTCAAACAAAGCAGGAAACCCATATCCGTACCTGGCACCAGCAATTAATCCAGCTGGCATGAACTTTCCAGAGTTGTAGAATCTGTAGCCCATAACTCCCGCTAATGTGCCAGATGCAACTTGAACATAAAGGAAGAAGGGTCAGTATGTTCTACGAGACTTCTACAGGTACAGCTAGCAGTCATGGCTGAAGACTGCTTCAAATTATTTGCATTAAATTCGACTTTCTGGATTTAGGTTATATTTACAAAATGTACATTTGCATAAACAGTACATCATTGCAAAGATACTGTAATGTAGTCCGCCTTCTACAATGTGTCAGTGTATGAATACCATAACAATTATGTATGGTAGGAGTATCTGTAACAAGTAAGCAATCGGTCATCCTCTAGGTCAGTGGTTCCCAACCCTGGTCCTCAAGTACCCCCAACAGTGCACATTTTCCAGGTCACCCGGCAGGTGGACTCATGATTCAGTCACATTTTAAAAGATCCACAGGTGGAGCTAATTATTTTGCCTGTGATTCTGTGTGGAGAGCTGGAAAATGTGCACTGTCGGGGGTACTTGAAGACCAGGGTTGGGAACCACTGCTCTAAGTCAGTGGTTCCCAATCTTTTTTTGAATCAAGGCACCTTATAGTATAAGAATATTATCCACGGCACCACTAGGTCAAAAGTTTGTGTTCATATGTCATCTTTAGGTTTATTTATGTAGTGAGGGACACGATTTTGCTCCTGTCTGTCCACATTTTATTATTAGCAGCCAAAAGAACTGGTTTTGCCAATTACATTGACCATAACTAAGTTGAATTGGTCCTGGACCACCAACCTGAGGCACCCCAGGGTGCCACGGAACACAGTTTGGGAACCACTGCTCTAGGTTGTTTCTATATACATAAATTCATTTGAAATCAATCTTAAAAGATATTACTGTTATTTTTATTTCATGTATAGTTGAATGTATATACACATATGCGTTGTTCTACATCTCAGTACACCACACAGTGAGCCTGTAGGTCCTCGGTAACTTTGCTAGCGTGTTTGGTTTTTTGAACAAAAATGCATCTTCGTGGCAAGGCAAAGCAACTAGTACACACATGGAGACTGGGCTTATTAATGTGATACGCAACCCTTATATATCTACAAGCGACTGAGTCTGTATCACAACAGAACTCACTCTTCGTATGCAGATTGAGACACTCACAGATCTATGTAATACAAATCAATATAATCAGCAGAGGCTCCTGGTGTGTCCTCGTTACATTGCGTTGCCTCAAAGACTCATTTTAGGCTAAAAAGACTCCAAATGCTAGCTTGGTGTGCCAAGGAGGCTTTTTTGTGCAGCTGCAGCAAATATGTATGAGGACACATCTGAACTTTAGATATCCCTATATATTAAAAGCTAAATTCTCATCACCTTTATGAGGTGAAGTACCGCCAATGACCACTAGAAGCCAATCGATGGCTCAAATTACTTCTTAACAGAAAGTGAAACCAAAATGATATGTTTCAAACTTTCTGGATACAGACAGAGGGAGCTGTGAAGACAGGGATTGGAGGTAGGAACAGATAGGTCTAAGCCGTCATTTTGACAGGCTTTTAACTAGTGTATTATAATAGCTGAAAAATAAATATTTAGAAACTTACTCAGTGAAACTAATACATTCTTTGAATCCTGTGACATCTGATAGGCTCCTAGCCCAGCTAGACCACCGAACAGAAGACCAGCAGCAAGAGATGGAACACTACCTGAGAGTAGAATACCAAAGAAGACAAACAACTGTCATTATCACGTTTGAAAATAGCGCTGTTAATGTACCAATATGAATACATAGCTAATAAAGGGGCAGATATATTAAGCCTTAACAAGAGAATAATGCAAGGGAGATAAAGAGAGATAAACGTCCAGCCAATCAGCTCCTTACGGAGTTTTTTGCAGTTAGGAGGCGATTGGCTGGATGTTTATCTCTCTTTATTACCCTTGCATTTATCTCTTGTTAAGGCTTAACACATCTGCTCCAATGTCCGTTACATGCTAAACAATCTGGTTTTAAAATCTTTATGATAATAATTTAACCCCACTTCTTTCTAATGTATCTTAATTTTTTTAAATCAGTCGATGTGGTAGCAACTCAATAACTGAAAATGTGCAGATATAGGGCGGTATTCAATGAGGCTGATTCGCCAGGTTTTTATGGCGATTTTGTGCTGTAAGGCGAATTTCTGACTAAAACAGTGAATCACCCTATTCAATGACCAGATGGCGAATACATCTCAAGGTTTTTTTCGCCATGATTCACCGAGTAGCAATCGCTATCTTTTTATGGTGAAGTGGAATGTGAACTTTTAAAATAAAGTGTTTTGTTTTTTACATTTGGTGTCAAAAAATCAGGAATTTTATTCTGAGGAGGGGCATGCTATTTTTATTCATGTGCTGTAAGCACATGAATATATATCTAATTTTAAAACAAATATTTTTTTTTTTTTACACTGACCAGCCAGCAGGGGGTGCCGGAGCCGAGCATTAGATATTCATATATTCACTGCACCCGATCGTTACATATGCATGATCGGGTGTAGTAAATATACCCTGTCCCCTGCTGGCACCCCCGGGGGGCAGCCTGTGCTGCCTGGCACCCGGGGAGCCCACCTCCCCCCCACAAACATTCTGGGGCAGGCAGAGAGACTTCCATCTCTCTGCCTGCCACCGTCCTCAGGCTCCCTGCGGCTTTCGCCGCAGGAGCTCATATTCGCCGGTCATTGACAGCGAGCCCCTGACTCGTTGAATACCGGAGCCAGCGAGGCTCCGGAACGTGGCGAATGTGCAGCGAATCCTAAACAGGATTCGCTGCACCTCGCCGGTATTCACATTAAATACCGCCCATAGTCAAGAGAGACTCAGTTGTTACCAGAATGGTGAATAGAAATTACTTTCATTGTGCAATATTTGTTGATGTTGATTAAAACTGCTGATTTTGTGGGAATCTAATGCATGAGAGAAGGAATAACCATTCCTAGGGCCTGACCCCTAAATCCATCTCTGCACACGCATACTCTTTAGGGAAATTCAATTGTTTTCTTGTGCCTGCAGCTCATAGAGCAATATTCTATTGGATGTGCAGATAAGTTCACAATTATTTTTTAGACGTTAATATTCCGGGAGTGGACTTTTCATCCATGTAACACTTTTGGGGAGATTACCAGCAATTGATTGTGGAGAATGTTAATAATATTCTACTACAAAAGCTCAACAATTTGCTTAGTTTGAAGATACACATTAAAAAATGTAACATTTATATATGAATTCCTGGCTCACAGAATCAGGGTCCTATAGGTGTGGATTTTGTATGTTCTTCCTTGTTTAAATGGGTTTACTCTAGTTCCATAATTTAAAAAAGCATAATTGGGTTTGCATAAGAATTACCAGGTGTGTGTGTGAGATGTGGTAGGTAATATAGTTTGTAAGTTCCACCAGAGCAGGGACTGAAACAAATGACTAAATACTCTCTTCACAGTGTTGTGTAATATGTGCGCACTGTATAAATAACTTCATAAGAAAAATTATAACAATCTCCTCAGAAATATGGACTACTACTGACCTCTAGTGGTAAGCTCGATACTGTAAACGTATTACTTTGTCTATAGCTTCATTAAAAGTTCAATGTAATATTTAAACAATACATACATAGAACTATAAAAAAAATATGGTAAATATGCTTGTATAAATAGCAAAATCTATACAGGAGAGCAATTAATATTTAGAATAGCAATTTATAAAGGAAATTTATAATAATTTTTTATCAAATACGATAAAATCAAGTATGTATGAATAATGTCAAGCATTGTACAGACTTGCAAATGTGGTGCATATAAATGGCCAATTCATGTGATGGTGCTCTTGGTTTAGATCTTTATTTCCATAGTATTCAAAAGCTGCTGTAACAGGATACATACGGATGAGTGGCGGAGTGGCGGTCAGTATACCGACTCCAGCATCCTGAAGGAGGTAATCCCGACAAGGGTGAGGTAAGTATACTTACTTTCCCCCAGCCTGATCCTAACCCTCCCCCCTAGCACCTAACCCAAACACCCCCTAATTAATTAATGGATTAATGACGTTCTAGACGGGAGATACAATTTGTACTTTCACTACACAGACTATAGGACTTTTAGATTTATAGTACAGAACAACATGAGTATTTATAAGATTTATTGTTTTTAAAAATATTGACAAGATTCTCACCACACAAATACATACCTGCCTTTACATAGCCAATGACTCCTCCCGAAGCAACCAGAGCTGCATATCCAAAACCAAACCACTCTACGCCCATTCTAAAACAGAATATCATTATGTTAGAACAGTATAACCAGGACATAAAAGAGGCTCAGTCAAGGCCCCAACTGCCACGATTCTGATTATTTTTTTGTCCCCTTCCTTTTTTTTGTCCTAGGTCTGTCCACATGTGTCCCACTTTACTAAGCTATGTCCTGATGTTACCATCTGGCAAGAAAAAACAAATATGAAGATAGATACATGGGTACTTCCTCATCTTTGGGGCCACCGCTACGCCAATTACGTTAGCCATGACTTAACTGCTACATAAGGATTTCTGGCAAGGGAACCGTAACAAATCTGCTCACCCTCCTGTGTCCACACCACATCTATTACCTTTAGAAAAGTTGTGGCGAGCGAAGTTTAGTGAGTCACCGAGCCCAAAGCGTGGCGAGGGAACATAAGAGGTGGCCACAAAGATGAGGAAGTACTGAAACATTTCATGTCATGAGTAAATAGCTGGGTACCCCACATTTACATGGGCACTAAATGTGGCTACTTATAGTATTAGCCTTGGCCTCTAGTGCAGTGGTTCCACGGGTTGGTGGTCAAGAATAAAACACAATTATTTATGGTCAAAGTGATAAGCAGACCTAGAGTTGGTAGCTGCCAATTGTAAAACATGTGGACAACCAGAAGCTCTGTACATCACCACATAACTGAAACAAAGGATGAAAGGTAGGAACAATTTAATGCTTTCCCAAATGTATCACCTTTTGGCCAAAGGGCGCAAAAATGCTAACACTCTAGGGCAGTGGTTCCCAACCCTGGTCCTCAAGTACCCCCAACAGTGCATGTTTTGCAGGTCTCCACACAGAATCACAGGTGACAAAATTGGCTCCACCTGTGGATCTTTTAAAATGTGTCTGAATAATGAGTGCACCTGCTGGGTGAGATGGAAAACGTGCACTGTTGAGGGTACTTGAGGACCAGGGTTGGAAACCACTGCTCTAGGGCGCTGTGATTTAAGAAAGTTTGTGAGCCACTGCTCTCTTATTCATTCTAGCTCCCCGAATCTTTCAAAACCTGTGCAGTTCCTCTTTTCTGCCTGGCATGTCGCTGTCTGCTTTGGTGCATCTAGTACAGTCTACAGCAGAGAGCGACACCCCAGGCAGGAAAGAGGAACTGCACTGGTTTTGAAAGGTGCAGGGTGATACAATAAACACCAGGCTTCCGATATGGTACTACTAAGAATTCTTGGCAGCAGATAGGGCTCAGGTTTATTTAGCACAATACATAGCTAAAGCTTAACATTCCATTGGGTAGTAACAGTGGTTACCAAACTCGGTCCTCAACGCTCCCTAAAAACACATATTAAGAATATCCATTTTATATTATATTGTCTGTAAAAGGTTTAAGTATAGCACACAGGCTTTGCTTTTTGTACAGGTGTTACTGTATAATATTGCAATGTGGAAATTTATTCTAATTAAATTTATTATAAGATTTACACTGGGTAGTCACACGTAGCGATGTAACTATTTGAATATGCATTATATCTCAGGTAGGGTAGGGATCTTCATATTAATCACTCAATTTAATGTTATACCCCTTTTACACTGCCGAAAAATCCGGGTCAGCGGCGGGTCAGACCCGGATCTTCGGCGGTGTAAATCCCTAACGCCGTGTCCCTTTACACGGGACTTCTACCCAGGTCCTGACCTGGGTAGAACACGGCTAGGACCTGGGTAGAGGGCGGTGTAAATGGGAACGCCGGGTCGGATGACCCGGCTCCCATTTACATGAATGGGGAACGTCCAACCTGCGGACCGCAGTGTCCGCAGGTTGGACGGATTGTCAGTCTGACACTGACAGCCGGCGCTGCTGTCTGCTATACTCTGCAGACAGCAGCGGCGGCGGGGGAGGGAGGTGAACGGATGCCTGTGTGCGGCATCCATTCACCTCCTGTCCAATGGCGGGGGGGGTGCGCGCGGGGACTGGGGGCAGCCTAGCAGCTAACCTTAGTGCTGGGCTGCCCGCAGCAGCGTTCCGGATACGGCGGCGTCGATCGGCGCTTGAAGATGACATCGCGCTGTCATCTTCAAGCGCCGGGAAGGGGCAGGAGGGGGGTGCGGGCGTTTAAGCCCGTCCAGTGTAAATGTCCCTAAACACCGGGTCGCACCCGGCTTCAACCAGGGTCCAAAAAGCCGGGTGCGCCTTGGCGTTTTGGTCTAAAAGGGGTATTATATAGGGGAAGATGTTTCGCCGAAGCCAGACCAAGGTTAGTTAGCATTCGCATGCTGCTTTTAACCCCAGGTATATCCCACATTCAGCTATTAATACTGTTTAGTCTGGTCTATAAAATTGATCATGCCTCTTATACAAACAATGGGGCAGATGTATTAAGCCTTAACAAGAGATAAATGCAAGGGTGATAAGGAGAGATAAATGTCCAGCCAATCAGCTCCTTACTGACTTTTTTCAAACACAGCCTGTAACATGGCAGTTAGCAGCTGATTGGCTGGATGTTTATCTCTCCTTATCACCCTTGGATTTATCTCTTGTTAAGGCTTAATACATCTGCTCCAATGAGTGCTATATATCCCTGTATTCTCACAGGTATAGCTCGATCAGTATACTGTAAGTGTTATGCAAGGGGGTGCTTCACTGTCCTCAAATGAATTTCTTATTTTTTGTTTTGTTCTTTTCTTTTCTCTCTTCTTTGTTGCTGGGCACAGCTTACTCTATATATGTCTATGTATCATTTTTCTGTGTAATCCTGAGCCATATCTGTGTGTTGTATCGCACAAGTGGCGTATTGTACTATCATGATGTAATTTCATCTTTTGAAAACAATAAAAAGTATACGGAAAAAAAAAAGAATATCCATGGCTGAGACCAGATGGCTACATTAAATTTATTGAGCAGGTACTAATGAAATCACCCATGCCCAAGGTCGACACAAGCATTAGGTCAACATGGGCACGGTCGACAGTCAAAAGGTCAACATGTTGGTTTTTTTTAACCGAAATATTAACACAGTCGTCATCTACACCGAAAAGTAGCACCGCTGCGCACGCCATGCTCGGCACACTATTTTATTGGTATGGTGGTAGGGCATGAGATACCACCTGTCGGCTCAAAAAAAAACAATGTCGACCTTTTGAATATCAACCTTGCCCATGTTGACCTAATGCTTGTGTCGACCTAATGACCATATCCCCTCTGAAGGTGCATACACCCTGCTAGGCTCCAAAGGCTGAGGCTGGGTAAAGTCCTGATCCAACAAATAAAAGTCACCAGTGGATGGCCGACATTTAAAACCACTGTGGGCTAGCCTTAAGAAGAACCCACAGCGACTCGAAACACATCAGTAAGCCACTGGTGACTTGGTCAAACCAATTATATTTGTTTGGTTGTATAAACCAGATTTCTATTTTCAGTTTATCTATATGTAATTTGTCTTATGTTTGTTGGCTTTTTTTTTCTCTAAAGTAAACATGGTTTAAAAATGCTGTTAGCATACAGGAATGTATCGTCTGTGCAGTTTACCAATTATAATAGGTTAGATAAGATTAGGTTGCCATTCATTGCACAACAACAACAATGGAAATGAAAGACACTCAACATGAGGCCCTCCAGCTGTTGTAGAACTACACATTGCAGCATGTCCTACCACAGTTTGCTATTAGGCCATGATGGGATGTGTAGTTCCAGTACAGCTGAAGGGCCGCATGTTGCGAACCCTAGGGCCTTAATATCTGAAATTCCCTATATAAAAGGCCAGACTAAAGCAGGGGTTCTCAAACTCGGTCCTCAGGACCCCACACAGTTCACATTTTCCAGGTCACCTGGCTGGTGCAGTCATTACTCATTAACACTTTTTAAAAGAGCCACAAGTGGTGCTAATTACATTACTTGCGATTCTGTGAGGAGACCTGCAAAACATGCACTGTGAGGGGTCCTGAGGACCGAGTTTGAGAACCTGTGGCCTACAGCAAGAATGTGTGCATAATGTTATCATAATAACTTGTTACCAATTTACAGAATAAACTACGACAAAAGCTGCAAATACTTCCCCCATAAACGTGTTCCCCTACATGTACTACTGCTGAGGACTCATTACTGGCCATAAATAACAAGTGAATGTCTGCTGCAGTGCACTGTCCCTCAAGAAGTTTGCTTGGCCCCATAGAAGCACACTGACAGCTCATTAGCCAGGTCCAGGCCTACACAAACAGACCGGCAACCCCTCAGTGCTGATAGGACATCTCCCTGCCCTTATCCTGCACAGCAGACATGCACAAGACACACACGTGCACGGTGACGGGGGGCAGCCAGTAATACTGGACGGGTGTGTGTGTGCCCAGAACTGCGTTGCACAAGGCTGCAGATATACCTGGGGCGTCCGCCAGTGTCGCTGGCCTGGCTAATAAGCATCCACTCACACTCACCTGACAGTAGGTGGGACGCCGATCGTGTATGTACTTGCACTGCTCTTGACCTGTGGGAGGGCTGCAGCTCCAGGTCACACACACACACACACACACAGCACTGCAGACTGCACCGCACCGCACCACCACTGGGAGAGGAGGACAGGGGTGGTCACATGATCGATGGCAGGGTCATGTGACTGAGTAACTGTCTGTCTCCTACTGCCACTCCCACCCCACCCATGATAGGGCGACATGTGGCTGTGCTGATTATTAGTGGAGATACAGTCGTACAACCATTGTTGTATAATATTTATATATTGATTTTAGCTTAGCATAAGAATGTGGCTGTGCAGATTTGGAGCAGCATGCTGACCACAGTGTACACTGGTTTCCACATTAAGAATGTACATAAAATATCCTGTAAATTATATGCATATTTGTAGCGTATTTGAACTATATTAAATAGTGACGTAAAAAGGCTTGGTTAACTGTTATGCTGCCCATACACTTGTGAGATATTGTATACAATCCTTCGATTTCGACCTCATCTGGCCGATAAATCGAATGATTGTATGTACAAAATGTGTACCATTTGACGCGATGCGCAACCACGCCGCTTGAATGTCGCATCTCACGGTCTTATGTGCTGCACATAATATTTCTTGAATTGTATGTGCGGTTGAATGCTGTTTTGTGCGCATGTGATTTTTCTAAACAGCGACTTGCGAGTCTTGAAGAGTTCTAGTCATTTCCTGGCCCCTCCTCGTTTTTCCCCTCAAACAGTGCATTCAATAAATCACATGATCGAAAGCAAAATCGAATGCACTAAAATGCTTTTTCATGCGATTTATCGAATGCTGAGCTTCAAGGGAAATCGAACCCGAGATCGCATCGAATGCAATCGCACAAGTGTATGGGCAGCATTAGGACTAAAATGTACTTTTATTTTGGATGGCCCCTCTCTGGGAGGCAAGTGTCATCATGGCTTCGTCAACCTTGTAAGTTAGTGATATGTAGGGTTGCCACCTTTGTGTTGAGAGATTCCTGGACAGTGGCCCGCCCCTTGACACACCCACAGCCCACCCCTTGATCCGCCCCCAGTCCCGCCCCTTGGCCCATCTTATCATGATGTTGTTTTTTATTCTTTACATCAATTCCATTCTTGATTTTGCACACCATAATGCCAGTCACACTTTAGATAACACTGTAATGTCCATTACACGTTATGCCACACCGTAATGCCCATTACATGTTACGCCATACACCGCAATGGCCATTACACGTTATGCCACACCGTGATGCCCATTACACATTATGCCACACACCATTATGCCCATTACTCGTTATGCCAGGACTAAAGATAATTTTTTGTAAAGCAGGGACAATATGGACAGTGCGCGCAGAAGGCGCTCACCAAATTTTTTTTACGTAATGCAGATTACACGTCACTTACTCATTACATGGTATACCACATGCCACAATGCCCATTACGCCACACAACATTATGCCCATTACTAGTTATGCCATTACTCAACACATGTTATATAGAGCAGGGACAAAATGCATAGTGCGCGGTAATGCCGATTACACGTCACACACCCATTACATAGTAAACCACATGCCATAATGCCCATTTCACGTTATGCCAAACACCGTAATGCCCATTACACGTTATACTAAACACCGTAATGCCCATACACTGTAATGCCCATTACAAGTTAAACCAAACACCGTAATGCCCATTACGTTATCACAAACATCGTACTGTCCATTATACATTATGCCACACACTGTAATGCCCATTACATATACCACACACCATAATGGCTATTACATATTAAGACATATAAGTGCTACTTACCTACAGTACTTGTTATTTGCTAGAGGTTTCTAGCTCGATGCCCGTGCCTTCATGCTCGATGCCAGGGCCTTCATGCTCGTTGCCATGGGGGAGTTGCAAATGCTTGAAGGGTGGTAACCCTACGTGTGTGGTTGCTATGGGTTATAGCAGGCCTGTATAAGTAGCGCTATCTTCTAAATAAACTCCATAAGTGTGTCCTACTATTCTACCATTACTTTATTATGCTCAATATTCCCCATAATACTGAGATTTCCCTCACATTGGGCCAGATGTATCAAGCTTCAAAAAGTGATAAAATGGAGAGTGAAAACAGCCAGCCAATCAGCTGCTACCTGACATGTTACATCCTGGGTTTGAAAAATGTCAGACAGGAGCTGATTCGCTGGTTATTTATCACTCTTCATTTATCACTTTTTGAAGCTTGATACATCTGGCCCATTGTACCCTGAATCCACCACCTTTTTAAGTTGACTGGACTGTGCAATTATACCATTAATGTACTATGTCTTCCTATAGCCCTGCCTACCATGACTGGACTGTGCCCTTATATCCCCCTAATATGATGACTGGATTGTGCCCTTATATCCCCCTAATATGCTGACTGGGATGTGCCCTTATATCCCCCTAATATCGTTATTGGACTATGCCCTAATATGCCCCTATTATCATGACTGGACTGTTCACTTATATGCCCCTAATATGGTGACTGGACTATGCCCTTACAGTATATCCCCCTAATATGCTGACTGGACTGGGCCCTTTATACCATAACTGTACTATACATTCCTATCCCCCCTTCTGACTGGAATATGCCCTCATATCCCCCTAACACCTAGACTAGCCTTTATATCCTCCCAAATACTGAGACTGGCCTATGCCCCCATATCCCCCCCCCCCCCCCCTAAATACTGAGACTGGCCTGTCTCCCATATCCCCCCAAATACTGAGACTGGCCTGTCCCCCATATCACCCCAAATACTGAGACTGGTCTGTGCCGCATATCCCCATAGCCTGCCACAGCACCCTCACATGACAATGTTCCACTTCTCCTCCCTCTGTCCTGTGACCATAGACATGACTGGAATTCCCCGGTGTGACCGGCCCTCACTGTTGCTGCTGCGGCTGACCCGGCCAGAGGGCGGTACCCAATGCACCACTGAGTGGCAGCGCAATAAGGTCCCGCCCCCCTTCTACCGGATTAATTACCCAATACCCAGCACAGCTCCGAGTCCAGCTGCTGACAGGTATCTAGGGCGGGTGGGTCCTCATAGTAGGAGGCAGTAAACTGTGGAAAGAATTCCCGGACAATGTATAGTCCGGGGCAACCACCCGTCTGGACTCCGAACGCCGGTCTCAATTACCGGACGGGTGGTAACCCTAGTGTTATGAATCCTCGCACAGGAGCATACCCTCCAACCCAGGGTTGCCTACCTAACCCTCTCCTTCAGGGAGAAAATGCTCTGTTCCTGGACATCCCTGGTAATGTATGATTGCCATCACCTGTGGTGAGCTAGTTACTTGATAAGAAAGGTGTTTCACCACAGGTGATGGTAATCATACATTACCCGGGAAGTCCAGGAACAGAACATTTTCTCCCTGAAGAAGAGGGTCAGGTAGGCAACCCTGCTCCAACTGTGCCGATTTAGCAGATAGTGGGGTAGATTTATTAAGCTTGGTGAAGTGATTGAGGGCCAGATGCACGTAGCTTCAAAAGTGATCAAATGGAGAGTGATAAACAGCCAGTCAACCAGCTCCTACCTGCCATGTCACAGGCTGGGTTTGAAAATGTCAGACAGGAGCTGATTGGTTGTTTATCACTCTCCATTTTATCACTTTTGAAGCTTAGTGCATCTGACCCAAAGTGTCTGGTCTTTATCACCGGCCAATCAGCTCCTACCTGTCATTTTTCAAACCAAGCCTGTAACTTCACAGTTAGGACAGGGTTGCCTTCCCTCCTAGAATGGCCGGGAGTCTCCCGAAAATCCCCACTGCGCACCCCGATAGCGGCTGTCTTTCCCCCGACGTCAGCATTTAAAGTACGCAATCCGTGGGTCCCAGAGGAGGGGGCGGAGCCAACATTCACAATTGCGTCATTTTAGCCCTGCCCCCTCCACAGATATCCGCAAATTTTGCTATTTTGCATCACGCGAGCAGGGCTTAATGACGCCACACTCAAGCCCCGCCCCCAGAACTGCTGCTGAAAGTCTCCTCTCCGGGCTTCTCCTGGAGAGGAGATTCTTAAAGTCAGCAACCCTGAGTTAGGAGCTGTTTAGTCGGTGATAAAAACCAGACACTTTATCACTTCACCGAGCTTAATAAATCTGCTCCTCAGTACCGTACCAAGAAAAACCTATTCTTCCACAGGACACTGTCAGTATGCACACAGCCTCAGACCTGTAGCTCAGAAGCATTTATAAGTTGCATGTCGATATGCATTAGATCAGCACCAATATGCCGCAGTCCATGTACCAACACAGATAATTACTTTAATCATTTTGATGGTGATGACAGTATATGTGTTAACCTGCTGGAAAAGATATGGGATGTGTGGTTTAGTATAGATATCAAGTTACTGTACATGTTTCCACACAATTACTTTACACTTTTCTCCATGATACTGTATATATACATATCAGTAGAGGGAGCTACAGATCTGCTGATGTCCCCAGGTGCAAAAATATGACTTATGCCCTCCTACTCTATAGAAAAATGATGCAGTTTGTACTGTGATGCAATGTGTGCAACCTCCACAGCAGCATAGAAACATAGAAACATAGGCCGATATGTAATAGGGTGTGATTTTTAGACTTTTGCGATTTTTGGTCAAAATTGACCAAAATCGCATTTTTTCTAAAAATCGCACATGTAATAGGATGCGAGTCGCGGTAAAAATCGCATTTTTTACCGCGAAATCGCACATTTTAAAGATGCGATTTTCAGGCACGCTGAAAATCGCATCCAGATGTTTTCCCATAGTAAACTATAGAACTCGCATATGTAATAGGATGCGAGTTCTAAAGTCGCATATGGGAGCTTCAAAAAAATCGCAAAAAAAATAGACCAGCTTCTGACTGGCGATTTAGGCAGAAACATGCACAGATCATTGAGATCTGTGCATGCTTCTGCTTAAAAAAATAGTTAAAAAAGAAATTTAAATAAAAAACTGGCGTGCGGTCCCCCTCCTAAGCATTACCAGCCCCGGCCTCAAAAAGCCGGTGCTGGTATCATAAAATCAGAGGGACAAACAAATAGGGGTCCCCTTGATTTAATGAAACCAGCACCAGGCTCAAGGTCCGGCGCTGGTTCCCAAAATACGGGGGACAAAATGACTAGGGGTCCCCCGTATTTAAAGAACCAGCACCGGACCCAAACAGCCAGCAGGGTAATGCCACAGCCGGGGGGAGACTTTTTATACAAGTCCCCCCGGCCAAAGCATTCAGCCCTGTGGCTGGTCAGCATGGGCAGGGGTCCTGGGGAAGTGGGGACCCTCCCAAAGAAGGGGTCCCCCCCCCTCCAGAACTTACCTGCCCATGCTGAAGCCCGGGGCTGTCCTCCATGCCCCTGGGCTGTGGGCATGGAGCTGATTTTGTGTAAAATCAAGTTAAATCTATTGTTTTTAACAGTGGTACTACAAGTGCCAGCAAGCCTCCCCTGCAAGCTGGGACTTGGAGAACCACAAGTCCCAGCCTGCAGGGCATTAAAGGGCCCGCTGTAACTTGTAGTTCTACTGTTAAAAAAATAGTACACAAAACACACACTGACACACATTTTAAATAAAAGTTTAATACACACATCACACACACACTCATACTTACCTATCTTTATCCCGTCGGTAGGTCGCTGGCTCTGGTGTCGGCGGCTCGGTGTCGGCGGCTCGGTGTCGGCGGCTCCGGGCTCGGCGTCCTGTCCGACGATAATCCATGTTGGACCTGTGGAAGTAAATCCTACTCACCAGGTCCACCATGGATGGTCTTCTGTCTTCTCTTCTCTCTTCTCTCTTCTTCTTTATCTTCAAGCTCTTGCGGCTCCGGCAGCTCCATTCGGCAATATGATTAAAGGCGCTGGAGATGTTTGATCTTCAGCGCCTAACATCAGAATGATTCTTTTGGCTGCTCAGCAGCCAATGAGAAGCGCCGCTGGGAGCAGCCAATAGAATCATTCTAAGCACCGGCGTTGAAGAGGCAACATCTCTGCGGAGACATGTTGCCTCTTCAACGCCGGTGCTTAGAATGATTCTATTGGCTGCTCCCAGCGGCGCTTCTCATTGGCTGCTGAGCAGCCAATAGAATCATTCTGATGTTAGGCGCTGAAGATCAAACATCTCCAGCGCCTTTAATCATATTGCCGAATGGAGCTGCCGGAGCCGCAAGAGCTTGAAGATAAAGAAGAAGAGAGAAGAGAGAAGAGAGAAGAGAAGACAGAAGACCATCCATGGTGGACCTGGTGAGTAGGATTTACTTCCACAGGTCCAACATGGATTATCGTCGGACAGGACGCCGAGCCCGGAGCCGCCGACACGGAGCCGCCGACACGGAGCCGCCGACACCAGAGCCAGCGACCTACCGACGGGATAAAGATAGGTAAGTATGAGTGTGTGTGTGATGTGTGTATTAAACTTTTATTTAAAATGTGTGTCAGTGTGTGTTTTGTGCACTATTTTTTTAACAGTAGAACTACAAGTTACAGCGGGCCCTTAAAAGCCCTGCAGGCTGGGACTTGTGGTTCTCCAAGTCCCAGCTTGCAGGGGAGGCTTGCTGGCACTTGTAGTACCACTGTTAAAAACAATAGATTTAACTTGATTTTACACAAAATCAGCTCCATGCCCACAGCCCAGGGGCATGGAGGACAGCCCCGGGCTTCAGCATGGGCAGGTAAGTTCTGGAGGGGGGGGACCCCTTCTTTGGGGGGGTCCCCACTTCCCCAGGACCCCTGCCCATGCTGACCAGCCACAGGGCTGAATGCTTTGGCCGGGGGGACTTGTATAAAAAGTCTCCCCCCGGCTGTGGCATTACCCTGCTGGCTGTTTGGGTCCGGTGCTGGTTCTTTAAATACGGGGGACCCCTAGTCATTTTGTCCCCCGTATTTTGGGAACCAGCGCCGGACCTTGAGCCTGGTGCTGGTTTCATTAAATCAAGGGGACCCCTATTTGTTTGTCCCTCTGATTTTATGATACCAGCACAGGCTTTTTGAGCCCGGGGCTGGTTATGATCGGGAGGGGGACCGCACGCCGTTTTTTTTTTTTTTTTTTCAATCGCACATTTGAAAATGCGCACATTTTCATGACTGAAAATGCGCACATTTTCATTACTAAAACTCGCCCGAAATCGCACCACATCGCACTTTTTTACCGTTAATTCGCATCTCATTACATATGCGAATTTGCGGCAAAAAATGCGATTTGGAAAGGTGCGAATTTGTGCGATATGGTGCGATTTTTGGACTAGTCCAAAAATCGCACCCTATTACATATCGGCCATAGAATTTGATGGCAGATAAGAACCATTTGGCCCATCTAGTCTGCCCCTTTTTTACCCTTCAGGTAATCTCAACCCTTTTTAATCCTTATTTCTTTGTAAGGATATTCATATGCCTATCCCAAGCATGTTTAATTTGTTCTACTGTCTTAGCCTCTACCACCTCTGATGGAAGGCTATTCCACTTATCCACTACCCTTTATGTGAAGTAATTTTTTCGGTACTTATGTAGTATCTGGGCTGCCGATTTTTTGATTGTATGCCTTAAGTTAAGGCATACAATCAGATGCGATGCGATGCGATATCGCATCGCATCGCATACGATGCGATGCGATGACCCGATTTTTCCATAGGATTCAATGTTAAAATGGACTGAGTCCATTTTAACATGAAATTCAATGGGAAAAAGGGGTCCTTTTCATACCCCTACTATCCAAGTGGGCATGGAGTTGGATATAAACCTGTGGCGAGCGTAGCGAGCCACCGAGCCCGAAGCGTGGCGAGCGTAGCGAGCCCCGCGAGGGGACGGTATTCTGTGTCCCCTCGCGGGGCTCGCTACGCTCGCCACGCTTCGGGCTCGGTGGCTCGCTACGCTCGCCACAGGTTTATATCCAACTCCATGCCCACTTGGATAGTAGGGGTATGAAAAGGACCCCTTTTTCCCATTGAATTCCATGTTAAAATGGACTCAGTCCATTTTAACATTGAATCCTATGGAAAAATCGGGTCCATCGCATCGCATCGCATCGCATGCGATTTGGTCGGGTGCGATGCGATGCGATGGACCCGATTTCAAAATCGGCAGCCCAGTTACTACATAAGTACCATTTTTTCTAACATTTCCCCTGAACCTACCTCCCTCCAGTTTCAGTGCATGTCCTCGTGTTATATTACTTCTTTTCCTTTGAAGAAAATTTCCCTCCTGTACTATGTTAAAACCCTTGATATAGTTGAAGATTTCTATCATGTCCCCCCTTTCCCTTCTCTGCTCCAAACTATACATGTTAAGATCTTTTAGTCTTTCCAGGTAAGTTTTGTGATGTAGGCCATGCACCATTTTAGTTGCCCTTCTTTGTACACTCTCTAATGTATTTATATTCTGAAGATATAGGGGGAAATTTACTAAAGGAAATTTGTAAAAAATAGGTGTATTTGTATCCAGAAATACACTTATTTTTGACATTTACTATCCCGAAAATACGGCAATTCGTATTCATATTGATAGCACATCAATACGAATACGAATTGCCGTATCTTCGGGATAGTAAATGTAAAAAATAAGTGTATTTCTGGATACAAATACACCTATTTTTTTTACAAATTTCCTTTAGTAAATTTCCCCCATAGTCTCCAGAACTGGACACAGTATTCCAGATGAGGCCGTACCAATGACCTATAAAGTTGCATTATTACTTCTTTTTTTCTGCTACTGATTCCTCTCCCTATGCAACCAAGCATCTGACTAGCCTTCCTCATTGCTTTGCTACATTGCTTTCCTGCCTTTAAGTCACTTGAAATAGTGACTCCTAGATCTCTTTCCTCCTCAGTAGTTTCCATTATAGTACCCTTGATACTATGGGTGAAATTTACTAAAATGGAAAATCTAAAATTTTGTATTAGTATTTTCACTACGACTGCATACGTCTGTTTCAGCCGTATGCAAAGTCGTGTTCCGGAGGGGAATTTACAAAGCAGTCATATACGACTGCTTTGTAACCCTCCGATGTCGTATTAATTCGTATTAGCTGGCCGTATATACGGCCGCTAATACGAATTAGTGGAGGCAGTCTGCACGGATCAGTCAGATCCCTGCAGGTTGCAAGGTGTAGAAAAAAAATTGAAAAATAAATAAATGTAAAAAAAAAACAGCGTGGGGTCCCCCCCACAGCTGTAATCAGCACAAGGCTGAAAGAGCTGGGGCCGGTAATAAAAAAATCAGGAAACCCAACAAATAGGGGTTCCCCGATTTTTTTTAAAACCAGCCCCAGGCTTCAGGTCCGAGGCTGGTTCCCAAAATACGGGGGACAAAATGACTAGGGGTCCCCGTATTTTAAGAACCAGTCCCAGGCCAAACCAGCCAGCAGGGTAATGTCACAGCCGGGGGACACTTATTATATAAGTTCCCGCGGCCAAAACATCACCCAACTGACCAGTCAGCCTGGCCAGGGACCCTGGGGGAGTGGGGACCCCCCCTCCAGGACTTACAGATGGAGCAGGGCTTATTATTGCTGGCGGAGCGCCAGGACCGTGTCCCTGGCGATCCGCCAGCAATCTGGCGCTCTGGCTGAATGAGACGCTCGTGCGTCTCCCACGCACGAGCGTCTCAATAGCCGGGCGGCGAGGCGGCGCGGCGGGTGCAGTCCTGCCCGTCTCCAGCTTCAGGGAGACGGGCAGGGCTGCGGGGGGCTGCGGGGGGGCGGTGTGGACCGGCGGGGACCCGGGGAAGCCGGCGGGGACCCGGGCAAAAGCTCCGTCGGAACGGGACGCGCGTGCACCTCGTGCACGCGCGTCCCCTTCCGACATACAGATGGCGCGGGGCGGGGGATGGCGGGTGGCGAGTCCTCCGCCATCCCCAGCAAAGACAAGCCCTGCGCTATCTGTACCTGACCAGGCTGAAGGATATACAGGGGTGGGGTCCTGGGGTGCACACCAAGTGAGAGGTGCGACCCTGCGGAGACCTTTCAGTAGAACTACATACAAAGTCAAAGGTGCAGGTGCACAAATCAAACTCCCAATTTAAAATTTTGCAATAAAATTTTGCATTTTTAGCGACGTTCTTTGCTTATTTATGGCCATAAGTAACGGCTTGTCCACCACGTCCAGGTGACCTCATTAGTCGGGCAAGTCCCTAACATTTTGGGGGGTACAAATGAGGCCTACTAATGAGG
The DNA here is from genome assembly GCF_055691185.1 of Crinia signifera. NCBI lineage: Eukaryota > Metazoa > Chordata > Amphibia > Anura > Myobatrachidae > Crinia > Crinia signifera. Next base: position 119,899,524 of record NC_139221.1, read on the forward strand.
TCACCTGGACGCGGTGGGCAATCCGTTACTTATGGCCATAAATAAGCGAAGAACCTCGCTAAAAATGCAAAATTTTATTGCAAAATTTTAAATTGGGAGTTTGATTTGTGCACCTGCACCTTTGTATGCTGACCAGGCTGAAGCCTGGTGCTGTCCCCGGTGGCCCTGGAGCGGTGGCCACCAGGCTGATTGAGTGTAAAAAAATAGAATTAAAAACCATTGTTTTTAACTGTGGAACTATGAGTCCCAGCAAGTCTCCCCCGCAGGCTGGGACTTGGAGAACCACGAGTCCCAGCCTGCGGGGCATTAAAAGGCCCGCTGGCACTTGTAGTTCCACAGTAAAAAAAATAGTGAAATAAACACACACTGACACACAATAAAAAAAAAAACTTTAATACATCCAAAGCCCATACGTACTAATACTTACCTATCTTGAGCCCGTAGGTAGGTCCCTGGGTCTTGGTCCGGTGTCTTGTCCTGGTCCATGTCGGTGGCGGGACCATGTCGACGGCGTCTGTGTCGGCGTCCATCCGGGTCCGAAGAAATCCTTGGGGGACCTGTGGAAGGAAATCCAACTCACCCAGGTCCTCCTGTGAAGATCTGTAGTCTTGATCCACCGTAGTCCTCTGTGAGCCTCTAGCCATGCCCCCAGCCCCCTGGCTGCGGGAATAGACGCTGTGTGCATGCGCACAGCTTTTATTCCCCGCTGTTTAGCAGCCGACAGAGGGGACTCCCAACAGCCCTCCCTCACCGCGGGACACTGCCGGCCGTGGGAGGGACAGCGGGACAGGCCCTCATAATCAGGACTGTCCCGCTAAAATCGGGACTGTTGCTTATATAATAAGTGTCCCCCGGCTGTGACATTACCCTGCTGGCTGGTTTGGCCTGGGGCTGGTTCTTAAAATACGGGGGACCCCTAGTCATTTTGTCCCCCGTATTTTGGGAACCAGTCCCGGACCTGGAGCCTGGGGCTGGTTGTAAAAAAACGGGGAACCCCGATTTGTCGGGTTTCCTGATTTTTAATTACCGGCCCCAGCTCCTTCAGCCTGGTGCTGGTTTCAGCTGTGGGGGGCTGTTTTTTATTTATTTATTTCTCTATTTTTTAACACTGAAGCCTGCACGGATCTGACGGATCCGTGCAGGCTTCTGCCAAATACGACAGGAAAATAAAGTGTATTTTCCTGCCGTATATTCGCGGCTGTTTCACGCCAATTAGCAGCCATATTTTCAATACAGCTGCTTAGTAAATCAGGAACCAGCATTCTTTTGAATGGTGATTCCTGTCGTATTATAACGGTGGTGTATGCATTCGTATTTGTAAATACAAATACGAATGTCCCATCAATATGAATACGAATATTTGAATTTTTGGCATAGTAAATGCCAAAAATATGAATACACCCGAAAAATTCGTATTTTCCTAGGAAAATACAAATTTTTCCTACGAATTCATATTAGTAAATTTCCCCCTATATTGAGCCTTTGGGTTTTTGAGTCCCAAGTGCATAATTTAGCATTTTTTAGCATTAAACTGTAGTTGCCATGCTCTTGACCAATTCTCAAGTTTACTTAGATCATCAGTCATTTGATTTACCCCTCCTGGTGTATCTACTCTGTTGCATATCTTTGTGTCATCTGCAAAAAGGCATACTTTCCCTTCAATTCCATTTGTAATGTCACTAACAAAGATATTAAAGAGCACTGGTCCAAGTACAGATCCCTGGGGTACTCACTGGTAACATGTCCCTCCATAGAATGCACTCCATTTACTACAACTGTCTGTTTCCTATCCTGCAACCAGGTTCTTATCCGTTTAATTGTTTCATAATCCAATCCCACACTTTCAAGATTATTTAGCAGCTTGCGATGTGGGACAGTGTCAAATGCCTTACTAAAGTCTAGATATGCCACATCTATAGCCCCCCCCCTCAATGAGACTTGTTTGGCATGATCTCCCTGCAGTAAAACCATGCTGTTTTGGATCCTATAAGTTGTTTAATTTAAGATATTCCACTATTCTTTCTTTTAATAGTGTTTCCATTAATTTCCCTACTACTGATGTAAGGCTCATTGGTCTGTAGTTACTTGCTTCTTCTTTGCTTCCGCTTTTGTGCAGTGGAACTACGTTTGCTCTTCTCCAGTCCTCTGGAACTGCACCTTTATCTAATGACTGGTTGAATAAATCTGTTAATGGCGCTACCAACACATCTTTTAGTTCTTTTAGTATCCTTGGATGAACTCCGTCTTGCCCCATCGATTTATCCACTTTCAGTCTTGAAAGTTCTGTTAGGACTTTCTCCCTAGTAAATGTACTTCCATCTACCTTATTTTTATGACTGTCCTTGCAACTTAACTGTGGTCCCTTCTCTTCTCCTTCTATAGTGAATACGGAGCAAAAGTAATTATTTAGATGATCTGCAATTGCCTTGTCTCCCTCCACCAAATTCTCAGTGTCTGTCCGCAGTCTTATTATTCCTCCATTTGATTTTCTCCTTTCACTTATATGTTCCCCATATGCCTAAAGGTGCGTACACACATGCATAAAATCGCTGGCAATATGGTTGCTGAGCGACCATATTGCCAGTGATTGGAGTGTGCACCGGCGATAAATTGCAGCAAGCTCCTCCAACCGTCGACTTCCCCTGCCTTTTCTCCTGGCAGTGTGTGATTTTTATCAGCGACCATCTCTGGTCGCTGATGAAAACGGAAAACACTATATCATATTTCTCCGTGTGTACACAGCTTAACAGTGTGCCCAGAGCATCTGTCACATGGGCTCCCTTATAGCGTGTCCCCATATACCGCACAACAATACTACACTACATCCCCCTTATATTCTGCACTGCATCAATACACTACAACCCCCTACACCCTGTACTACACTACATCACCACACTACATCCCCCTATACCCTGCCCTGCATCACTACTCTACATCCCACTATACCCTGCCCTGCATCACTACACTACATCCCCCTATACCCTGCCCTGCATCAGTACACTACATCCCCCTATACCCTGCCCTGCATCACTACACTACATCCCCCTATAACCTGCCGTGCATCACTACACTACATACCCCTATAACCTGCCCTGCATCACTACACTACATCCCCATATACCCTGCACTGCATCACTACACAACATCCCCTATACCCTGCACTGCATCACTACACTACATCCCCCTATACCCTGCACTGCATCACTACACTACATCCCCCATAACATGCCCTACATCACTTTGGTCTACAGCAAGTTGGTCGACAGTCATTAGGTCGACACCGTTAGGTTGCCATGGGAAAAGGTCGACATGGTTCTAGGTTGACATGCGACAAGGTCGACAGGTCAATAGGTCGACACAAGCATTAGGTCGACAGTCAAAAGGTCGACATGGGGTTTTTCACTGTTTTTGGACCCAACAGTTGACATGGACACAGTTTACAGTGCACCGCATCCCCTCGCATCACTCGCTTTGCTCGCAATGCTTTGGATTTTCCACTAGGCGCGTGCCTTTTTTTTTTTTTCTCTTGGTTTTGGTGATCCTCGTGGGAGGACCTGGGGCGGCTCGTTTGGAATTCCACCATGGCTTTTAAGATCTACTCTCACAATGTCAAAGGTTTGAACAGTCCTATGGGATCCGATACGATTTGCCGGCGGTCGGGAACCCAGGCGGTCAGAATCCCGACACTGGAATCCCGACCGCCGAAATCCCGACAAGGGGGGGACATGGATCGCCCCCCCTTGCGGGCTCGCTGCGCTCGCCACGCAGCGGGCCCGGTGCCTCGCTACGCTCGCCACGCTATTTTATTCTCCCTCTATGGGTTTCGTGGACACCCACAGAGGGAGAAAGTTTCGGGATTTCGGCGGTCGGGATTCCAGTGTCGGGATTCCGACCGCCGGGATCCCGACCGCCGGCAAATTAACTGCATCCCGTCCTATGAAACGCACTAAGCTATATGTCACCCTTAAACAATGTAGAAGAGATCTGGTTTTCCTCCAGGAAACCCATTTTAAAGCATCTTCCCACCCTGAATTGAAATCTAGGATGTTCCCCTACACCTTCCATGCCTGTGCCTCTAAGCAAAAGAAACATGGAGTCTCTATCCTCTTAGCATCCCATCTAACTTTTGATCTAATTGACTCCCATACGGATAAGGAAGGCAGCTGGATCATTCTGATAGGTAAATTAAATAACCTCCTATGCACTCTTGTGAATGTCTATGCTCCTAACCAGAACCAGCGGCCTTTCTGAAATTGGACTCTTATCTCTCCCGGGTACGACAAGGCGAGGTCATAATGGCTGCGGATTTTAATGAAGTGTTGGATAGCTCTGTAGATAGATCTCAGCCGTCGGCGTGCCCTCACCCCAGCTGCCAATCTCCTGCCTCTTTAGCCTTACATTCTCTTCTCAAACATCACCTCCTTTATGATTTCCTCCGTTTATTCGACCCCACTGTCAGAGACTACACATTCTTCTCCTCAGTCCACAAGGTATACTCCAGAATAGTAAAATATACAATTGTAGCAGCGCTCATCTACAATGAAATCATAATACACAACTGTTGTAATAATAATTTTATATGTAAAATAAATATAGATATAGTACAATAACAATAAAAAGTATTACATAAAATTGACAATCTCACTTGCAGGATAAATTCAATAATTATTAATTAGGTAAGTGCACATTACCAAAAAGGGGGGACTGGATGGGGGATCACTGTTCCTGAATGTTGAATTGGGGAACACCACAGGTCCTCTCTATGGTTGCGGATTGGTGTAGGCCGCTGGAGGAAGCTGTCGAAATTGAAGGTGTTACGGGACCCCAACTAGGCCGGATGGCCTCACTTGGAGCGGCACAGGTCCTCTCTAGTCACACAGTGTTAATAGTAGATTCCGCTGGAGGCGTCTGTGCAAAGGGTGGTATATCCTGAACCCCAATTTTTTACAACTGGCTGTAGCTTTATCAAAGGTGGCAAGGGATGTGTAAGTTTGTGATATATATACCCCTGTTAACAAACACTCCATGATAGGCTTCCGGCAGAAGTAGCGGTGGAACGCATAAGCGTTCCACCAGGTTATCAGGAATTCCGATTTGATTTATTCCTTCTCTTCGTTTTGATAAGAATTTGGTCTGGTGCAATATATGTATAGTCCATCTGAGGGCCGCTGAATCATCACTCCTATCAAATAAGGTACTCTAAACTTTCTTATTATATACAACCCAGGCTGATCAGGTGATCATGTCCCGGAAGTACTTCTAATATTTACGGGGTTTTTTTACCAAATTTTCTTTTATTTTTAGTAATAATTATTAATAAAGTTCTATCCCTATATATCTTTTAACCATATGTTTGTCTCCTAGTTGTGGTATATTGTGATTTTTTTATATTGAATCTGTTGATTAGAATTTCATTGATTGCCCCTCCTATCATGGAGTGCTTGTTAACAGGGGTATATATCACAAACTTACACATCCCTTGCCACCTTTGATAAAGCTACAGCCAGTAGTGAAACGCGTTAGGTGTTTCCCACTTCAAGATTGGGACTTGGACTCTTTACATTGAAACCTTTCCCTCCAATTGGATCACTATTCTGACTTTGAAAAATCTATATGGGACTTTTTGCCATCACCCCCCTCACCTCTACCACTTGGATGCCCTTTGGTGAGAACCCCCAGGTGAGATACTTCAAATCTCGGTACTTATGTAGTATCTGGACGCCCGATAAAAAAATCGGGTCCATCGCATCGCATCGATCGTATGCGATGCGATGGACCCGATTTTTTCATCGGATTCAATGTTAAAATGGAGTTCATTTTAACATAGGATTCTATGGGAAAATGGGCCCATTTCATTTCCCCACTATCCAAGTGGGCATGGAGTTGGATATAAACCTGTGGCGAGCGTAGCGAGCCACCGAGCCCGAAGAGTGGCGAGCGAAGCGAGCCACGTGAGGGGACGCAGGATACTGTTTAAGAAATCTGCGTTCGCTCGCCACGCTTCGGGCTCGGTGGCTCGCTACGCTCGCCACAGGTTTATATCCAACTCCATGCCCACTTGGATAGTGGGGAAATGAAATGGGCCCATTTTCCCATAGAATCCTATGTTAAAATGGACTCCATTTTAACATTGAATCCGATGAAAAAAATTGGGTCCATCGCATCGCATCGCTTACGATTGATGCGATGGACCCGATTTTTTTATCGGGCGTCCAGATACTACATAAGTACCCAAATCTCCATTAGAGGACTTGATACCATCCATTGGTCCTCACCCCTATAGCAGTGGTCTCTGCACTACACATTACCATCAGGGAGACCCATTGAAGCAAAAATTGGGGTTCCGGATATACCACCCTTTGCACAGACGCCTCCAGCGGAATCTACTACTAACACTGTGTGACTAGAGAGGACCTGTGCCGCTCCAAGTGAGACCATCTGGGCTAGTTGGGGTCCCGTATCCCCCCATCCAGTCCCCCCTTTTTGGTAATGTGCACTTACCTAATTAATAATTATCCTGCAAGTGAGCTTGTCAATGTTATGTAATACTTTTTATTGTTATTGTACTGTATATCTATATTTATTTTACATATAAAATTATTATTACAACAGTTGTGTAGTATGATTTCATTGTAGATGAGCACTGCTACAATTGTATATATTTTTGTTTTGCCTTCTTTTATAGGGATTGACTACCCCTATATTTTAGCAGCTGCTTTTTTGAGGACCAACACATATCCCAGGCGCCCATATCTTTGTCTGTATAAGATTTAGATCTTCTTCTTTGTTATACTCCAGAATAGATATGATCTTGCTCAGCCGTGACCTCTCCACCAAATTACTTAAGGCCAGTGTCCTCCCTATGATTTGGTCCGATCACTGTCTGATCTCTGCGGACCTTTCTAATCTTTCCTCCCGCCTTCCCCCCTCCAGCTGGAGAATTAACGATTCTCTTCTCCATAATCCTGACTACATATCACAACTTAAAACTCCCCTAACGGATTACTTCCAAATTAATGTTTCCCCTAGATCTGATGTGGCATTACTCCTCTCTGCCAAGGCCCTACAACGCCTGAAGCAGACGTACTACAAGAAGGGTGACAAAGCGGACAAAATATTGGCTTCTAGACTACGAGCCCAGCGAACCCGTTATAATAATATCCTAGCTATAAAGACATGCTTTGGAGCCCTCTCCTTCTCCCCTGAGACGATCTGTAAGGAATTCCAGGGCTTTTACGCTAATCTCTATCATTTTAAATCCTCCGCGGGCTTCCCAGAACCCTCCGCTGATGACATACAACATTTCCTCCAATGTGCCTGTTTGCCTAAACTAACTGCACAGGCAACTGCCCAACTGAACATAGATATCACAGACGAGGAGGTCTCAGCTGTACTTAAAGACCAGAAATCCTCCAAAGCCTCTGGCCCCGATGGCTTCTCAGTAGCCTACTACAAAAAGTTTGCCACTACGCTGATCCCACATCTGCAACCACTGTTTAATGCTGTACTTCATGGTACCCCCTTTTCTAAAACCATGCTTGAGGCTAGGATTGTAGTGATCCATAAGGAGGGGAATGACCCCCAAGACTGTGCTAGCTACAGGCCAATTTCGCTGCTTAACTCTGATATTAAACTATACGCAAAAATCTTGGCCTCATGGCTTAATGGGTTGCTCCCTGGCCTGGTACACTATGATCAGGTAGGTTTTATCCCTGTCCGCCAAGCTAGGGATAATACTAGACAAGCGATTGATTTAATTCAAATCCTAAACAAAAGACAGTCTCCTTCTCTTATTCTTTTCCTAGACACCGAGAAGGCGTTTGATCACATTTCTTGGCCTTTTCTATTTAATGCCTTACAGGCATTTGGTATATCTGATGAGTTCCTCGCTTGGATATCTGCCCTATACTCCACCTCTATAGCTAAGGTTCTCACTAATGGACGCCTCTCAGATCCCTTCCCCCTGACCAATGGTACGAGACAGGGATGCCCCCTCTCTCCATTAGTTTTTGCTTTAGTGATAGAGCCACTAGCAGCTATGATCAGACTCTCTGATAAAGTCCGTGGAATGGAGGTGGGTTCTCGAGAGTTTTAAGTCTCCCTATTTGCAGACGATGTCCTCTGTTCCTTACGCACCCTCATATTTCACTCCCTGCCCTTACTAATATTATCTTAGAATATGGCGAGCTATCAGGTTCTAAAATCAATTTTTCCTCCATGTCCCCCCTGACTTGAGGTCTCACTTAAGCTCCACTCACCCATTTAATTGGAAGCAGATGTTCTACGAGAAGGGTGACAAAGTGTTCAAAATATTGGTTTCTAGACTACGAGCCCAGTGAACCCATAATAATATCCTAGCTATAAAGACACGCTCTGGAGCCCTCTCCTTCTCTACCCATTTAATTGGAAGGCCCGTAGGATTAAATACCTAGGAGTGTATATTACCTCCCATTACAACCTTTTGCACTCTGAAAATATTCTTCGACTTTTGTCCAAGCTTAAACAGGACCTTACTAGGTGGAAATCACTTATTATCTCATGGCTGGGCAGGATCGTGGCTATTAAAATGAATGTGATACCCCAACTACTGTACATGTTCCAAACCTTACCTATAAAGATCCCAGTTAAAGTTCTTAATGACGTTAATTCTGCTCTCTTGAGATTTGTTTGGAGTGACAAGACCCCCAGAATTGCCTTTCTGCTCTTAAAATGCCTAGATCTGAGGGGGTAGGGGCTACCCTGATGTAAAGCATTATTACCTGGCCTGTCATTTAAGACAGGTGGTTGCCACCTTTGCCCCTCCACAATCTATCACTTGAGTTGATTTGGAGGCTGCTTAGCTAGGGGTTCGCTCTCTGGCCTCCATATGGGGTCTATCCAAGCCTCATAGATCTCTACTGGCTACCCCCCTCTCATCTCTTAGATTCTGTGTGGCGATCTGGGATTCTTCTTATTCTGCCTACAAACTCTCCTTTGCTTGCTCCTCTCTTACTCCTCTATGGAGTAACCCCGCTTTTCCCCCAGGTAACTCCCCCCATCTATTCAAAACATGGAGCTTAGCTGGCCTTCGGGTAGACTATGACCTTACTGTACAGGGCACATGGGCTTCCATAGATGATATCAAACACTCATTTCCCTCCCTATCTCCTCCCTTCTTTGAGTATTTCCAGCTCCAGCATTTCCTCCTGTCTCTCCCCCAAGCTGACGCACTCCGTACCCCCACCCCATTTGAGTCTTTTTGTCTGAACTGCCCTCTACGCAGCTTGATCTCTTCTGTCTACTCAATGTTACTCACAGCCACTGCTGTTTCTCTTAGCCACCATGAAAGGGATGGGGAGCTGGACCTGGGGCCACCACCTGACGACTCTTGCTGGGATGAGGTACGAGAGGACTAGGATAGCCCTGCTCCTGAAGTCTATCTCAGGTATCCCACTCCCCCTAGACCCATGGTCATTCCTACTAACTCGTCCTTTCCCAGACTGAGACTCTTCCTTGAATAAGCTACTATCCAATATTCTAACCGTGCCAAGTCCCTTATTGCTAAAAACAAAACTTCCATATGTTCCAAAGTTTTTTGATATCTTGCAGAAGTTGTACACTTTTTTGCTGCAAGCATTAAGCTTTTGTAGTCTTCTAGAACTGTACCATGAATTTAAAAGAAGAAATGTACAGGGTCATCCTAACGTGACATTGAAGAAACTGTGTCCTACTCCATGTTGTAATGGCAATGCAGCATCAATGTAGTAATGAAGGCTCTAACAGATTATTTTGGAAGGAAAACGAGACAAAAGAGCTGAGGCAAGTGGCCTGAAGAAAGACATGGAATCTTTTAAATTTATTTTCATCCTTATTTGTTACAAGATCCTGATATCAGTTCAGACATCTTCTAAGTCCCTTCAGGAGAAAAGATGTGGACCGATAAAACTGTAAACTTTCTGGCACAGGCTATCAATTACATGACTGAGTTAAGAATTCATTTTCAGCTAACCAAGGAGGAAGCTGTTGCATCAGCCATTGGACGATTGACGCCAGTTACTGGAGAAAAAATAAAGGCTTGCATGCTATATAAAAACACTTTTGGCAAAACACGAGCCTGTCAAAAACCTTGAAGATGCTTTTAGCCACACTTAATTAAATTAACTTTCAACTCAATAACAGGTTTAAAGGTATAAAAGAAGCTGTAGCCAGGTTCAGCATTCTTATACCTGCCAACTTGTTGAAGGCGACAGATGCAGAAGTTGTAAGGTTACCAAACAATTTTGTCACATTTGAACATAAAATTTTTTGTCAAGCTCATTTGCTGAAGAGTTGCTAACCTTGATAACTGCATTAAAGTTACATTCGGAAAATAAACAGCTGATTTTGCACATATGCTGATCGTGGAAAACGGTACTATTGCAAGCACCTTTTGTAATGTGTGCGCAGCTCTGCTAATGTTCTTGACCATACCGGTCACAGTTGCTTCATGTGAGAGATCATTCTCTAAGCTCAAATTAATATATATCATATACTGTATTCGAATAATTAACAATCCTGTACAATCCTTGCTATATGATTTGGTAACATAACCAAATCAGTGGCGTAACTATAAAATTTGCTCCCCCCTGCCAATTTTGTTTATGGCGCCCCCCCCCCCCCCCCCCCCCAAAAAAAGAGAAAATGTCCACGTACCATACACTCCCTCCACCCCACACACATTATATGCAGCTACCTTTGCAAGGTGGGGGGGGGGGTCAGGGAAGCGACACAGAAAATGGCAGGCAGGAGGGGACATAGGAGCCCTGTAACAATGTTGGGGTAACTATCACTGATGCCGAGCCATGCATGGTGGATTGGGGCCACAGATGCCGGGCTGTGAGGGCACAAATGACTGGCGTAGTGCTGGGGCAGCCAGACATCGGTGGGAGTGAGGGAGCACAAGGGGGGATGGAGGCCACAAATGCCGGCTGCACGGGTTGGAGTGCGGGGGGGGGGGGGAACACTTGTTGATGCCGGGGCAGACAGACTTTATAGAGCTTCTCACCTGTCTCCTTCATCACTCTACACAGTGTCTGACTGTCACGCTGATGTCGGGATCCTGCCTCCTTCTGCTCCGTCACCTGCTTGCCCAGCCATTCACTGTGCTGCAGGGCAGGCTGCTGTGTGATACATGATTGGACAGCTGAGCCGTCGCTCAGCTGTCCTGTTTTTCTATACAGTTGGGCCGGCGTCTGTCAATCCCGTCCCCGCACAGCAGCCAGCAACTTGGCGGCGCTCCCCGCAGACCCCGGCGGTGCTGGCTCCCCAAAGCCAACGAGGGGTATGCGGCAGTACTGCCCCTAGCTCCCCCCTGTCACGGCACTGGCGGCAAGCGGCACACCTTGTCAGTGTCCCAGGCGGGTGCCAGCGCCCATGCAGCCCCCGCTGCCGCTCGCTCCCCCAAGCAGTGGCGGGGGCTGCCTTACACTAGATACGCCACTGAACCAAATCCTTTGTGCCACACCAAACTCACTATAATAGTAATATGGATAACGGGCAGTGGGGTCCCACTAGGTGAGGATTCTTATCCTTTTTAAAAATCACTATATGTTGTCTCATGTTTTGTCTAGTCCTTTTTATATACCTGTATTCGCAACTATTTTAAAATGAACTCAATAAAAGTGATGTTTTACTAATACTATTCTCCAGGTGCACCAAGAAAAGGCACTCTTTCTCTGACATCATCAAAAGGTGGATAGTGACAAAAGGTCAACAAGGCTTAAGGTCAACAGGTTCAAAATGGTCAACATGGAACTGGCAAACTTTTTAGTAATTTTAGCTCAAATCTAACCAAACTCTCTGCCTAGTGCCTAACAACATCCTTAACCATCCCATCTAGCAGCCACTAAATTTTTTGCAAAACATTTTTGATTTTATATTTGCATCTTTTTCAGTTTGCTTTTAACATCCTCTATGCAACTTGGGTATAAGTGCTTTTCTTGTCTTATGTATTCATAGTAAAGCCACACTTGATCTATTCTCCTGTTATTTGCATGAGGAGGTGCATTTTCTGCCTATGTAGTTAGTCGCATGTCATGTTTTATAGACAACTGTTACTCTACATAGGTAGCAGAATTTCCCCAGAGAGAGCATTAGGATTTCTGTTGGGATGCAACTGCGTCCTACTGTGAATAAGGTAGTAACAGGGACATTTACTAAGATGGGAGTTCTATCTCAGATGGGATGTTGCTATGGGCTACCAATTAGATACTATATTTTATCTTCTAGAACAGGGGTGCTCAAACTATTTTGCTCTGGGACCTCGTCAGACAATAAAATTATTACAGGACCCCGGGAGGTTACTACTGAATGGCCACCACATGTGTGGTCAGTGAAGTGACCGCTTTTGTGACAGGGTCTGTTTACTTAATGAGTTATACCCTACCCCCCCACAGACACATTAGCCTGATGATCAGCAACATAGTCGTGACCCCATGTTGAGGTGACCACTTTGGGGTCAGAATCCACAGTATGAGAACTGTTGAGAGCTGTTCTAGAAGATGCTAAATAAATAAGCAGATTCTGATTGGTTGCTCATTGCAACATCCCATGTGAAACAGAACTCTCATCTTAGTACATTTTCCCCAAGTGCTTAAACAACTATAGCTATGTTCTAAAAAGCTGCATACTGTTTTCTGTGTGTAAGTGCAAAAGGTATACAAAGACATCATCATTAAATTATTATTCATTAACATTATGCAGGCAACTTTAAGAAATTGCAACCTTAAAAACACCATCAGATGTATTTGCACATAACACCCATTTTCCAGCACATAACTATGCCATATATGATTTATGCTGACCGGTGTGTAATGTGCTTATGTATACTATGCAACCAAACTACTTATTAGCTACATATAGCTATGTTACTAATAACCTCATTTTGTCTGGGTATTCACTCACACAAGATGTAAAGGGATGCTGACTCATGCAATTGCAGTATGTCTAAACATTAAATATTATTTAACCAACAGATGCGGTAGTATGATTGCAATCTGGTGATGGGTAATCTACAGCATTAATAATTCATGGACATGTTCCAGGAAATAGTCTTGGACTGTCCTACGTTTTTTTAGCAAGGAGCCTCTTTGTATGGAAACCTTTTTGTAGGATGATATCAAATCATGAGCTTAATTCTTGGGTAGCAGCTGCCAGGCTTTGTGCAGCTGCCAACAAAGCTGATCCAATCCTACTGCCTTCTATCATCTCTTCCTAGCACTTCAGTGTTCCGAGGAGATTAGATGTGTCACTGGCCAGCAGAGTTATTAATGGACTCTCTGATATGAGCCCACCAACACTGCAGCCATTTGAAGTCCCAGAATTCTTAGCACAGGAGATAGCATTCCAGGGCTCCAAAAGTAAGACTAGTCAGAAGAGATGTATGAGCAGAAAGAGCAGAACAAACAGCAAGATTAAGAGGTTTATTATCCCATAACCAGGGCTATTTTTCAGTAGGCTCCAGCAGGAACTGAGGCCCTTATTCTAGTTCACTCTTTCTGACAAAATATTTCTTAGATGGACAAAACCATGTGCACTGCAGGTGAGGCAGGTGTAAAACCCCACCCAAATCTAATTATCTCTGCACAAGTAACACCTGCCTCACCTGCAGTGCACATGGTTTTGTCCATCTAAGAAATATTTTGTCAGAAAGAGTGAACTAGAATAAGGGCCTCAGTTCCTGCTGGAGCCTACTGAAAAATAGCCCTGCCCATAACGGTAACTGAGGGGAGGCATACAATGATATTGAATATTAATAAACAGTACTAGTCATAAGTTTTAAAATATCCTTAATTTTTCCAATTTTTATTCAAATTTAAACAATCTTAGTCCAGGAGATGGTTTGTAACAGAACAAAGGTGTGAGGTTGCTGGAGATTGGGGGGAAAAAAGGATTAGGTTAGCAAGTCATCAAAAATAGTGTACATTTTGAACGTTATAACAAAAATGTCTTCCTTAGGGAACAAGTAATAGCAGTGGCGTAAATATGGAGGGTGCAAGGGATGCAACTGCTTTTTAGTAGCAGCGCCCTACTGTTCCTCCTTACCCATTCCCCTGCCTCCCCACCAGCAGATATAGTTTGTCACCGAAGGGGAGGAGCCAGTCCATCTAATTCAACCTCTGCTCTTGTCCTTTGCCCTTCCTACCTCTATGATGCTGCCGTCTGGTGACCACTGCCAGCCCTGGCGTGAAAATGGAAGTGTGGACTGTGGAGCTGTAGTGTATTGTTACTGGCGCTGTGGTGTGCGGGAGACCCAGGCCTGGCGACAGGGAGACTGGTGGCTGGCAGCGCTGATGAGCCAGAGACCTGGTGCAGAAGAAGAGTCCCCCGGCGGCAGCACTGAAGAGGAATCCCCGGCGGCGGCACTGAAGAGGCGTGCTGTGGAGACCCAGTGCCACTGCTAGAGGTACACAGTGCAGATTATACTCAAGGGGGAGGCACAGTACAACCTGTACTTGGGGGATGGGGTTATTTAGGACATTACATAGTGATTTTCTTAATTCTCCCCACTCTCCTATTTTTATTATCTCCTTCTCCCCTCTCTTTCCTGTATGTCTCCCCCCTCTCTCCTATTTTTCAATCTCCCCTTCTCTCCGACACCTCCTCTTTTTCTTGCTGTCCCCATTTTTCTTTCACTTCCCCTCGCTGTCTCCCCCAGCCCCCATCATGTTTCTTCCCCCCTCACTCACCCTCCCTCTGTCTCACCTACCTCCTCTCTCTCTTTCTCCCCCTGACCCACTAAGGGGCGACTTCGCACAAAGGAAACATCATTCCATGATGAGTGACCATCGACTGATTTTTCCTTTGTGCGGCCACATGCGTGTGGATGTGTAGTCATACATATCCAATCGCATAGAAATCTTTGTCTCTCACCCCCACTTACTCTTTCTTCTGCTTCCTGTCCCTTAAGGGGCATTGTAGAAACAACTGAAAGAAGAGGGAGGGGGAGCCCTTGTAAAAGTTTTGCTATGGGGCCCCATAAGTTCTAGTTACGCCCCTGAGTAATAGGCTAAGAAATTAAAGCTGTTCTGCAGCAATGGTATAAAGGTTTGCCTGGGCCATGATGCACTACCAATGGACACGTCAGCCATAACAATAAAAGCACTGACAAGTGAAGTGAATAACATTGATTATTTTGTTGACTATCAGAACACACAGTGGCTCGCAGCTTGATGCATATGTGGCTAGTAAGAAAGCAGACTGACCCTACAATTGCCTCATGAGTAAAAGCAAACAAAACTCTTTACATTACAATAGAGGTTTTCATATGCTGAATCGCATAGTTCAAGAAATATTTTTTGTTTCAATATAAAAAATCTAAAAAAACACAATGTCAATAGCAATAATTAGCAAGTTAAACGTCACATGAATAAACACAATATAAGGTGGTTAAGTCATTAGATCTCAAACATTCCTTAAAGGCCCCCATACACTATGCGATTTGGGCACGATTTTGCCCGATTCGGATGAATCGGGCCGTAAAATCGGCCCAAATCGCATATGGAGACATGCCCTCCTACCCGATGCGCGGCCCCGTGCGCATCGGATCGGAGTCGGCAGGTCAGACGGGCTGCACATAAGATTTTCTAAATCTTATGTGCTGCCCGGAGCCGTGCGGGGACTGAAGCTGGCGGGGGGACCTACCAGAGCCGGCCGGAGGGATCAGGGGAGCGGCGCAGGGAGCCCAGCAGAGGAGGAGAAGAAGCTGCCGTCAGCGGGAGCAGTGGGGGCAGCGCAGAGTACCAGGGAGCCGAGCCGGGCAGGAGAAGACGCTGCCAGGCAGCGCGAGTGGCGCCGGGAGCAGAACACTTAAAAAAAAAAAAAGCCCATACAAACGCATAGGAAGCCATTGATTGGCTGAGACCTCTCTCAGCCAATCGCTAATTGGCTGAGAGAGGTCTCAGCCAATCAATGGCTTCCTTTACGTTTGTATGGGCTTTTTTTTTTTAAGTGTTCTGCTGCTCCCGAGTCCCGCCGCTGCCCGGCAGCGTCTTCTCCTGCCCGGCCCAGCTCCCTGGTACTCTACGCTGCCCCCACTGTGCCCGCTGACAGCAGTGGCTTCTTACACGGCTCCCTGCGCCCCAGGATCACCGGCGCCCCCCCTGCCCCTCACCGCCTGCCCCCTGCTCCTCACCGCCCACAGCTCCCCGTTACATGTGCTAAATCGCAAGCGATTTAGCACATGTAAATTTGGCACATCAAGTGACAAATTGTATGTGAGCCTCCTGGGGAGCTGCCGGGCGGCTCACAGGAGAATTGTATGGGGGCCTTAAATGTATGGGGGCCTTAACACTTTGAGTGCCAGCATCTCAGAGATGCCCAGCATCTCTGTGAGAGATGTGCAAAGTATCTGCTAAAAATGCCAGCGTCGCTCACATGTTATATAAAAAAAATGTGTAAAAAAAAGATAATATTTCCTATATAAGGTAAACCCTACAGGTCAGTATGATGAATAAAATTTTTTGCTTGGTAATTTTCACACTAATTTTGACACACTCACTTGGCAATCAAAGGGTTAATATATTGCCACTAAAAAGTGTGTGCAATATAGGATACATGGAGGGCAGTAGAGAGCCTGGCCTTGCTCAAGTACTTTTCATGGTGTGTCACCTAACTGAAAAAGGTGCAGCCATGCACCCTTAGTAAAAAAACACAGAAGAATCTGTAGTTTAAGCACCTCCCTCGCCACACTGCAGCCTAGCACATAGAAGCATGGGGTGGGCTGAGAAAAAGCTGCTGCTGCCAGGCAATGAGGGACCCCCCCCCCCATCAGACCCGAACATGGGCTTTAAGTAATATGCCCCTCTCTTGGCGCTACTGGATATATGGTACCAGTACTGGGTTAATTAAATACAGTCTCTAGCCAATTGAAGCAACTATGTAAGCTTATTGGATAATATTGATAAAATGTTGCCTGTGCTACTAATAGGCTTACCCACCACAGTGTATGGATGTAATACTTATTGTACAAGCTGCTTCATGGCCCAAAGAGAGATAATCTAGCCCTGGATAAATCAGGTCAGCATGCTATAGAATGATTTGTAAAATGGGCTTTCTGACCCACTAAGAAGTTAATTGGGTGCTGGAATGTAGATCACTTGGATCTCCAATGACAGGGTTCCCTGGGGCAGCAGGTAAGGCTGTTGGTGGACACAGACAATTTTCCTGGTACAAAGGCTGCATCTATCCATCCAATATGAAGCACTGTGGGTGAGCGGTTTCTTAACTGGCACTAAAATGTGATAAAGGTCTAGAAAGGTGGTTGTGGTGGGTGCAAAGCTTTGGATGCAGATGATTGACTCATGTATTAGAATGCATTTCAATGACCACATGAGCGTCACAATGGAACACAGTAGCCTGATCTGACAACTCCCGTTTTCTTTTTACACCATGTAGATAACCAGGTATGTGGGAGTAATTTACCTAAGGAAGAGATGGCACTAGAACAGGAAGACCACAAGCTGGTATATGCTGTGTGATGCTCTGGACAATGTCCTTTTGGGAAACCTTGGGTCCTGAAAGTCCACTGAATGTTACTTTGATAGGTACCACCTCTGTCGTGGTATTTCCTGATGCCAGCGGACTCTTTTAGCATCTGCCGCTCATGTCAACCCAAACGGATGGTCGATGACGTCACCACGTCCTCTCAGATTAGGCCACTAAAAAGTGAAAACCTGGAGATCCCTTTTAGCACAGAGTCAGTTTCCCAGCAAGTCAGTCTGGTTGACAACTGGTTATCTACTGGGAATTATATCCGCCAAGAAGATTAATTCAGTATGGTAAAAATTTCACTCAGTCGAGAATGACTATATATTTATGATGGACAAGAATACTTATCGAGCATCTTTTACTTTATAAAGCTTTACTTTATTTTTTTACCTTAAGGAGCCAACACTTGTAACTGCACTTGTAGTATGCACTGCTATACCTAGCAGTGCTCAAGTACCAGGATGTCAGTAAATAGGTCACACTGGCACAGTGCTAGTAAGAATCAACTTGATGACCCCCAAAATATAAGGGGTTCAAAGTGCATGGGGGTTACAGAGAGAGCACAGAACCTCTACCTCTGATCAACGTTACTACTATGATCACCCTATTATTATATTCATCAGCATGCCAAAAGACCCTTCCCTTCCCACAGACCTCCAGCTTGTCTCTGCAGCCTCAGCCCTAGCATCTACTATTCATCACCGCACTAAAGCAGAAGTGCTTGTTCCCGCACTGCGGAGACAAGGAGCCGGAGGTCTGCGTGAAGCTGCTGCTGCTGGGAGTGAAGCCTCAGACAGGTGATCTACTGTGAAAAGACTGCTGGCCTCTGCGTCTGCAGCTCCCACTCCACCCTAGTACCTCCTACGCTGCCATGTGCCTGCAATCATCCTGCCGCCCTTCCCCTTCGTTGCCGCCACAGTTAGACCCACCCAGGAGCCCATCCCCATCCTGCCACTCACTGTCCGCTGACCAATCTGCGCAGACTGCATCCCAGGGGACCAACCTGTTTTTAGAAGGTGAGTCCCTGGCCGGCATTTGTGGGTAAAATACGTGCTATAGTGCGTATTTGCGAACCCTGTGACCGGTAAATAATTATTCCATACCAAACTTGGCGCCTACATATATTCCCTGGAGCATGCTAGGAATGGGCAGTCCTACCTCTGCAAACAGAGAATTTATTAGGCAAATCTATTTGCTTTTAAATCGTTTATATATCCATGGTTTAATGTGGTTTTATGCATTGGTCATTCATATGTATTTTTTATCTTCTTTATTAAATGCTTACATTGTAAAATCAGTACAACTGTTTTTGTAAGGAAATTTTTTATTTGCGCTGCTCCACTTTTTCTTCGTTCGTCATTACTTTTACTCATTTTTTTTACTGGTACTGACCAGCCAATGACACCAGCATTAGCACAGTGCTACTAAGAATCAACTTAATATCCCCAAAATATAAGGGGTTCAGAGTGCATGGGGGTTACAGAGAGAGAGACAGAACCACTACATCACTTTTTCTATTAATTAGAAAGTAAACATACTAAGTCAAATTAATAAAGTGGTAAGCACAATGTAATTGGCTGGATTACCCTTGCCTGTCGTTTCTCTAAAGTATCTAGAAGGAAGATCACTATTTAATGAGGACGCCGATGTAGATATTTGAACTCTATGAGACCTGGTTGCAAGAGGATTAGCAATTGTATTAAAGTCTATGAACATGCTTCTATAAAGGAAATCCTCCTGTATTTTCCACCATACCCGATAAACTAAAGTGATCGGCAAGGATTCAGGTCAGCTTTGGGTTCATAAACACACACAGAGGGAGACATGTTGCAGCATTTGGATATCTTTAAGGCTGTCTGGTTAAGGGCCCCATACATCAGCAATTAATTGTGACAATTTTCAGATATGGAGATGATTGCCACAATTAATTTTAGATGTGTGGGCTCCCCCTTTTGGCAATCCCAATCAAAATTGCCAATCGATTGCTTAATCAGGTTTTTAAACATGTTTAATAATCTGGTATTATCTGCAGATCTTTTTTATATGTGTGGGCATTCCCAATTCGTCTTCTTTATCTATTTACATTATGAACAGCTGAAATGACAATCGATTGGGCAATTTCCAGATATGAAGATGCAATCTTTAGATGGAAAAATCTGCCGATCACTGAAATAAATCTGTAATGTGTGGGCAAAGTCAGATAGATTGTAAAATCCATTTATCTGGCCAAAAAATCCCTGTATCTGGAAATCCATAAATTGTGATTGCTGATGTATGGGGCCCATTAGCCACTGTCCGGTTCCAAGTCTAAAGGTGCCAGTTCTGTACAGACCGCATGCAAAGCCTACCTGATGCAAACTGGGAAAGTTACCAGAGGTGCATGGGCACATGTTGTTTAGTCCAACTGTAATGTCTGGACACTATTACACAAAGCTAAAATGAGTTGTCCTGGGATTAACATATTATGAATATCACTCATTCTCCCTAATGGGCCCCATACATCAGCAATCACGATTTATGGATTTTCAGATATAGGGATATTTTGGCCAGATAAATGGATTTTACAATCTATCTGACTTTGCCCACACATTACAGATTTATTTCAGTGATCGGCAGATTTTTCCATCTAAAGATTGCATCTTCATATCTGGAAATTGCCCAATCGATTGCTGTTCATAATGTAAATAGATGATGAAGACAAATTGGGAATGCCCACACATATAAAAAAGATCTGCAGATAATACCAGATTATTAAACATGTTTAAAAACCTGATTAAGCAATCGATTGGCGATTTTGATTGTGATTGCCAAAAGGGGGAGCCCACACATCTAAAATTAATTGTGGCAATCATCTCCATATCTGAAAATTGTCACAATTAATTGCTGATGTATGGGGCCCTTTACTCGTAAACCAAAACAAATAATGAAGTAGAAAACACCTAATGAATAAAGAAGAAAATAGTCCTTTATACAAACAGCAACAGGCTCCACATTGGCAGGTCAAACACTGTACAAAGATGCTACTGGCTGCTAGGAAAAGGGTATGAGTTTGGCAAATTGTTAAATCAAATCTGTTCTACTGGGGACCTGGGTTTTTTTGTTTCCTTTTGTACATATAGAAATAATCCTCCTTACAGAGATCTCATAACTTAATTTTTGGCTAGTGATATAATATCGCAAAGATGTTCAACAGACTACACTTAAAAATATAAACATAAAATTTAGGTGCTGTCAGAAAAGAACTTTTAAGGCCCCCATATCCCATTTGGGCATGATTCCAACTGATTCGGAAGAATCGGGTTGTGACATTGGCCCAAATCGCACATGTAGACATCCCGGTTGCACATAAGATTTGCTAAATGTTATGTGTAGACCGGAGCCAGGGGGCGTCAGTGGGCGGGGGATACCAGCGACCAGAGAGACGGGCGGAGGAAACCAGGCAGGGGAAGCCAGCGGCCGCACTAAAATAAAAAAAGCCCACACAAATGAATGGGAAGCCACTGAGCGGCTTCCCCTTCCCGGCTTCCTCGTGCTTCCTGCTCCCCTCCACTGTACACTCTGGTTGCAGCCGTCCCCCACCCCCCTCGCCGCCATCCGACACCCCCTGCTCCCTCAGCCTGCAGCTCCCCTGGAGTTGCATGTGATTTATCACATGCAAAACTTGGCACATGAAGTGCCTAATTGCGTGCGTCCCCTCCCGAGGAGCTGCCGGGACAATCATTAGTCCTTAGTACAAGTCGGACTAACGTATGGGGGCCTTTACTGTCTCCGTATTGCTGCAGTGTAAACATTAAACTAGATCAGATAACATAATATGCACATGAGAGGTTTAATTAGTCTTTGTTTGGCTTCTTCTTCTTTATCAGTTTCTTATCTGTGAGTTTCCTCTTCTTGCGCACCACCTCCGTTTCTCCCTCTTCTTCTGCATCTGCATTCTCGGTTTGGTCCTTGGGGACCTCTGCTTTCTTCTTGGAACATTTAGTCTCTTTCTCTGGAAAAAAATATTTATAGAAGATCAACAAAGCATATTTCCCAAAATAAAATCTTGTTTCTATTGGTAGACGGAAACGCATTTATTTTTTGTTAAATGAAACCAATCAAATGGACTCCAGAAGACTTTCACTTATTGGTATCTGTATTGTTTATTTCACTACTTTGTTTCCCGTTTCTATATAGTTTGACACTCCTCTATTGGTTTTTCCCCCATCATCTATATATATGTCTAGTGTCTGCGAGTCTCCGAAACACTGCCATCTGCTGTCAGAGAGTGAAACTACACATCTTTCTCACACATGCGCAAACACAGAAGTAGCAGACTATCTTTTGAAGCTTTTGCTTCAAGCGGGCTTACTAGTCATTAAATAAACAAACAAATGCAAGTAATTATAATGAATATTTGTACTAACATTTGTACAGAAACAAAGCAGGCAGTATTTCTCAATAACACGGACACAATGCAAGTAGAAACGCCAGTGGTCATGGCGCCACTGAGAACAATGGGGCAAATGTATTATGTAGGTATGAGAGCGGTGGTGGATGTATGTATGAGAGAAGTGTGTATGTATGAATGTGGTGGTGGATGTATGAGAGGGGTGGTGAGTATGTACATATTTTTAATAAAATTTAACAGTGAAAAAAATAAATAAAAGCAATGTCTTCACAATGCAGTGGGTTGTATGCTGGGCCAGCGTTAAAATGATAGTCAACACAACACCTATGCGAGATCCCCCCCATGAGGCGTGCAACCTCCCCCCCTCTGTGAGGCATGCAACTCTGCATGTGCGAGATCCCCCCCTCCATGAGGCGCGCAACTCTGCATGTGCAAGATCCCTCCGTGAGGCGTGCAACTCTGCATGTGCGAGACCCTCCCTCGTGAGGCGTGCAACTCTGCATGTGCGAGATCCCCCCCCATGAGGCATGCAACTCTGCATTTGTGAGATCCCTCCCCCCGGCCTGTGAGGTGTACAACTCTGCATGTGCGAGATCCCCCCCCCCCCCCCCCGGTGAGGCGTGCAACTCTGCATGTGCGAGATCCTCCCTCGTGAGGCATGCAACTCTGCATGTGCAAGACCCCCCCGTGAGGCATGCAACTCTGCATGTGCGAGATCCCCCCGTGAGGCATGCAACTCTGCATGTGCGAGATCCCTCCCCCCCGCCCAGTGAGGCATGCAACTCTGCATGTGAGAGATCCCCCTTTATGTAGCAAAAAAACTGAGCAAAGCATTAATACCCCTTTCACACTTGCAAAAATATCCCGGGTTTTTGCACATGAACACGCATCAACCCGAGATTTAGCTCAGTGTGAAAGGGTCTTGGCCGAATATCCCGTGTTCAGCATTCTGGGATTTCTACCCAGGTCCTGACCTGGATAGAACCCGAAATTGACACGGAATGCGGTCAGTGTGAACGGGTATTCCGGGTCAGCGTGACCCAGATCCCGATCACTGCAGTGAAAATGCGCCGCTGGGAGGCACTGACACCAAGCCTCCAGATGACACCAAGCCTCCAGATGACGCCACCTGCCCGACTTCGTTCCAGGTCGGGTGGCCAGTGTGAAAGGGTACATTACCGGGTAGTGTCCCGGGATGCATCCGGGAACACATTCCCGGGTATGACCCGGGTCTGCGAATGTGAAGGTGGTATAAATAACCTGTTTAATAGCAGGAACTGTCAGTTTTCAATTTGAAGAACAGAGGTTGTATTATGATTACGTATTTATCATGGGCTTGATTAATATTTTTGTTATTGGACTGACTGTATGCACCTGCTTCAATGTGCTCATTTAACTGATTGCATCTACATAAAAGTCTTGTGACTGTTTTAATTGATAAGATCAACACAGTTTCAAATTTATATAGGGCCTTCCAGTCAGAAGTAAACAGTTATTCTGCCAAAAAGTTGCATTGTTACGTTTTTATTTACAGCGGAGAAATTGTACTGGCAAATGTGTATGACTAGTGGGCTGATGGGGGCATTTACATGAGAGCTTGAGTGGTGGGTACTGCCGAGCAGCGGAAATATATTACATAGCTTTGCCTAGAGCCCTGCTGTAGCCGATTTGAAGAGTTTGGAAAAATAAGGATACACTATTGTTCATGCTGAAACCGGCATCTAGGGACAAACCTTAGCAAACCCCTAAGATTTGTTTTAAGCGTGAATATAGAGTGATAAATACATTTTCAGAACAACAAACATATGGGAGATGTGCTAAGCCTGGGAGAGAGAAAGTACCAGCCAATCAGCTCCTTACTGCTATGTTACAGGCTGTGTTTGAAAAATACAGCCAACTAATGAGTTGGTTGTATCTCTCTCCAATTGTTAGTACATCTTCCCGAGTATTACAATTCCAGACCAAGCAACTGAACACAAACATTGCACATTAATATAAAACAATAATATCTCACCTGTAGTGACTTCTGCAGTTCTCTTTGCTTTATTATCGCTGACTCCAGGGAGCCAAACTGAAAGACACGTAAGCCTGGCTGAGGTGCTCACCTCACACAGCAATGTAGGTGCAGTATCTAACTAAAATAAATACAAAATATCAGCATATAAACAAATACACAAAAAATGTTCGACAAATTATTACATTATGTGCTGCAGTTTCCCTAAACGGAATCAACTAATGAGTATCATTATTAAACATGATTAAATGTGCACATTTTGATAGACTTCATTATACAGTAGTCAAATTGATCAGTCTTCACATATATTTAAATTCAATAATTATGGGAGGTATCTTATTAGCAGATAGGTTCAACTGAGGCAATACTATTAGCTCCGATGCCAGTGTATTTTGCCCCCAATACCTGCTGTTAACAGGTATTATGCTTTGTGTGCCTGAGGCACTCCATTTATTTTTTCCACAGTTGATGTCAAATCACATGTCTTATACTGCATGTCTTATACTGCAAGGCTTATTACTGGCACATGCGCCTAAATATCACAATATATTTCTCATACAAGAGCCACTAATGCTGAGAGTCTTATACTGTATGGATCATAGGTATCCTAACGTTTGTTAAATGATAAATCATAAGACCTATAATTTGACAGCAGATAAGAACCTTTTTGCCCATCTAGTCTGCCCTTTAGCAGTAGCTGTGGTGGACGCTATTAGTATTTTTTTATTTTCTCCAGACATCAAGAATATCTAGCAACAAAGTTAGGTGGAGTTGTATAACACGCACATGGACGGAGTGAATCTGATGGATCACTGTATGTAGGGAAGCCAATCCCGGGATTGAAAAATGCTCTATCCTGGTATTCCTGGGATTGACTTCCTTAATACAAAAAGGGGATTTTTGTCCTTACCTGGAAAATCCTTATTTCTGAATCCTTTGGTGGACACTGGGACAGTGGGAAGGGGGCGGAGCCATGGCGACAGGCACCAAGTAGCTAACACTTTAGTGGTGCAGCCCAGGCCCCTCCTTCCCCACACTCCATCCTAGGTCAGTTTAGACTACCACCGGACTTAGGAGCACAGGAAAGGAGAGAATGAAAGAAAGAAAAAGAGAGATCTTGTATTACCCTGAACAAGAGCATTCCCTAAAACCAACCCATCCGCCGATCAGGGGCGTCTGGGCGGGCGCCCAGTGTCCACCAAAGGATTCAGAAATAAGGATTTTCCAGGTAAGGACAAAAATCCCCTTATTTCCTTCATGCCATTGGTGGCCACTGGGACAGTGGGACGTCCCACCGCTGTCCCCTCACGGGAGGGAACGCTCCTGAGCTGCAGAAAGAACGCCACGGCCGAACGCAGAGTCGACCTCGGTGAAAGTATCAAACCTGTAGTGGCGTATAAAAGTGTGCATGGAAGACCATGTGGCTGCGCGGCACAGCTGCTCTGCGGAGACTCCGGAAGCCGCAGCCCACGATGATCCTACCGAGCGAGTGGAATGGGCCGTGAGCCCTGCTGGCGTCGGCCTATTCGCCAGGAGGTATGCCTGCTGAACCGTAAGCCGCAACCACCTGGCAATGGACTGTTTAGATGCGGGCCAACCCCGCTTCTGATGATCATAAAGAACAAACAAAGCTTCTGTTCTTCTAATCTCCCTGGTCCTATCCACATAGATGCGAAGGGCCCGAACCACATCAAGAGCCCCTCCACTTCTTGAATCCTGGAAAGCAGGAACCACGATTTCCTGGTTTACGTGAAACCTGGATACCACTTTTGGCAGGTAACCCAACCTGGTACGGAGGACTGCCCGATCTTGGTGGAAAACCAAAAACGGTGACTTACAAGATAGAGCGGTCAAATCCGAGACCCGCCTAGCTGACGCAATTGCCAGAAGGAAACACACCTTCCATGAAAGCCAACGCAACTCCACCGACTCCAGAGGCTCAAACGGAGCCACCTGAAGAGCTCTCAGAACCAAAGGCAGATCCTACGGGACTCCGAAAGGGAGGAGTCACGTGCATGACCCCCTGGAGGAAAGTGCGAACCTCCGGTCTTGTCGCAACGCGCCTCTGAAACAGAACCGAGAGCGCCGGGACCTGAACCTTCAAAGTGGAATGTTGAAGGCCCAAATCCACTCCCGACTGCAAGAAGGCCAAAACCTTGGGCAACGAGAACCTCCTTGGATTCTTCTCGTGCTCTTCACACCAGCGAAAGAAAGAACTCCAGATCCTGTAGTAGACTCTTGCTGAAGACGGCTTCCTGGCCGCTATCATGGTTCTTATCACAGAATCTGAGAACCCCCTGTCTCTTAAGATCTCCCTCTCAAGAGCCAAGCCGTCAAACCGAGACGAGCTAGGTTGGGATGTTGACAGGGTCCCTGAGACAGAAGGTCTGGCCGGAGAGGTAACCGCCACTGAGGTTCCTCCGCCATGAGCCAGAGATCGGCATACCAGGCCCTGCGTGGCCAGTTTGGGGCCACCAGGATTACCCTTACCCGTTCCCGCTTGAGTCTTCTTAGGAACCGAGGAAGAAGAGCCACCGGCGGGAAGGCGTACACCAGATCGAACGGCCAAGGTGCCGACAGAGCGTCGACCAGAAATGCGCCTGGATCCCGAGTCCTGGACCCGTAGCAAGGCATTGTGATTCCACTGGGATGCCAGGAGGTCTATCTGAGGCCTTCCCCAACGAAGGGTTAGAGAGTGAAACACCTCTGGATGAAGAGACCATTCTCCGGAGTGGATCTCTTGGCGGCTCAGAAAGTCTGCTTCCCAGTTTTCGACGCCGGGAATGTACACTGCCGACAATGCCAAGAGGTGACGTTCTGCCCAACGAAGAATTGTCTGTACCTCCAGAAAAGCTGCTCTGCTCCGAGTTCCCCCCTGGTGATTGATGTACGCCACCGCCGTGGCATTGTCTGTCTGTACCTTGACTGCCCGAGAGCAAATCAGAGGGGCCGCCTGGAGAAGGGCTAAGTAGATCGCCCTGAGCTCTAGAATATTGATCGGCAACCCCGACTCCTGGTGGGACCAAACTCCCTGGTAGGATCGGTCCTCCACCACCGCTCCCCAGCCCCTGAGGCTGGCATCTGTCATCAAGAGTACCCAGTCGGAGACTAGGAAGGGCCGTCCCATGGACAGGTGACGTGGCTTGAGCCACCAGAGCAACGATAGTCGAACCTCCTGAGAGAGTACTACCTCCTGCCTCTTCAGAGCCTGTGGTGAACGGTTCCAATACTTGAGGATCTGGTGTTGCAACGGACGAGAGTGAAATTGGGCAAATTCCACCATCTCGAAGCACGAGACCATCTTGCCCAAAATCTTCATACATAGATGAAGAGAGACTCTCCTGTGCTTGAGAAACCCTCGTAAGAGGGCCTGCAAAGCCAGCCGCTTCTTGTCTGGAAGATAGACCCTCTGGGCCTGGGAATCCAGACGCGCTCCCAGATGTATCATCTCCTGGGAGGGTTCCAGGCTGGACTTGCGCCAGTTCACTAGCCAACCGTGAGCCTGGAGCAGGTCCAGCGTAATGCCTAGATGTTGCAGGAGTAGTTCTCTGGACTGTCCCAGAATCAGAAGGTCGTCCAGATAAGGCAGAATCCGCACTCCCTGGAGGTGAAGGAAGGCTGCCATAACTCCCATCACCTTCGTAAAGACACTTGGTGCTGTAGAGATTCCGAAGGGTAGAGCCCGAAATTGGACATGAAGATCCTTGGTTGCAAACCGGAGGTACTTGCGGTGATCCGGATGTATCGGAACATGCAGGTATGCATCTCTGATGTCCAGAGATACCATGAAATCCCCCGGCTCCATTGCCTGTATAATGGACCGGAGGGACTCCATGCGAAACCGCGGAATGTTCAAGTAACAATTGAGATCCTTGAGATTCAGGATTGGTCGGAATGAACCATCCGGCTTCCCGATCAGGAATAAATTGGAGTAATAGCCGTGGCCCCTCTGCTGAGGAGGAACCACTTCTATCAACTGAGACTGGAGAAGAGTCTGAACGGAGGCGTTGAGAGCCTCCGCCTTCAGAGGACAGGCCGGGCGCCCCGTGATAAAGAATCGGGTCGGCGGACGCCTGTTGAAGGAGAGATAGTATCCTTCCGACACTATACTCAAAATCCAATTGTCCGATGTCGTCTCCCTCCATCTGTTGGCAAAATGGAGGAGGCGAGCCCCTACCGGCAGGGAGTCGACCTGAGGGGTCCCCGAGTCATTGGGAGGCCTTCTCCGGGGCCTTAGGAGGCTGACGTTTGCCAGACTGGGACTGTCTGCTCTTACCAAACGACTCCCTCCTGGGAGGACGGCTTCTTGTTGAAGATTGTCCCCTCGGCTTTCCCTGCGGCCGAAAGGAACGAAAGGACTGCTTCGGCTTAGAGGGTGCCGACGGGAGGAAGGCTGTCTTGGAAGTGGCTACCGTAGTCACAATCTTGTCCAGCTCCGGACCGAAAAGCATATCGCCCACAAAAGGAAGGGCCTCCAGGGCCTTTTTGGACTCTGCATCCGCATTCCAAGTGCGGAGCCACAAGGCTCTTCTGGCTGCAACCGAAGACGCCGAGATCCTAGAGGCTAACGTAGCCGTGTCCAGGGCCGCCTCGCCCAAGTACATGGAGGCTTCTCTGATATGGTCCACCAGAGAAAGCAGCTCCGACCTGCGTATGCCTGACGTAATGTTCTCCGTCAACATATCTGCCCATTTGCCTACCGCCCTAGCCACCCAGGCCGAGGCCAAAGCTGGCCTATTAAGCGTACCCGCATGAGTAAAGATAGATTTAAAGACATGTTCCATCTTTCTATCCGTGGGGTCCTTTAGAGCCGCCACAGTGGGAATAGGCAAGGTAGTAGCCTTTACCAGCCGGGCTATGTGGGAATCCACCTGAGGCGGGCGTTCCCATTTCGTGCGCCCGTCTGCCGGAAAGGGATAAGAAGAAACCATCCTTTTAGAAATTGTAAATTTCTTATTAGGAGCAGACCAGGCCTTTGCCAGGTCTCCCTCCAGCTGCGTTGAAGATGGGAACACAGCCGGATCCTTCTTCTTGCGCTTAAAAGAGGGTGCCTCCTCCGCAGGGGGTTGGTCTGGCTCCTGTATGTTTAAGCAAGAGCGGACCGCCTTCACCAGCGCATCTACCCTGGACTGAGTCATAACCTCATCCTGGGATGTAGCCTCCTCGTCAGGGTCGTCCGGGTCATCCAGGTCAACAGGGTCATCTGTGTCCGCCTGGTCGTCCCCTGAAGAATCCGTCCCCGTAGAGTCAGCTCTCTGGGTGCGGGCTCTGGGGTTCTTGCGCTTGCTAGCGACACCCAGCAGGTTCTGTAGAGAGGAAGAAACCTGAACCAGTCCCTGCACTGAGGAAGAAAGGCCCTGTACCCAAACTGGCTCAGGCGCCAGCGTCAGCAACTGAGGCTGGGACTGCGTGAGCGGAGCCGGTTGAGCTGGTGGAAGAGTCGCCTGTGAAGGCTGACTCAACACTGGTGGGGGCTGAGGGTGTGAACGGGAAGCGGCTAGCTGTCCAGCAAGGTCCCTCATGGCTGCCGTCAGGGCCTGCGCCCAACCCGGTTCCCCGGAATGGGATGCCTGTGACGGGGCCGAATCCACAGAGTCCCCACCATTACAGCGTGTACACACACCCCCATGGTCTGTCGAGGTGGAAGAAAAATTCTCCTTGCACCTAACACACTTAAAGGCCCTCAGGGCAGGAGCGTCCCCTGACCGCGAGGGTCCTGATGACTTTGAGCCTGACTTAGAAGTCATGGCTATGCTCTATCCCACTTCAATACAAGACAGAGTGAATAGAGAGATTTGCACAGAAAAACCCCTATATAGAGAGGGGTGTGAAAACACAGCACTGAACACCTCAAGGGTGCAGTGTCAATGTAGTACAACCTGACCCGTCTGGAGACCGGGGAAGGAAGGGTGCCACAGTGTCCACACAAAAGCTGCTTTCCTGCTGCTCCTCTGCACCGATGTGTGACAGAGTCAAGCCTCCATTAGGACAGGACGCTGGCAGTCCCCGGCGGGAACTCATATAGAGGCTCCCTGCCGGGGATTGGGCGGGGAGGAGGTGAGGGACCTCCCCCCCCTCCTGGAACCTTGCCAGGGCTGAGAAAAATATGGCGGCCCCCACCGCTACAACAATAGCCCTGGTGGTCTAGTGGCCTCGGTTTCCCCTGTGGGGACCGAGTGTCACCGCCAGGAAACCGCCGGGAGCGCACCCACCCCCGGCGGCTACGTGCGCTGGGTTCCCTCCCTCCGGCATCTACTATCCAGACGCCGCTGCGAGACAGAGCGTCTCGCGGTCACCGTTGCGGGACAGAGTCAAGCTTCCATCGGGAAGCGTCTCTGTCTCGCGTCTCCCCCAGCCGCGATACCGCTGCGTGCTGTGGGGAGGGAGGGGGGAAGTGCGGCTTACCTGCTCCGTGGCGCACGGTCCCTCTGTGCTGGGACCCAGCCTGCAGGTCCGTGGCAGTTCACGACGAGCTGGCTCCGGAGCAGGTGAGCAGCCTGGGTGGTCCACCCGGCTTGCTCACCGCAAGTGTAGAAAAAAAAAAAAAACTTTTTTTAAAAAACGCTGCAGAAAACTGCAGCAGCTACTAAAAACGTGCCTGTGCTCCTAGGCACCAAGAAAAAACTGACCTAGGATGGAGTGTGGGGAAGGAGGGGCCTGGGCTGCACCACTAAAGTGTTAGCTACTTGGTGCCTGTCGCCATGGCTCCGCCCCCTTCCCACTGTCCACCAATGGCATGAAGGAAATAACCCGCTTCCCATACTTACTTATATGTGTGGTGCGGCTGGGAGCTAGGTGGTGCGACCGGGAGACTGTTTGTCCTGGAGCTGGATGGGATCAATAGAACATGGCGGGAGGGCAGAGTGCCCAGGATGAGGTGGGCTGCGCAGTGCAGAGCCACACTGCCGGGAACTAGAGAAGTCGCGCATGTGCAGTCTAATCCCGAAATCTCAGGATTGGAAACTCCAATCCCGGGATTAAAATCCCAGCCTTTTGGGGGCCAAATCCCAGGAAGATCCAGCCAACCATTTCTAGTTTTATAAATAAATAAAAAAAAAAAAAAAAAACTGCATTTTTATAAGCCCTGAAGACTAACAGAAAATAAAAAAAATATGACCCCAAAGTGTTCTTAAATAAGGAGCAAGATTTTTTTATTTTAAAATGGATGATCAGGCAGGAGAGAATGCAGTGCATTTTGGGAAATCTTGGGAGCCTCAAGGTCAGTTTCACTTTGCTTGAGTTGTGCAGACAAGTCCAGCCCAGGCTACATGCTATAATTGGCTGTATTGCCCAACTACTAAACGACTGGTTATCCATGACGTTTCCAACATGCAAAATGAACAGAATGAACCAGGTTTCACTTTACAAACGGCTAAAACACTAGGTGTATCCCGACTTTGGACAGAAGCATTCGGAATAGCAAAAAAGAAATGTACACTATTACAGCATAAATAACTTTAGACAAAAATCATATTGCAGATCCTGTATAATAGTAATGATGCAAAATGTTAGATTAACTTTTTTTTTATATAATTTCATCTTCCATAAACGGAATTTCTAATAGAAATTGACAAGACCAAGCACCAGGCAATGTTAATTTTCACAGTTCACCATTCAGGCATATAACTTATTTCTCACCTTATTCAAATTAATCTTCCACATCTTAACATATCCATCACTTGATGAAGATACAATAATATGACTGTCTTCATATTCAAAAGAATGCAGACTCTTCACTCTGGTGCAAAAGTAAAAACAAACAGCAAGGCATTATGTTGGAAGTGTCATAAACTATCTATCTATCTATCTATCTATCTATCTATCTATCTATCTATCTATCTATCTATCTATCTATCCCTCACACCTATGAGGTGAAGTACCGTCACTGGCCACTAGAGGCCACTTGACGGCCAAATCACTCCTTTGTGCGGTAAAAAGTTATCATAACAGAAAGTGAAAGCAATTTATGCAGGGACACTGCTATGTTCCAAACTTGCTGGATATGAAGAGAGGGAGCTGTGAAGACAGATTGAAGATTGAAGGTAGGAGCAGATAGGGACTGGGAGCGGGGTGGAGAGTTTGTGGGCTAAAAACTTTCACAGCTCACAGTGGAAGTACATTGCAGAAGCTGTCATTTTAGCGGCTTTTAACTAGTAATATATTAATATATATACATACATATACATAACGCTTACCTGGTTTCATGAGCTTTAAATTCACAAACAGATTTTTGGGAGTCTATGTCATAGAGTCTGATCAGATCCTCGTCCCCGGCCACAGCCAGGAGAGTTTCCTGTTGATTTGTAATCATAGTGTATTAGATACAAATGCATTCCTTTGCCCACACAGAAAGCTTTCTGAGGCCAAAGAAAATATTTATACAACCACATAGTAAATAATTAATTAAATCCATTATAAAAACCTGCTAGAGCAAATTAGAAGAAATACCAAGCACGCTATTAAACCTACTCTAGCATGAAAGCTAATTGATGGTAAAAGGGAGAAAACTTCCAAGAACTTAATACTTTAACATTGTAGCTGCTGAGATTTATGGGTACATTTATCCGCAAAGTGAAATATAGCCATTTGGAATGTCCTGGTGCAGGTGTTCCCACCCTATCTTGTTGGTAACAGTCACTTGCCCTTAACTTCGTTAAAGCCAACTAACGGTCCTAGAGCCAAATGCAGGTCTCCCAAACTTCTGCCTGCAGCTGCCAGTTTGCTAATTATATCTTGTGGCATTTGTTCCAAATGCCTACCAGTAATGTTATTACAGATTGGCGTGTCTCTTTTATTGAATCCATTTATTACTGAGATCAATGGTAACATGTGGCTCTTGTGAAGGTCAAACGGCCCCCATCTAGACACTGAAGTGAATCAGTAGGTCTATCAATACCTTTACTGATATCCATCTATTAGAATCTAAATGTTACGCTACGTGGAGCTCTAATCATCCTAGGAAATAATTGCTTCATTTAAAACAGGGATGGGGAACCTTCAGCAGTTGGTGCACTACACATCCCAGCATGCCCTGTTACAGTTTTGCTATTTGGCAATGCTTAAAACTGTTCCAATGCATGCTGGGATATGTAGTTCAACCGCAGCTGGAAGGCTGAAGGTTCCCCATTCCTTATGTAAAAGAACATAGAATAAAACCCATTTACTTCTAGGGGAGAAAAGATACAATGAGCAGATTGTACTGCAGCAGAAATGTGGTAAAAACAATTCTCTGGGGTTTTTATTTATCACGTTTTCAAATGTACTTAAGGCCTGATTCCGGCGATCCGATACAGAGGGTAAAGGCTAGCTATTGCTAGCATTATCAATAGAAGTGGATGTACACCGTAAGGTTAATACATAGAGCCCAATTAAGGAGATGATGGCAGTAAATGTTTGCTTGGTCATCATTGGGGAGAAGTGGTATTAATGCCATTACCTGCGCTGATACCACTTCTCCCCCACGTATGATGGGAGGAGAAACATTCAAGGTTACAGAGGTGGTCCATCATTATTGGTACTGCTATATACAAGATAGTAGAGAGCAATGTACTGTATGATATCGACATTGACAGCTGCAGGTGTCGTTGCATATACCCCACAGTCAACACGGAGCTGCACATGTGTTCTTGTGCATGCAGTGAGCCGGCAGAGGGAGAGACAGGCACCTTAAGCGCCTGAGGTGTTAATACATCTTGGTGATGCAGCTTCCTGTCGCTATAGTACATTTACCCCTATGTTATGCTTCATGCTGTTGGTAGTTTGATCACATCTTGATGGTTGACTACACAAACTAGCTGCACTGGAGAAGTTTCTAGGGCCGATAGTGCTACTTAGATATTGCGGTTGAATGCGTCAAGTACAATCACTGAATTTGAGATGTGCAAGTTATTGTCAAGATTCACAAAAATAGCCCTATAGATTATAGTGTGCAAAACTAAAACAAATTCCAAAGAAAGAAAAACAAAAAAAGTTAAAAGCACAGTACATTACATATAGATATTTCAGTTAACACATATAAAAAAATAGGTTACGTTTTAGAAATTCTTATACAATGCTAAGCCCGGACCTCTTCTCTGGGTACACGGTTACTACTGATAAAACTGAGGATTCTATAGTGCGCTGTTAAACCTAGGTTTTGTCGTTTTAAAAGTATCAGTTTAGTACACACTCTGGAGCACCACTCTCAAATCCACTCCCCTCCCAAAACACCCTGAGGAAGGATAAAGTATCAGAAACACGTTGGTGTGAGGGGAAGTGGTCTGCTGGAGGAACCCCTATTATCTGCATCATCTTGGGCACTTGGATCCGACTCATAAATGTGAACTAACATCGTTCAGGTCCACCTAAGCCTGTAAACCTACTCTCACTAACCAAATAAGACTAACTCCATGGGGAATTTCTAAGTGAATTATTATTTGCTCGCTGGGCCAGCTCTATTACAGTTGGTTTCCCAGAAGTGGAATACACATCATTCAGATAGTCTGGAACGATCAATTACATCTGGATCATTATATCAGTAGGATTGTTTACATTAATTATAATCCCACAGCTGTCTGAATATGATAGATATAGGCTAAGCATTCGTTTATTCAGAAATATTTTTTATGTACATCTTACCGGCCAGTTAGTAGCTGAGTCCTATTGCAAGGATTTTGTGTAATTTCATATATTATATATTTTTTTATTTCTTTGTTGTTTGTCTGTCTTATTTTTATATGGATTAAATTGAAAATAATTTTTGCTAACTAATTGTGTCAGCTTATATTAGTTGTGTATGCAGCACTACTAGCGCTGTTTCCAATTTGCTATTGGTTTGTTTCTGTCTGGGTTACAGGGAGTAATTCCCTTGAGACAGCAGCTGCAGCGACTGCCCCTTAGTGCTTTGAATAAACCCCCCTTGTTTTTCTTGGATCCGACTCAGTTTGGGTGGGAAGGTCTCTTAGTTGTCTTATCGGTCCCTTGCTACCACCACCCTATTTTTAAACATATTTATTGATTTTTATTTGTTTTGCTGTATGGAATAAATTATTTTTGGAGGAACGTAACCATCTGCATCCAGTACTCCTTTGTCGGCAGTGAAAGAAACCTTTACTTGCCTATAGGGAAATTTATCCCAGGTCAGTACCTGACATATGAGCGTGTGTGGTGTGGTGTATGTTGGAAATAGACGGAGTAAAGAAACCTTTTTTGGGCCTATAGGGACCATTGCCCAGGTCAGTACTTCTAACTGGGAATCTTTCCTCCTCCGTTGTGAGATTGTGTCCATGACTGATGTGGCAAAAAGAAACCTCTGAGCGAATATAGGGACCAACACTCAGGTCAGTGTTGTCCTTTATGGGAACTCACCCAGAAGTGGACATCACCTTGCAGAAACAATCTGAGATCAACCTTATAGTTTGAGCAAATAATCCTCGCTGGGTTATCACTCACTTTTTTTGGTATACTGATGAAACTGAACCTCTGCAAAAGCAGGCCCCTGAAATGCATGGATTCACATATTAGAGCATAGCATAGGGCCATCCACTGCTGCATCGGACAGTGTAATGGTTAGCATTACTGCCTCACAGCACTGAGGTCATGGGCTAATTGCCCCCCCCCCCCCCCCCAAAAAAAAAATGCCTGTGTGTACATGTGATGTGGTAGGGAATATAGATTGTAAGCTCCACTCGGGCAGAGACTAACATGAAGGTTCAAATATTCTCTCTGTAAAGCTCAGTGGAATATGTGTGCACTATATAAGAAACTGGTAATAATAATAATAATAATAATAATAAATCACTAGCGCTATCATACCACACTGGTACTCAGATCTAATTACTTTAGGGAAAGTTGTGCAGTGACGTACTGTGTGCACAGTGTGTTCTGCAAATCATATACATTTTAGTAGACCCCATTTATGAAGACAGTGCACATTAAGGAGCTTCTAGCAATATACAGCTAGAGGGGCTAGGAAACTGTACACGTTCTTTCAGAGTATAAAGCAAGCAAAAGGAATTACTACAGATTTGAGGGCTAGATTTATTATAGCGGCACTAAACGCGCCGCTGTAACAGTTCCTGCTTCGCCTCATTAGCGAGGCAAAACCGACAAGATGTACTAACATCTTGCCGGCCAAAGCAGGGGAGCACTAACTCCGCCCTCCGGTGATGTCCCCTCCTGGAGACAGCGCATCAGTTAAAACTGATGCGCTATCTCCTTCCCCTCGGCCAGCTCACTGCGCATGTGCGGGATCTCGCTATTCACGCGAGATCCCCAGCACAGCTCAAAGCCAGCAGCAGGGACAGCGCTGTCCCTGCTATGGGCATAGCCGCCTGCAGCTGTCGAAGTCGATAGCTGCAGGCGGCGGAACGGCCAGCGATGCTGACCGTTCATAAATTAGGCAGGAGGCAGGCGCGCAGTACGAAATATCATAGCTGCGCTATGCCTCCTGCCCCACACCGCCGCAGGATAGACATAGATCAGGGGAAGCGCTATCCCTTGCTTTAGCGCATGGGGATAACGCATATGCCCCTGATCACCACTTCATAAATCTACCCCTGAATTAGATATGGAATAACTAAAAGAGCCAAGTTTCCAGAAACATTTGATGATTGTGAAAACACATTTAACCCTGGGTCAACCTGACAATAAAATTAAAGGCGATGTCCTATTAAAAAGTAAATGTTACCTTTTATTGTTCCATGTCCCATTGATCAGCCCCTTGAGAAAAGTAAAGCGAGCACCCCTTAGCCCAGCCCATTCACCCCATCCTGTTCTGATTCTGAACACACCTCTCACTCCCATCAGGTCATTGTATTCTGCACACACAGTCAGACCTTGCTAAACGAAATACATTTCTGCATGTCATTCACGCTTGGATAAATTAAACACTAGATATGCACAACTCCAGATGTTGCATGTAATTATTTTGATTGTGTTAAAGTAAACATCTGCATTGTTTCCAGATGTGACAACTATGGAATGAATGCAGTGTGGTGAACACTTGAAAATGGAGTATTAACACTTTCTCCACTGCATTCAAGTCTTAAAAAAAAAAATCATAAAAAAAGTAACAATCTATTGAATGGCATGATAAAAATAAGAATAATTAAAAAATATATATATTTGTAAAATACAGATGGAGCCGCTCTTTGTTGCCGCCAGTGTGCCAGATATCAGTATCTGGCGAGTGTCTCACATGCTCATGCGTCCATTGGCAGCAATGTGGTGTGTGAGCGTTGGAGACGCACGCACACTAGTCGCCGGCGACAGCAACAAAGAGAGCGGCTCCATCTGTAAAGGCAGACAATGGAACATCTTACCGTTATAAAACGTATTGCAGATATTCTCTTTGGATTATTGATTGTGCCAATAACGGACGCAGTTTCCAGTTTGTAAACATCCCCTTTGTCCTGCATCACCACCACATACTTCTCTCCACTGGGGGACCACTGAACGATATGAGCATCTGAAAGAGGAAGATATGTTATGTTCATTTGTTCAGTCATCAATTTTTTAGGGCATGGGTCCTCAAACTGCGGCCCTCCAGATGTTGTGAAACTACAAATCCCAGCATGCCTTGCCACAGTTTTAACACTCCCTTATAGCAAAACTGTGGAAAGGCATGCTGGGATTTGTAGTTTCACAACATCTGGAGGGCCGCAGTTTGAGGACCCATGTTTAGGGTGTTTAAAACAGAGCAACTTTGGGATATGCCAAATAACACATACATTGTAAACTGTTTTTAGGATGACGGAGCACTATAGCTTGTAGGTAAATATTGTGTTAGCTCAGTAACAACAAACTTCTTTGTTATCCTCAACAGCACCAAAATATTCATGAGATTGCGTAAAGTTTGTGAATAGGAACACCAGGTAACTGCAACACTGCCAACTAAGCAACAGAACAAAGTTTACAGGCAATAAAGTCCTGTTTGACAAGCAGATGACAAATTTAGTCAAAACGATAAACACTTTCAATAACCCAATTATATAGACCATTTGCTTTGCAGCTAAATACTTTAACTATTACCAAGCCTTATAATGATGGAAGCTTTTGTTTGGGGATCACTGGTAGGTCAGAGGAGTGCCTGCTGCAGTGGAACACAATAGGTATTTTGCCAGTGTGTTTTGGTAAAACAAATACCCTTCATATACCAAAACACAGTAGCCCCTTACTTGCAGCGAAGGCGGGCACCGGGCCGCCATGTTTAGGATCACAGTGGCTGCGTGCGATGCCATCGCTGCCCCTCCCACAAACGATCTGGATACATCTGCGTTATACGGACACCGACCCTGCAACCCCCCTAAACAGCACGTCACCATCCACCCGCCGGCAGTTTTACGGCTCGCAGATGTGTGCTTCATATTAAAAAAGAAGTGTGATGTCCTAAATGTCACTGCTACCATCATTGCCGGAGCTTGGTAATTAGCATGTAAACAGTATAAATTACATTAGGTCACAATCATCTGCACTAAATATTCTGCTGTTTTTATGTCTGCATTCTATTTAGAACACAAAGAGGCCCATTTACTATTACATATTTGCTGGTGTTTTCGGGTATTAGTCACAAATATTAAGTATAACCGGAATGTATGTAGGAGACCGCAGCACGAATCTCTGATCCCTGCTGTGATCCCGCCTACGCCGCTCGTGGCAGCATCCCCCCTTGGGTAACTATGAGGGATGCAATGCTGCCCAAAGTATCAATGTACTGATGTATCATCGGGCAGTATCGCATCAGGTCCCTGGGCTACGGTCATTCTGGGTTGGCGGTAGCTCATGGGCTACAGACAGCACTACCGGCAGGGCAGTCAGCAGGGGGACAGCGCTAACACGCATGTGCAGACCCCTCGCCACCTGGCCAAGTAAATTGCAGGGATAGCTGCACCTGCAGGGACATACATCCCGCCAAAAGGATTGCATACTGCAATGTGATCCTGATGGGTAAATTGCATATGCGAACCAATATTAAAAACGGGCCTCAATAGGAAAAACAGGTAACCTGGACATTCTATGCCAGAGGTGTGCAATAAGCGGCCCCCCAGCTTTGATGAACTACACATCTCTGCAATGCCTTGCATCAGTTTCAGCATGGCCAAATAGCAAAACTAAGGCAATGCATGCTGGGATGTGTAGCTCATCAACAGCTGGAGGGCCGCTTATTGCCCACCCCTGTTCTATACAGTATCTGAATAGGCTAATCAGCTGTGCAACTCGGCATCAAAGGAAAGACAAAAATTAAGTGGATATTTATATATGTCAACGGAACATAGTAATGCTGGAAAAGCAAATGAACCCCTATGGGGCCACATCATATGCCTTCATAAAATGCATTAATACAATACACTTATGAAGCTGCATTTTCACATAATCTAATCAGCAAACTTTGAAAGCTCACCACTAACATGCGTGAACAGAGGAAATGTGAGTGGCAATTAAACTGATCCTCTGTACACATCCTCTCCACAGAATTACACAGTTCCAGTATTCAGACAGTCTGTGAGAGGAACCAGAGCCACACAGGAAACACAGCTGCATGGTGTTGCTCTGTGTATGGTGAATGATTCACCCTCGCAGACTGCGTTCTACCTTTTGCTTCACTCTACTCTGCAGCCAAACTGGTACTATGTCCCTTTATGAAACAGGTGGAGGAAAATAAGTAATACCAAAAAAGTGTCAGAAACTATTTAACAGGAATAACCAGAAACTTAAATCCACTTACTTTGCTTGATATTTTTTATAAAAGCAGAGCGACCGTCAACAAGGTTCCAGGTTCTGTATAAAAAAAAAATTCAGGTTTTAAAAATATTA
This sequence comes from Crinia signifera, assembly GCF_055691185.1. Taxonomy (NCBI): domain Eukaryota; kingdom Metazoa; phylum Chordata; class Amphibia; order Anura; family Myobatrachidae; genus Crinia; species Crinia signifera. Next base: position 119,939,225 of record NC_139221.1, read on the forward strand.
TTTTTATTGCTGTTGACTTTATTAACCCTGGTGTGGTACCATGGGGTCTATCTGACCCCACTCCTCTTTGAACCATTGTTTCTTTGAAACTATCACGAATAGACCTTGCCTTTCACGTATTTTCTCATAAGGACTTTTTTTTAAATGTGGCACATGTTGGCTAGTTTTTGTGTCTTTCTGTTTATCTTATATTACTGTTTGTGTTTGGGTTCAAATGGACCCCATAGTACCTTCCCTGTTTTATATGTATTTTCCTTATTTCAAGGTTCTGTGACGTGCATAGCGGAATACAATGTCAAATTTGACAGAGATGGTCACCCAAAGCTGTTGTCGTGTCTTTAGTGGACCTCAGTGACATCGACACTGAAGATGAGGACAATATTGAAGATGATTTGAGCTGGGAGCAGTAAAATTTAGGCCAACAGTGATAATGATAATCAAATGATGTAAAATAATCATAAACCTCACACATGAAGTGTTGTGCAATATCATTTGGACAAAAACAAATAATTTTAATAAGCAGTGTTTAATCTGATGATATATTTAGTACATTTTTTACCATGGGGTCACATGGACCCCATGGTACTAGCAACGTAACTATTTTCATGGTGCCACACCAGGGTTAACTGTGCATAAAAGGATATATGGGTGGCCCCAAAAAAGAATCCTCTCTTTGTAGCCTAAGTTGAAATAGGGGTTCCTCAATGAGACCCTAACGTTAAGCTTAAAAAAAAATGTCCAGTACGGAAAGGGGAATGATAGAGAAGCACCGAAATGTCAATGATACTGTAGTCTGCATCCAATTACTTACAATAAAGAAAGCAAATTAAGTGTTTTTGAAAAATGACAGTACAGCCTCAAAAATGGTGGACGACACCTCTTAAACTGGGAAGGCACTCGGCCATACTGCATGTTGTCCAATGCGGTGGTTCACACTAACATATACAGTACAGGGCAAATAGTGTAGTGTGTTCCTGCTATGTTGCTGACTATGCATGATCCTGTGCAACATCCTGCTGAATGCAACATGGCCCCTGCCCCCACTCCGTTGCTGATGGCATCTGAATATGTTTAGGTGTATGCAATTGCTGATGCTTGAGATCTTGCTGGGTACACACATTGTCTAGTGTGTACGCAGCTTTACACACTGACTAAAAATGACTGAGACAGATATATAAGTAACTTTAAATATCTTTTTATTTTATTTAATGGAATAGTGTACACATTAAAACATTGTAGAGACTGTGTGCAATTGTTTATTGCCTTATAGTAGTGTCAGACCTTTAGAAATGCGACAGCCCAAACATGGGCCATGATATACAGATGTAGCGACACCCATCTATCCTGTTGGCCATTTGTTGTCAGGCCATGAGAAATGTCACGTTATGGTGCACTTAGCATAGTGTGACAAAAGCATGAAGTTACCCAGCTTCACAGCTGGGTGGCGACCAGTGGCAGCTCCTACCTCTGTTTAGGAGGGGGCTGCCTCTGGCTGCGATGCTGGCCCCATCTGCGGCTGGTCCTCGCCACAGTCCCTTCTGCCACAGTACTGCCCATGCGCTGGCCCCCCACCAGCAGCAGCCCATAGATGCTAAATCCTGCTCCCAGCGCCTGTACACTGCAGATGACAGGCACCGGGACTGCTTATGCACAGCCTCGGACTCTGTACTGTGCATTTGCAGACCAGAATTCCATTGAGCCTATGGAATTCTATATTGAATTTGGCAAAGGACAAAGTGGTGGGATGGGATGGTCAGATGAATCAGGAGGTAAAGTTTGAATTGTGTAGCACAGTTCAGGGTTGCACCAAGGCGTTTCGCTGATATAACTAGCAGCTTTGTTTAGGTCCTTGTTGTGTTTTATATTTGTACATTAAATTTTGTCAATACTGTATATAGGCTTTGCTTCCACTTTATTTGTGCACATAGTTTGGGGTGCGGAAAAAATGCCTGGTCAGTTTCAAAGAATAGTAGCAAGACAAAAATGGACAGATTGTAAAGTGGCCACGAAACCTCATATCGGGGGGGATTCTCTAAAAATCTCCGCCCATCGTAATTATGTACCATCTTTGCAGATGAAACAAAAGTAAGCAAAGTTATCAAATCATCAGGAGATGTCACAACGCTTCAAAAGGATCTTGCAAATCTAGAGGAGTGGGCTAATAAGTGGAAGATGAGGTTCAATGTAGATAAATGTAAGGTTATGCACCTAGGGAGACACAACCAGTGTGCTAGCTATAATCTTAGCGGAGAGGAACTGGGAAATTCATTACTCGAAAAAGACCTAGGAGTCCAAATAGACAGCAAACTGGGGTGTAGTGCCCAATGTAATGTAGCAGCAAAAAAGGCCAACAAAATTTTAGCATGCATAAAAAGGGGCATGGAAACCAGGGACTCAAAAGTAATTATGCCTTTGTATAAAGCACTGGTTAAGCTGGGTACACATATGTACAATTTCCTTTTTCTTGCGACCGTTCGATCGACCGAATACACGTTCGGCCGTCCAAAACATACGACCGTTCTGCGCGTACACATATGTACAATTTTACTTGCGACGTCCGATGTACTCCCGTCCAAACAATCGCAAGAAGAAGTATATGAGAGACCCTGTAACCCTTTGCCTGCTGTTTTAACTAATGTGTGTATAATGCCTCACTGCTCAACACTTTAGACGCATCACTTTAAGACATTAATCAATGTTGAAGTTTTAATAGTGTGTATGGTGCCCTGAAAAGAGCTTCCAGCCCACTCTATTAAAACTTCAACATTGATTAATGTCTTAAAGTGATGCGTCTAAAGTGTTGAGCAGTGAGGCATTATACACACATTAGTTAAAACAGCAGGCAAAGGGTTATAGGGTCTCTCATAATGCAGCATACCACCGTGCTTTGTCAAACTGTCAAGCATATCGATCGAACGTGCGTACACACTTCACTTTTGTTCCGATATGGAGCCGTCCTGTCGGATGAAATATTAAGCAGCAAAGAACCTTCGACCGACCGACCGTGGACGGCCAAGAGCGTTTTTGGCCGTTTATCGGTCGCACAGTAGCAATTGGGACAGCGTACACACCTATACAATCGAACGGCCGTTTGCCCCCAGATTGGAAGAACGGCCCGACGATTGTATATATGTGTACCCAGCTTTAGACCGCACCTCGAATACGGAGTACAATTCTGGGCCCCACACTTTAAAAAGGACATCACAGAATTAGAAAAAATCCAAAGACGAGCAACAAAGCTTATTAGCGGAATGGAGAACTTAAGCTACGAAGAGAGATTGAACAATTTGGGACTATTTACATTAGAGAACAGACGTTTAAGGGGGGATATGCTCAACATGTACAAATATATCAGGGGCCAATATAAGGAACTGTCAAACACCCTTTTTTCTGCTAGACAGGAATCTAGGACGAGAGGGCACGAGTTTAGATTAGAAGAAAAAAGATTTTGTTTAGCTAGTAGAAAAAATTTCTTTACGGTCAGAGCAGTCAAACTCTGGAACTCTCTTCCTGGAGAGGTGGTGTCGGCAGACACAATAAATACATTCAAAATAAGGTTGGACAAACACTTACTGGTTAATAACATCCATGGGTACAAATAAGAAACCTAATCTGTCTTAAAATATCAGAACATATTATAAAGCAACGGATAAGCTATTATAAAAATGTAGGTTGAACTAGATGGACGCAAGTCTTTATTCAACCTTAACTACTATGTAACTATGTAAATTATAATTATCGCATATGTTCTAACATATGCGATAATTATAGCAAAGGACAGCTCTTGCGTTAAGAGCTGTCCTTTGCGGTGAGAGTCGCCGGGTCCCAGCGGCTCCCCCCTCCCTCCCACACCCGGCGCTGCTGCTGCTGCTGCGACGGGCTCTCCTCCTCCCTGCACCCGGAAGAGGATCAGTGCAGGGAGGAGATCACAGGTCCGGGCAGCACAGCTCTGTGCTACCCGGACACAGGTGAGGGGCGATGCGGGGCGGCGGTGGGTCGTTGCGGGGCGGCGGTGGGATGCGGTAGAAGCCCATAGGCTTCTATGGGGCATCGCCAGATTTTTCTGGCAATGCCCCCCGCCGCGGTAACCCAGCGGGGGATGCTTAGTGCATCCCAAAATGCGGTACAGTAAACTTAGTTCAGCACATGGTCACGAACATCGCTGATTTTAATCCACACACAGCCTGGAATCTAACTGCTTTAGAGACTATGGGCCAGATTCTCTAAGCTTCAAAAGTGATAAAATGGAGAGTGATAAACAGCCAGCCAATCAGATCCTACCAGCCATGTCACAGACTGTGTTTGAAAAATGTGAGACAGAAGCTGATTGGCTGGCTGTTTATCACTCTCCATTTTATCACTTTTGAAGCTTAGAGAATCTGGCCCAATATGTGCAGGGGGGCTGACCATGTGCTGGACTTAGCTCACTATGTGAGTGGCTTTTGTTAGCTACTTACTGGGGCTAAATGAACGTGTACAGTATGTAGCATAATTACTGTACACCACGCTGGCGGGTAGAGTATGGTTGACTATGTAACATACTAAATTTACAAAATTGTAGTTCTTGGACTATATTACTGTATTGTATTTCAATGAAGACATCAGGCATGCGCATTGGTCTTCAAAAGCGACATCTGGCGAATGAACAGAAGCATTACACTCCCTGGCAATGCCATACGCCACACTACCCAGGTTGCGCAACATTTCACCATGACAAGCCTGGTCTGTCAGGCCAACTGCCATGGGTAGGAAAGATGAGCCTGGCTACATCTGTAGTTATGCAGTAAAGCCATTCCAGTATGACATACTAGTTAGAAAACCGGTTAGGTTTAGACTAAAATTGGGGAGTCTGTATAATCTCCCAGTGGTTGCGTGGGTCTGACAAAAATTAACGCGTGTGTGTGTGTATAAATATAGGGCAGAAAAGATGGGTCAAGTGGTTCTGATGTGCCATAATGGGGCAGATGTATTAAGCTTTAACAAGACATAAATGCAAGGGTGATAAGGAGAGATAAACGTCCAGCCAATCACCCGCTAACTGCCATGTTACAGCCTGTGTTTGAAAAAAGTCAGTAAGGAGCTGATTGGCTGAATGTTTATCTCTCTTTATCACCCTTGCATTTATCTCTTGTTAAGGCTTAATACATCTGCCCCAATATTCTATGTTTTTAGGTTTGCATTTTGGTCTAACCCTGTACTTTTCTAATGACTGTAACCTGTTAAGCCACAGCTGTTCGTGTTTTTCTGTACTTTTCGTACGCATTACAGAATGTGTTTCCTGGACACTGTTAAATGTCCAATAGTTCTAGTGTAATCTATTCTTCCATTACTCACACATGAGCAGGCCCCAGGCTGAGATGTGCAAGCAAATTAGACCAATCGGCAGTGTTCTTCCCCACACCCAAAAAAAATTAAATCTTACTAAATATTTGTTTGTGCTGGCTGCTAGATTTAAGAAACAAATTAAACAAAAATGCATTTGTTTTACTTCAGTCTTCAGTCAAGATAAAACTTTAAATAAATAACAAAAACCTTGAAAAATCTTGAATTTCCCTTCTTGGTTTTCCATAATTTGGAGATAATGGGGCAGATGTCCATTTCTGCACTTAACGCTAGTCAACTGGGGGGGGGGTGTACATTTTATAATATGTACTAAAAGCGCACCTAACGTGTGCTAGGGACAAAGCGAGATCTCACCCATGCCCAGAGAGCTGGCTGGGGGGTGGGTATATACTAATATACATTAAAAAAGTAAACGTATTTGTGCATAGCCTTCCACTGTCTTCAAATTGTCAGCCGTGGCAATTCAGTCAGAGTGCACTGTCAGAGTAAAGATACCAGACCTTTATATACTGTAGGAATACATTTATATGGATAATATACTTGCCTTAAAGTTTTATCCGTGCCGACAGATAATGCTAGTTTTCCCGATGGATGTATTGATAGAGAGGAAACATGACCCCTACAAAAAAATAAAATACATAGTTAAATGTGAATTAATGAATAATGGATTATGGGTAGATAGACACTGTACAGATTCTCACAGTATCTTGTTATAGATCACTAAGAGACGACACAGGTGGTAGGATTCACAATATAATATATACTGATTACTATGCAGATCACATTGTGTGAACTCAACTAACAGCAAACAATACACCTTTTTTCAAAAAAATATGCTGTAACATATGCGATAATTAACGCAAGGGACAGCTCTTGTGATAAGAGCTGTCCCTTGCGATGCGGCCACGGTGCTGGACTTCCGGGTCAGAGACCTGAGAGTCCAATTGCACATGCGTAGAGCGCCGGCCGCAGGGCATGCTGGGAGGGATCCGTGATGGATCCCTCACACAGCACTGCGGTAAGAAGCCCATAAGCTTCTGCAGGGAATCGCCAGCTTTTGCTGGCAGTTTCCTCCGCAGCGCTGACACTGCGGAGGGGGGTTAGGGAATACAGAAATAATTTCTGGTTTAGAGCATCCCGCCCTCTGTAGGAGCAATTATTCAAAATATGCCACTGAGAAAATGACAAAGCCATATGATCCAAGCCCATGAACAATGTTCTTGAATATAATAAGGAATTAATTTATAATCAAGCTTTTTTATGGAACTTTAAAAGATCACCATATACATTTTCTCAGGATTATGATAACCAAGGTTTGTCTTTTAAAGAGTCATACGAGGAGCATCCCTGTGGCTCTTTACTGAAAAAGTCAACATGCAATCCAAACTCACTTGTGTGCCTTAAAGGTTTGTTGACATTCCCATTTCTTGGTATTCCACACACAAATCAATCCATCCTCCGCGCCACTTAACAGGTGCGTGTTGCCATAGAACTCCAGGCATGTGATGCTACCTGAAAATGCAAAATGAATCTGATAAAACACATCACTGTTGTATCAACTAACAGAGGTAAAATATGGATTTGACAATGAAGGGAAAAAAAAAAACTAAAAACCATCAGCTTCGGCTGCATCTCTAATATACTAATGAGAAAAACAAATACACATGGATGGAGTAAGCTTTATGGGAACCAGACAGGATACTATTGTGTCTACTAAATATCAGCCATTTTGTTGATGTCTTGAAATCTTTAACGTGATGGCTACAGTGTGTTGTTCCCCATAGAGACAATCTGGAAAAGTGGCAATGTTAAGGGTATTACACAGAATCATAGATTTTGGTGACAAATAAGAACCGCTTGGCCCATCTAGGGATGTGTGCTGAGCGATCTGGCATGGCCAGTGTTCTCTGGTGAGAGAACACTGGTGATGACTAGATTTATACTCCATGCAGTATAAATCTAGAGCGGCTATGGCGAAGCGCGGGACCTACACATGGAGCGATCCATGATTAATTTCTAAGTGATCTAGTCAGATCACAGTAGCCCCGTGTGGATGCAGCATAGCTTGAGGCTTGTAAAAAAAAATGCACAGTAATGTGATCCTTTATATGCAACATAAAAGGATCATACACAATATCCACAAACAAAATGTGTTGTGAAACGGACTGGCACCCTAGGGCGACAGGCAGATCAGAATTAGTGTTATATATTATTTATCCACCTGCTGCTGCTCGTGTTGTGTGAGCTAGCCTTTGCTCACAAAAAATGGGTAAAAACACAAGAACATTTGTAACACTAAGCGCTGCTTAGAACATTTGTAACACTAAGCACTGCTTAGAACCGCAACTGCAGCGATGTAGCAGCGCTTAGTGTTACAAATGTTCTTACAATGTCCACAAAACCATTTTAGGTCTTTTAAACTTGCCTGAAATTGCCTGTGGACTTTCTTTACTTTTAAATGAAATACTACATGCACAAATATTCATGTAATATATTAAAGAGAATGAACAACTAAAGCATTCACAAGTAATTAGTTGAGACTTGTTATAAAACACTGCGCTATGCTTTTTGTCTTGCAGTAAATTGGTTACTCCATCTTGTGACAATGAGGACAATCACATCTGTGTAGTGACATGTGACCCGCAGTCTATTCCTACAGGGTTTTATGTGGGAGCTATAAATATCTGATCCTTGTGGGATTAGCCATCTTTCATTTAGTGAGGCAGGTGGGACAGTTACATAGTTAAATTCAATAGAATGTATTACAAAACAATGTGGCTTAACTAGATCAGAGCAACATGCCTGTGCATCTGTTTGTATTGTGGTGTAGAACAAATATTGTCACGCAGCATTTATCATACTTTGGGACGATATCCTTTTATGAAAAATTGGTCACTCTCTAATTTCATACACAAATGATCCCTCCAGGATGGCAGGGCACCAGGGAAAGGGGGCACTTTAAATGTGGCAGCCCGAGCCCGTCAACATCACTAATGTGGGTGGCCAATGACTCGGTTGGGGGCGTGCACGGCACCTATGTAGGACATTTACTGTATTTTACATCAGAAAATGCTTTTATTTAAATTATCTTTCATAGCATTCAACTCAATGGGGTATATTCAATTTGCAGGTCAGTATTCAACTAACCCCCCTGCACTCGCCTTTTCCAGCAAGGTGGAAACTGAGAGTGCGGCTGTCAAAACGGCAAGGGTCACCGCTATATGCACCGTGCTCGCTGCATTAGCGGTGACCCTTGCTGTTTGGGGGAATCGGCGAGGATGTCTTGTTTTCGGCGATCCTCGCCGAAAACCAGCCACCCTCGCCGGCGGCATTGATTGTCCGATATCAGTCCAGGTGTGCCCGCATGTGTCCCATATCAGTCCAGGGGTGCCCGCATGTGTCCCATATCAGTCCAGGGGTGCCCGCATGTGTCCCATATCAGTCCAGGGGTGCCCGCATGTGTCCCATACCAGTCCAGGGGTGCCCGCATGTGTCCCATATCAGTCCAGGGGTGCCCGCATCAGTCCAGGGGTGCCCGAATGTGTGCAATATAATTCCACGGGTGCCCCCATATGTGCCGTATAATTCTATGGGTGCCCCCATGTGTCCCATATCAGTCCAGGGGGGCCCGCATGTGTCCCATATCAGTCCAGGGGTGCCCCCATGTGTCCCATATCAGACAAGTGGGGCCCGCATGTGTCCCATATCAGTCCAGGAGTGCTTGCATGTGTCTCGTATCAGTACAGGGGTGCCCGCATGTGTGCCGTATAATTCCAGGGGTGCCTCCAGCTGCCTTTTTTTTTTTATGAAAAGAAAAAAATATGTTTTTGGTTTTTTTTACTGCAAGGGCTGTTAAATGTGCTGTATCAGTCCAGGGGTGCGCCAAGAGTGCCATATAATTAATGGGGTGTTGCTAAATCTGCCGTTTATAATTCCACGTGTGCTGCTCTTTTTTTTTTTTTTATTAAAAGAATAAAAGTTTTAATTTTTTTACTGCAGGAATGTTGCCATGTGTGCCGCCATCTGTGTCGTATAATTCCATGTGTGCTGTATCAGGTCAGGAGTGCCCGCATGTGTGACGCATAATTCCTGGGGTGAGCCAAGTGTGACGCATAATTCATGGGTTGCTGCCAAGTCTCCTGTATAATTCATGGGGTGCTGCTAAGTGTGCTGTATCAGTCCAGGGGTGATACTAAGTGTGTCGCATCAGTCCAGGGGTTCCGCAATCTGTGCCGTATAATACCATGTGTTCCGCCATGTGTGCTGTATCAGTCCAGGGGTGATGCTAAGTGTGCCGTATCAGTCCAAGGGTGAGCCAAGTGTGCTGCTAAGTCTGCCGTATCAATCCAGAGGTGCTGCCATTTTTTTATTAAAAGAATAAAAAGGTTTTATTACATTTTTACTGCAGGAAAGTCACCATGTGTGCCGTATCAGTCTAGGGGTACCATCATCTGTGTCGTATAATTCCTGGGGTAAGCCAAGTCTGCCGTATAATTCATGAGGTGCTGCCAATTGTGCTGTATTAGTCCAGGGGTAATGCTAAGTGTTCTGTATCATTCCAGGGGTGATGCTAAGTGTGCTGTATAATTCATGGGGTGCTGCGAAGTCTGCCATATCAATCCAGAGGTGCTGCCATTTTTTTTATTAAAAGAATAAAAAAAAGTTTTATTTATTTTTGCTGCAGGAAAGTCACCATTTGTGCCATATAATTCCATGTGTGCTGTATCAGTCCAGGGGTTCGGCCATCTGTGCCATATAATACCATGTGTGCCGCCATGTGTGCTGTATCAGGTCAGGGGTGCCACCATCTGTGCCGTATAATTCCTGGGGTAAGCCAAGTCTGCCGTATAATTCATGGGGTGCTACCATGTGTGCTGTATTAGTCTAGGGGTGATGCGAAGTGTGCTGTATCAGTCCAGGGGTGCTAAGTGTGCCGTATCTTAAAAGGGTGAGCCAAGTATGCTGTATAATTCATGGGGTGCTGCCAAGTGTGCTGTATCAGTCCAGGGGTGATGCTAAGTGTGCTGTATCAGTCAAGGGGTGAGCCAAGTCTGCCAAATAATTCCTGGGGTGAGCCAAGTCTGCCAAATAATTCCTGGGGTGAGCCAAGTCTGCCGTATAATTCATGAGGTGCTGCCAAGTGTGCTGTATAGTCCAGGGGTGATGCTAAATGTGCCGTATCAATCCAGTGTTTGTGCCGCCCACTTGTGTCGCTTATCATAGTCATCCAGCTACCTTGGTGCAACCTTTGGGCTTAAAAACAATATTGTGAGGTGTTCAGAATAGACTGGAAATGAATGTTATTCAGGTTAATAATAGCATTAATAATAGTGTAGGAGCAAAAAAAAAAAAAATGCTTAAAAAAAAATAAAAAAAAATAAGTGGCCTGTGCACACAGTTCTATTACATTATTGTGGAAGGGTATGTGGGATGTGTAGTTTCACAACTGCTTAAGTGCAGCATGTTGAATAACCCTGGAGTAAAGCATCTCAATGTGATTAAATAACGTACCATTGTGATGTAGCAAAACTCCATGTTCCACCTTTTTCTTCATGTCATAAATCTGAATTGTTTCATCCTTGCTTCCCGTGATTACAAATCTGTTGTTTGCAGCTACCACAGATAAGGAAGCAGTGTGGGCATGGTGCGTAAAGTCAGCTGTTGCTGTCCATTGCTGAAGTACAGAACAGAACATATTAACTTTTAAAAGCAATCATTAACATCGCTAGCATACTGTACCATCCCCTTCTGCTGAAAGGCCTGTGAATCATCCCCTCCAGTAACACCAAACCCCACACCCAAGGTCTGGAGTATCAACAGCCCCATCTCATTTGGTATCTGTACTCATGAAAGATTGACTCTAGGTCGACATGCTTTTTTTTTTTTTTTACAAAATTTTGAGCCGACATGTGCGGTATTTCCACTATGGCGTGGAAGGAGAATATAATAGTGTGCCAAGTGCAGCAAGCACCGAGCCAGAAGCATGGCGAGCCATGCGAGGAGACACGGTACACTTAGACGGTGTCTATGTCGACAGACACCAAAAACCCATGAAAATCTGTGTCGACCTTTTCCCTGTCGACCTAGACATTGTAGATCTAAAATACCATAACCACTAATTTTCTGCGCTAGAGATCCAATGAAGAAGCACCTCCCCCGCACATACCCCACCTAGTGTTCATTCTAGCACCCGCCATATTTGAAAACCCATGAAGATCCTCTTCCCTGCCTGGGGTGTCGCTGTCTGCTGTAGTGCTTCTAGCACAGTGTGGTCTGTATATCAGCACTGATATGCAAACCAGACCTGTGCTAGAAATACCAGAGCAGACAGTGACACCCCAGGCAGGGAAGAGGAACTGCATGGGTTTTCAAATATAGCAGGTGCTAGAATGAACACTACCCACCACCACTCCAGAATTCCTGCAAATTGGCACCTCATGCTGCCTTGCCTAGAGCCAGAGCTCCCAGAAGTTACACCTACAACATGCTGCTCCCCCTCCACCCCTCCTTCTTCACCAGAGGCCCTACAAACTGCTCCCACTGTGCCATAACCCTTCGGTAGAGACTAGTTCACATGCTGTATTGGTTACAGGATGTGACGTTCAGTGAGGGCGGAAGTTGTTAGATGTCCTCACAACGTTTTTTTAATTTATCTGTAATTCATGTAGGTGTCGGTTATTTTGTTTTATTTTTGCAGCATTGTACGCTCGCACGCTTCGGGCACGGTGGCTCGCTTCGCTCGCCACAGATTTATATTCCCCCTCCAGGTATACGTGGACCCAGTGTATGGTGGGAAAATTACCAAAACTGCATGTGAACTAGACACTACCATAACCCTTCCTGCAGGTTGCAGCCTGTCTCCACCCCACCAGGTAAAGCATCTCTAGAATTGGCCACCCCAGCTCCGTGTAAAGTACATAGAGATCATGCTGTGCCACAAGTGGAGTGGTCTGCGTAAGGCAGATGGGCAGATGTGAGAAAAGGGGAAAGAAAATGGAGTAACGGGTGAAGAACATTCAGATAACTGAGAAAAGTCTAAAGGCAACAAGAGATATCGTCACTAGGTCTACAAGCATTAGGTCTACATGACTGAAGCTCGACATAGGGTTAGGTCGACAGGGTAATTAAGTGGACACAATCATTAGGTTGACATGGAAGATCAACAGTCAAAAGTTTGACATGGGCTTTTTAGCTTTATTCGAACAGACAGGTGGTATTTCATGCCACTCACTAGGGCATGGTGGAATAAAATAGTGTGCCGAGCGCAGCGAGCCATGCGAGGGGATGCGTTGCACTATTTTTAGTGTCCATATCGACTGTGTTGACATTCAGGACAAAAAGGCGAAAAACCCCATGTCAACCTAATGACCTAACTCCATGTCGACTGTCATGCTTGTCGGCCTAGTTGCGGGTTATCCAATCATCCATACCCAATGGATGCCCTGTGCTGAGCGATGTGCTTAAGCACAGATCGCTCAGCACACATGCGATGCACCAGCAATGAGCAATCTGTGTGGACCAGAATACTCTTGTGAGAACACTAGCGATCTGATTAAATTTTGACTGCAAGCAGTCAAGATTTAGTCAGGCGATAGCGAAGCACATGGTCGCACATCACTATCACTGTTGGGTACACACAGGGCGATGTGTGCTTAATTTCTAAGTGATCTAGTCAGACAGCCTTTAGGACAGGCATGTCCAAAAGTTGAATACTGACCCGTGAGCTGTGGCAGCAAGCAATCAGCACAGCTCATCGTCACAGCTCGCAAAAGAGCTGCAGGCAGGCTGAGGTGACCAGACTATTACTGGGTCCAATTTACTAGTATATTTTAAGTACATGTTAATTGCCAAATATTACAAAGCCTAAATGGTTTCCAAAAAAAATAAAAAAAATAAACGTCTTTAATGTATCTTTCACTACTTTGTAAAAAAAAAATGTTAAAAAAAAAAACAGTCACACCTAACCGTACTATTACCCCCCCTCCCAGTTTGGCAATGCAGCACTCACGTCCTGCAGATTTATTGCAAATTAAACCCAAAACAAGGAAAGCACTGCAAACCCCTCCCAAATGTTCTGCCAGCGACATCATGCGCATATACCTCGTCATCTGGCTGCACATGATACCCGAACAATATCTGCTCATAGCAGCCACACAGTAACTCAATTCGATCCCCCATGCTCCTCAGCTACACGTGCATCCAACATAGACAGAGGCGCAGCTGCTCGTTCTTCCGGGGTCCTCCGAGATGGGGGTTAGGCTTCTGCTACAGATGCCTGTCCAGTCAAAGTAATCGAAATACGGGTAGATTCGCCTGTTTTCAGTATTTTTGTATTACAGTGTTACAGACACACAAGATTTAACAGTTGCGATATATGTTTTCAACCTCTATTATAGTTCTATGAAACAGGCACTACAAAGCCAGCCATACAGCAGCTGCAAGTCAAGCAGCGTTAGCTGGCGTCACGATTAGAGATGGGCAAAACGGGTCACTAGCGAGATCAGCCAGTGAAACGATCCGGATCTTATAGGTGAATCAACGGTTCGCTTTGAAAGAAGGGGAAATTTGATAATAACGAAGCATAATTTGTTTTACAATCATTTATTGTAATTTTTTATTTATTTTTTTATTTTAAAACAGTGAGCTTAACAAATAAGAACATACATAACCGAGTAAAACACTGATCGATGGCTGGGTGCAGAATCGCCATCAATGGCAACCATCGATGGCCGCGTGTCTGCACCAATGGCCATCCCTAGCAGCAGCAGCCTTATTATTCTTTCTTTTACTTGCAGTAGCAGCACTGAACTCAGTCTCCTGAGTTAGTACATCTCAGCTGCCACAGGTGGCAGTGCTGAGCATAGGCAAATGCATTGTAATGAAAAACGAAACTGAAAGTAAAAGAACAACGGATCACCTTTTTGGGATCGGCGGCTCCCTCAGTCTTTTATGGGATCCGTTCAAAAGGCCTGCTTCATTCGCATACCTCCCAACTGTCACGATTTTAGAGGGACAGTCCCGATTTTGGGTCCTGTCCCACCCACGGCAGGCATTGTCCCGCTGTGGGGGGGGGGTGACAGTTGGGAGACCCCCAATCTAGTAGAATAGACGCTGTGCGCATGCGCACAGCGTCTATTCTCGTATGAAAATGAGGTTGCGGCTAATTAGCATAAGCCGCACCCTCATTTGCATACGCCCCCCCCCCCTGGAGGTATGCATTCGCGAACGACCCATCTCTAGTCACGATTGCGGTCACGTCTCTGATTGCGTGCGCAATGTTGCTTGGCTGTGGTGGAGCAACACTGCACACTGAGGGGTACATTTAATAAGGTGTGATTATTGGAAGTGTGAGATGTTGCCCATAGCATACTTTTGGAAGCTGGTTTCAGGAAGATTGCATACCTCAAAACTTGTCTATGGTTAAAATCGTGACCTGCTCCGCCGAAGGTGCGTCCAACTTGAGAAGGTTGGAAAAAGGTGAGCGTGGTCTCTGGCAAAGTAGGCGTGGCCCATCACAGCTACCTGTTCGCCATTTTTGGGGTGTGCGTGTGCCCCCCCCCCAGCACTGAAGAGATGCCGTGCGCATACGACAAGCATCTCTCCAGCGATCTCTGGCTACCCTCAACAGACACTCCCTGCCTGTGGGACGCAGCCCCCTCCCCAGAGGGACAACAGGACACAGACTGCAATTAGTGGGACTGTCCCTCTGTAATCGGGACATTTGCATACCTCCCAACTGTCCCCCAACTTCTATTCATGCCCCCACAGCGGTGAAAATAGGGTGTGGTCTCGTGGGAGTGTCACAAGTATAGGTCACGCCCCCAAACTTTCGGCGAGGGTCCCTCCTCAGCCACCCTCAAAGTTGGGAGGCATGAATTTGGGATATATGAGATTCTAGATGGTGTGAGAGTTTGCATGGCATGCAGATGAGGGGGCGTGTCATGAACAAAGGGGTCGGGTACAGCTCACACAAACAATAAAACAGGGGTCGTCTATAAACACACACAAAGGGGACAGTGCCAGTTTACACAAACACACACACAAAGGAGACAGTGCAAGTTTACACTAACGCACAGGACAGTTGTACTTTGTACAAACACACAGGGGTCACCTATAGACACACATTGGGGTCAGTGCCAAGCTACACACACACACACCCAGCAAATACAGTGCTAGCCTATGGTGCTGCTGACAAAGACCCACAAACACTAACTCGCAGACCGGGCACTCCTGCTCCCCCTGCAGCCTCTCCCCCAAGCTTCCAGCTGCCCCCCAGCTGTCAGTCTCCCCACCAGCTGCTCTCCATGCTAGCTCCCCCTCCCCCGCCCCCTCCTGGATATCTCCAACATGCAGCTCTCACCATGCTGGGATCAGGGCAAGAGGGGAGGGATCCGTTGCTGTTACCTGCTGCCTCGCCCACTGGAGAGGGAGCTTTGATGTAAGGGCTCCCTGGTGGCTGGCCGCTAGCATGCTTTCCTGGCCTGGGCGGCTCTCTTGTTGACCACCGGCAGCGGTGTTTGGCAGGCTTATTAGGCATGATTTTGCCAAGCTCCACCCCCATCGTGATTTCCAGATGGGGCTTAAGAATTCTGGGGTATTGGGAGGGGTTTGCGTGGCATCGGGGTACTGGTGTCTTAAATGGGATCCTACACTACAGGAATGATTTGAACAAGTTAAAACATAAAATTAAAGTCAGTGGGATTTACTGAAAAAGATATGTATTGTCTCACCACTAAAAGACGAAACTAAACAAAGGGGGCCAAATGTCTCCTCTAGTAAAGTAGATGGCTCACATTCATCTTACATAAAGATAGAGTTATCACAAGCCCATAAAGGTTTCTTTATCTCCTTAGATTAGAAGAAAGTGCTCAAAGGGACGTTATTCTGTACACTATGACACCTTTGGCGCCTAGCGGCCATTCAGGGGTTGCTAGGCGGCCAACATCGCTATTCGGGGGTAGGAGACGCAGGATGTAAACAAACATCATGCGGCTTCTTAGTTAGTTCTGGGTTTGCGTACAACATTTTTTGTTTTGCCAAGTCCTCTGGATGCCTACTTGGAAAGTAGAGGACGTGATCTATGTCGGAGGACCCCCCGTAGGTATGGTTTCCTTCCACAGGTACCCCATATGAATTTTCTTCAGGACCGTTGAAGGTGTCAAGGTAGGTATCTGTATGGATGGGTTCTGGATGTAATAAAGTTATACTTTTATTGTGTGTGTGTGTGTTTTTATTACACTATTTGTACTGGTGTGGAATTACAAGTTCCAGCGGGCTCTTTAATGCCCCGCATGCTTGCTGGGACTCATATTTCCACAGCAATACACAATAGTTATTTCTATTTTTACACATTTATCAGCCCGATGCTGGGCGTTCACATGCTAATAGAACGATGCTGTGAGGGCGGGCAGCTGACATCTCTGGATGTCAGCTACCTGCCCACTTCCCTCAGAATGTGCACACAAATCTAAGGTTGCTATGAGCATGTTCCACATTATTCGGTGGTCGCCGACCATCGAATGATATAGGTGTTCCCCCGCAGGCTGTGAATGGATGTGCATGTAAAATATCCATTCGCAGCCAGTGCGAACGTGTGAATGGTGGGCCGGCGTACCACCATTCACAAGGCGGGATCTGGTTGACTCAATAGTGTTCATGGCTCCAGTCGGATAAGCATGAACAGTCCCAAAATTGAACTTGAATCATAATTGGGAATTCTTTGTATTTACCATGATGATACAGCACAGGATCCCAAATTTAATTTTTAATATAAGGCTTACTAACTTGTACACACTTCCATACTCCATGAAGGTCTGACTAAGTTCGGCCATTACATTTACACTTTTTCCAGAGCATTCCTGTTCAATCCTAGTAACTGCACTTGCTGTGCTCTGCTTGTCATCACATCTTGGTAACCTGCACTGCTGTCTGCACTTTGGTTCTATCCCGGTAACTGCACCTGCTGTGCTCTGCTCATCAGTTTATCCTGGTAACCTGTACCTGTTGTGTTCTGCACTGCATGCTGGCCTGCATTTATCCCACTCACCATTAAGCTCCACTCTATGTACTACTCTATAACAGTGTGGCTGGCCTGCATTCTCTGAGCACTGTGTTACCACTGGTCTGCATTCTCCCAGCTCATCACCAGTAGTAATTTCGCTAGTGTGACTCGCCTGTATTCTCCCAGCACACCCTCCAGCGCAGAATATTCTCTATTGTTTATATTGGTCTGTTTCATTTCCATTGCCATTTATAATTGGTCTTGTCATATTCATACTTATGCATGAATAAACCTTTTATTATACCTGCTAGGGTTGTCACCTGCACTTGAAGTCAGGGCCCTGTACTTTATTCTTGTCCGGGTCAACAAAACAAATAATCTTGCCCGTGACAGCCAGTGTCAGATTCACAATCTCCCTGAAATTCCTTATTTAAAAGTAGGAAAGAATTAATTAAAATACAGTATAAAAATTTGTCCAGTTCGGCCTACCTTGAGTCCCATTGGGTGATCCTACACTCTTGTCTCCACCAGTTCTAACTATGTTTGACATCCGCACATACTGTAGGAATCGGAGCTACTCCCTCCACCCCCATTCCTTACCCCTAGTCTTTGTCTTTCTCTCCTCCCTTTTTTGTCTCTCTCCCTCTTTCTTTCTCTTCTGTCAAACTTTTATCCTGGTTTCTATACATTTATTTAATTCATTGCATTCCAATAGTACACACCTAGTTGCCCTTGTTTGCCATAACATGCTTGTGTATGTTTATCTATGATAATAAAAATCATATTGCACTAAAATACAGTATAACTTTTTCACTTTAAACTGTTTCTGTCCATTGAAATCCATCTAACCACTACACAAATATATTATTATTATCGTTTATTTATATGGCGCAACAAAGGTTCCGCGCTGCCTGACAATACATAGATGAGCAAAAAACAAGAAAATAACGAATTACAGTACAATGCAATTTAGGACAAGTACATGGTAAAATAATAAATAAAATAATGACAGTTGCATCAGGGGACAGTACGTTGAAGCAATTATGAGGGAGGCAAAGATATATTCTAAGAAAGGCTGGTCGTGAGAGTTCACAATCTAAACATTCAAATACAGTATAACTGACATTTAATATATGTTGTAACAAGCACTATTTCTCTTCTCCCATTGGCCTACAAACTACTTGAATGGCTGGTTTACAGGCGTCTCACCAGTTACCTCTCTGACCACTCCATTCTTGATCCTTTCCAATCTAGTTTTCGCCCACTCCACTGAGACTGCCCTGCAATCAGCGAAATCCAGGGGCCACTTCTCTCTTTTTATCCTTTTGGACCTCTCTGCTGCCTTTGACACTGTGGAACACCTTCTCCTCTTCCACACACTTCAAAGCATTGGCCTCTCTGGCACTGTCCTTGACTGGTTTAACTCTTACCTCACCAACCATTCCTTCTCAGTCTCTGCCTCTGGCACGACTTTCTATCCTTCCTGTTGGTGTCCCTCAGGATAGATCCTTGACCCCCTTCTTGTCTCCCTGTACACATTTTCCCTGGGTGCACTCATTACTCCAATACCACCTCTATGCTGATGAAATCTACCTCTCCTCTGCTGATCTGTCCCCCACTGTTCTCTCTCAGATTTCTAACTGCCTCTCCGCCATCTCTTCCTGGATGTCTGAGCACTCCCTGAAACTCAATACGGACAAAACTGAACGCATTATCTTTTCCCCACCTAGATTTACACCCCCTACTAATCTCTCTATTACTGCCAACAACACCATTATCTCATCCATTCCCCAACTCCACTGTCTGGGTGTCACTCTTGACTCTTCCCTCTCCTTTGCACCCCACATGTTGGTTCCAGTTATGCAACATTGCTCCCATCAGGCCTTTTCTCTCCCAGAGTGCAACTAAACTTATCATGCACTCACTGGTCGTCTCACGTCTCGATTACAGCAATGTTCTCCTCACTGGCCTTCCTCGCTCCCATCTTACTCCCCTCCAATCTGTCCTTAACTCTGCAGTCAGGCTTATATTCCTCTCCCAATGCGACACTTCTGCCACTCCCCTTCAACAAAATCTGCACTGGCTCCCATTCCCCTACAGAATCCTCTTTAAACTCCTCACCTGCACTTACAGGATCATCTGTAATTCCATTGCTCCATATATCTCCAACCTGATCTCTATTCATACTCCCTCCTGCCCCCTACGATTGTCATCTTTCCTCCACCCTGATCACTGCTACCCACGCTAGAGTTTAGGACTTTGCCCATGCTGCACCCCTTCAGTGGAACACACTCCCTCGCACCATTAGACTCTCCCCAACCTTGCAAAGCTTCAAATGGGCACTGAAAACTCACCTATTCATCAAAGCATACCCTTCCACTGCATAACCTAGTCCTAAGGCTGGTCCTCTGAACCCCTGCCTCATGCCTTGACCATCTCTGCCTGCTTACATCCTGCTATCTAGTCACTGCCCACTTGCTTACACCTCATGTCATCTGTCTGTCTCCCCTTCCCACTAGATTGTAAACTCCTTAGAGCAGGGGCAAGAAAAAGATATCAAGATATCATGCAAGGCGCTTCAGTATGAGTGTGCCTGGCCCAGCAGCAGTCAAAAAAAGGGGGAGTCAACCCAATACAATAAACAGAGAAAACAGGAAGGGGTAGATTGCGCTCTTCTCTTCACATTTTACTGACAGCTCTCCCAATACTCACCCTCAGCGACCATCTTTGTCCTCATACTCATCTCCATCTTTGGCCACCAGCCCCTTTGTAGTATGTTGATCACGTCATCACTATTTACATCTAAGCTGTCGTTTGTATTGAATTGTGGTGCTCTTTTTACATGTACACTATTTGTTAGGTTAAATCTTGTCTCCCTGTACTGCTCCATTGTATGTCCATTGTATGGCGCTGCAAAACACTTGTGGCGCCTTATAAATAATATATTATAATAATAATAGCAAAAGTTTTATTTTTAGAATTGTTGATAAAGTCACAATAGCAACTACATCTATATTTTACCTCACATGGTCAGGTGTAGCACTGAATACTTTGTACAGTGCTCATATTCTGCTTGGCCAAGAGAGTAAGATTTCAGTACATTGCCCTGGGTTAAGCAAGCTTTATAGTATCAATTGTTGGCTCATTATGCTCATATTATGTGGCAATTGCACCTTGAGACCACAGCATCCTAATTGGAGGCATTAGGGTAATATTAGAAAACAAAGAAACTACAATAATGCTCAATTGTCTCAATTCTTAATGTGTTTAGCACTTTTTAAAAAGTCATGCTACAGTATTCCCTGTAATGCAGAATATAAGTCAAATATGTTTATTTGCGACCTAACCAAATGCTGACGCCAGTCTCCATTCTGGCTCCTTTGGGAAGGTTTCAATCACTAACCAAGATTGCCACATTCTGCTCTGCAGATGTGCAGCACCATCATTTCACTGTGTTGGATAGCCACAGTGGGATACTTATATGTTACACTGAGCTCAGTCAGACCCAGTGTTTCCACATGACTCTGCTATACGCTATCGCTAAAAGTATATGGGGTGCACAACATAAAATGAATTACTTATTTTTTTTTCTCCTCTTTGGGAGAAGCCTCATATTCACTTCAGGGGACATGGCGAATTCTGATGTCATCAAGCACGACGCCCACCATAGCCAAATGACATCATTTGTGTGTCTATGGTAGGAAGCGGAACGAAAATTATGTGAAATTGAACATTTTACATCATTTTAGCCTCCCCAATTAGCCACAATTGCTGGTATTTCACTCTTGGAGGAGGGTGATGCGGGGGTGGCTGGGGCATGCATGAGGCTTGCCCACATTTTTGGGGGCCAAGAGTGCCAACCATTTTTTGGGGAGCCTTCTTGTCATTCCAGGGGGTAGACATGCACTGCTAAGTGTAAGAGGCCAGTCATAAAATGACCTACATCCAAATGCAAGTGAGCCCTCAAAGCAGGTAGTAAGATCTACTGTATTTGTTAATGAAAGGACACACATTTGTCAGGGCTCGTTCATGTATTGTGTTTTACAAGTGGTTTCATATAAGTGCCATAAAAAACCTTAGTAGGTACAGTAGTCGTAAGGATCATTGGGGCATATGCATTAAGTGTGGATAAGAGATTACATTGAATGTGTAATGCACCAGATAATTAGCTCCAGTTGGCGCCAGTTGGCTGGTGCACGATTACCTCTGATTTGATCTCTTCTCTGGGCTTAATATATCTGCCCCATGTGCTTTATAACCAATGTGGGCTAGGTGAAATCAGGGAGATTGCTAGAGTTCAGGGAGTCAGGTAGGGGCATTTTTTAAATCCCGGTATTCGAGATTGAAAAATGCTTAATCTTGGTAATCCAGGGATTAACCTCTCTAACTTTAACACCCCCCTCCCCCCAAAGCGGCAGCACTGCAAATATACTTACACTAGGTGATTCATCGCGCCCTACGGGCGCTCTTCACACCATCGTAAGGGGCTGCGCCCCCTTAATTTGTGAACGTTTGTATATGAGAAATATGGTTAGAATTGTATGAAAGATGCCCTGTATTGCAACTTAGGTGTCCGCGAATCGTGGGAGGGGGGGTCGCGGAGGGTGCCGCGAATCGCAGGAGGGGGGGTCGCGGGGGGTGCCGCGAATTGCAGGAGGGGGGGTTGTGGGGGGGTGGATGCTGCGAATCGCGGGAGGGGAGGGATTGCAGAGAATCGCGGGAGGGGGGTCGCGGGGTGGGTTGCCGCAAATCGCGGGAGGGGGGTTACGGGGGCGGGGGTTGCGGCGAATCATGGTAGGGGGGTCGCGGGGGGTGTGCCGTGAATCACGGGAGGGGGGGTCACGGGGTGGGGTGCCGAGAATCGCGGGGGGGGTGTGTGTGTGTGCCGTGAATCGCGGGAGTGGGGGTTGCGGGGGGGGGGTGGGGGGGGGTGTGACGCGAATCGCCACAAGAAAAAATCAACACAGAAAGGTCAACACATGTAAATGTTGACATGTGTGGCACTTCATTGGTGTCCATGTCGACACATGAGAATGAATATGAAAACATTCAAAAAATGAAAAAAAAAACTTCAAAAACTCATGTCAACCTTTTTCATTGTCGACCATAGCCATGTCAGTGTTTTCCATGTGCAATTTAATTCTGGAGCTGCCGCGAATCGCGGGGGGGTGCCGCGAATTGCGGGAGGGGGGGTCGCGGGGGTGGGTGCCGCGAATCGCGGGAGGGGGGGGTTACGGGGCGGGGGTTGCGGCGAATCATGGGAGGGGGGGTCTCGGGGGTGTGCCGTGAATCACGGGAGGGGGGGTCACGGGGTGGGGTGCCGAGAATCGCGGGGGAGGTGTGTGTGTGTGTGCCGTGAATCGTGGGAGTGGGGGTTGTGGGGGGGGGGGTTGTGACGCAAATCGCCACAAGAAAAAATCAACACAGAAAGGTCAACACATGTAAATGTTGACATAAGTGTGGCACTTCATTGGTGTCCATGTCGACACATGAGAATGAATATGAAAATATTCAAAAATGACAAAAAAACTTCAAAAACTCATGTCAACCTTTTTCATTGTCGACCATAGCCATGTCAGTGTTTTCCATGTGCAATTTAATTCTGGAGCTGCCGCGAATCACGGGGGGTGCCGCGAATTGCGGGAGGGGGGGGTCGCGGGGTTGGGTGCCGCGAATCGCGGGAGGGCGGGGTTCACAGGGGTTCCGGTGGGGGGTTGCCGCGAATTGCGGGAGGTGGGGGGTCACGGGGGGTGCTGCGAATCACGGGAGGGGGGGTTGCGGGGGGGTGTGACGCGAATCGCCACAAGAAAAAATCAACACAGAAAGGTCAACACATGTAAATGTTGACATAAGTGTGCCACTTCATTGGTGTCCATGTCGACACATGACAATGAATATGAAAAAATTAAAAAAATTAAAAATAAATCTTCAAAAACTCATGTCAACCTTTTTCATTGTCGACCATAGCCGTGTCAGTGTTTTGCATGTGCCATTTAATCCTGGGGCTTCTGCGAATTGCGGGGGGGGGGGTGCCGCGAATCGCGGGAGGGGGGTCGCAGGGGGGGTGCCGCCAATCGTGCAAGGGGGGGTCGCGGGGGGGTTCTTTTTGCCGCGAATCGCGGGAGGGAGGTCGCGGGGGGGGTGTTTTTTCCGCGAATCGGGGGGGGGGGTCACGGGGGAGGGTTTGCCGCGATTCGCGGGAGGGGGGGTCGCGGGGTGGTGGTTATGCCGCGAATTGCGGGAGGGGTCGTGGGGGGGTTCTTTTTGCAGCGAATCGCGGGAGGGGGGGTCGCGGGGGTGTTTTTACTGCGAATCGTGGTAGGGGGGGTCGCGGGGGAGCGGGTGTTTTTGCCGCGAATCGCGGGAGGGGGGGCGCGCGGGGGGGGAGGTTTTGCCGCAAATCGCGGGAGGGGGGCGCTCACCTGGTGGCTGTGGAGTAGCAGTGCTGGGCAACATGGGAAGGCAGTGGGTGTCTGGCACTGTCTTTGGGCTCACTGGGCTGGTTCTCTGTCACATACCTCCCAACATGACCCTCTCCAGGAGGGACACAATGCTCTGTTTCTAGACTTCCCCTTAATGTATGATTGCCATCACCTGTTTTAAACAGGTTAATATCTCAGAAAGGTGTTCAGCACAGATGAAGGCAATCACACATTAAGAGGAAAGTCCAGGAACAGAGCGTTATAGACACAGACACCCACTTTGAGTGACAGATGTAGCCAAATATATAGGAGATGTGCAGTGATGGGCAATGTGGACGGGAGCAGTGGTACGGCGTTGCTGCTGAAAGTGGGAAGGCGGCCGGGTGACGGGGTCATACCGGAAGTGGAGAGCCAGGTGCTGGGGTGATGCCAGAAACAGGCGGCCGCAGTGGCATGGCCTGCATAGTGTGACCTCTGACCAGTCGGAACAGCCGGGCAGCGTCTGAGTGGGTGCTCTGATGCTGTCTGGCATTAGACTGCAAAACTCCAATCCTTGGATTGAAATCCTGCCAATTTTGGGACCATATCCTGGGATCCTGCTGATCCAGATCCTGGGATTAGCCACCCAGGAGTCAGAACTCCAGGGCAGACTGCACATTAGCCTCTAGAGCAGTGGTCGCCAACCCGTCGCTCGCGAGCTACCAGTAGCTCGCGGCAGCGATCGGGGTAGCTCGACCACTGTCACCGCCCGCCCCTCCATTACCCGCCGCCGTCCGCCCCTGCTTCAATTTTTCCCTGAGGGGAGGAGAGAGCATTGCGCTTCTCTCCTACCCTTCCCTGTGCGTCCCAGGTGTCCCTGTGACTGCGGCGTCCGCCAACCAGAGCTCGCGGGCCGGCAGCCAATCAGCAGCCGGCCCGCGAGCTTTGAATGGCAGACGGCGCAGTAACAAGGAAGTGAGGGGAAGGAGAGATGCGTGCTGCGCTGTGCTCTCCTCCCCTGAAAGGGAAGCAGCACGCCATCACGCCGTCACAGGAGGACACCGCCAGCAGCACCACAGGGGGCACGGATGGCCGAATAGTTCTCTCCCCGGCAGCAGCAACAATGGTAAGTGTGCTGCTGGGGAACACATGACACTGTGGGGGCATATTTATTGGCACTGTGGGGGCATATTTATTGGCACTGTGGGGGCATATTTATTGGCACTGTGGGGGCATACTTACTGGCACTGTGGGGGCATACTTATTGGCACTGTGGGGGCATACTTATTGGCACTGTGGGGGCTTATTTATTGGCACTGTGGGGGCATATTTATTGGCACTGTGGGGGCATATTTATTGGCACTGTGGGGGCATATTTATTGGCACTGTGGGGGCATATTTATTGGCACTGTGGGGGCATACTTATTGGCACTGTGGGGGCATACTTATTGGCACTGTGGGGGCATACTTATTGGCACTGTGGGGGCATACTTATTGGCACTGTGGGGGCTTATTTATTGGCACTGTGGGGGGCATATTTATTGGCACTGTGGGGGCATATTTATTGGCACTGTGGGGGCATATTTATTGGCACTGTGGGGGCATATTTATTGGCACTGTGGGGGCATATTTATTGGCACTGTGGGGGCATACTTATTGGCACTGTGGGGGCATACTTATTGGCACTGTGGGGGCATACTTATTGGCACTGTGGGGCATTGTTGGCACTGTGGGGGCATACATGCTGGCACTGTGGGGGCATACATGCTGGCACTGTGGGGGCATAACCGGCACTGTGGGGGCATTGTTGGCACCATGGGGTCATACCTGACAATGTGAGGGTATTCCTGTTTCTGGCACTGTGGGGGCATACCTGGCACCGTGGGAGCACATGTATATCTGGCACTGCACTATTGGGGGCATATGTGTATCACACCCCCATTTTCCATGGCCGCACCCCATGTGGCTACAGCTCTTAGAGAGTTGACTATGCCCCCATAGCGGAAAAAATGGGGGATGTAGCCTCGCTGAACCTTCTAATTTTTGGCGCGTGCCTTCGGCACGCAGATGACTCTTCTCCTCTGCCTCCAGTGTTGGGAGGTATGTTTTGGGGCATTGCAGTGTGTGGCATAATGTGTCAGGGGCATTACAGTTTGTGGCATTATGTGTAAAGGGCATTTTTGGGGATATTATGCAGATTTTTAATTTTTTTTTACTTTAGTAGCTCTTCGGGCGGTTTATTTTGTCGCGAGTAGCTCCCGACCCAAAAAAGGTTGGAGACCACTGCTCTAGAGCATATGATACTTGCACAGCATAGCAATTCAGCTAGTGAGCTAGAAGATTAACATTTTTTTCTCAGAAATGCTTACTGCACTTGCATTTCATCTTGTTCATCATGGAAATTATGAAATGGTCCATCTTCACATTCATGAAGTATATAGGCTACAATGTCTTCTTTCCATAGATGGGTCATCCAACTACAACTACTGTATACAGCAGGCTGTGCTACTGCATAAGAATTGGTCTAGGCCAGTCGGGTGGGCTCTTCTTTTCCAGTCCCCCCTTCCCTTCCCTTTTTCTTTGTCTTCCTTGTTTTCTTCTCTTCTGCTTTTTCACCCTCCTTTACTTTTCTATTCATTTTCTTTCATTCTTTTTCTTCATGGTTTCTGTAGCTTATGACAGTATTTTTTTTATTTTTCACTGTTTATTAGCAGTATATTTCTAAGAATCACACTTCTATGTTTCTATATTAGTTTTGCTTCATATTTATTCAGTTAATTATTGTGTGCGACACCCCTATCAGATGGGCAACATTTTTTAGTCTGTCACATGGTGATATAAATTCCTTAGTGATGGAGTATATATAGTGCCAATGTCACCCTGATAATTGATACTGTATATAAAAGCTGCATATTTATTAAAACTGTTCCATAAAACATAGATTTTCGAGACATTGGTTTTAATTCACAATTAAAACTATGTCATCAATAAGGTATTTCATTCTGATCTAAGATTATACAAAGCACAATCGGTATTACTGACTAAGGCACTACAGGCACAGAACGTGAATGATTTTCTTGTTTTTGGTGAGATTATCTTAATTCCTAATGCTAAAATCTACAGTTGCACTTGTAAGAAGGATTATTTGCATAATAATTCCATAAAATCTCTGTATACTTTTTGTAACTAAGTAATTAAAGTCTGACAGTTTGTTATGAAATATATTTGTGTACTACATAAAGTAGAAAACCACAAGACGTCACGTCACCACCTGTTGGGAAACAGAACGTTACTTAAACCAGTTGTATACATTATTTTACAATCTTGTACAATCAGATTTCCTGTCTGACCTTTGTTTAAAGCTGAACATTAGATGCACTAGATTAGGTTTTATTTCAATGTTAGTAAAGTATTAAATGCATTTTCATTTCTTCTTTTCACAACTTTTCTTTTCTAGAACATCCCTCCTTTTATTCTGAAGATTTTAAATACTAATCTACTTATCCCAAGGCATAGCTATATGTGAATTGACAAATCCAGAATTATTGGTGGAAGGCCCAGGATCTAATTTCATGAGCATTTCTCATGTGTCTGGCATCACAGTTAAGGCCCATACACACTTGACGATTTTCAGCCGAAAATCGCTCAAAACAGCCGTTTTGAGCGATTTTCGGCTCAAAATCGCCTAGTGTGTATGACCCAGAGATTGCCCACTAGCGATGATGCGCGCTCCCGCATCATCGCTAGGAAAGTGGTTCATCTGCTGGTTTTACCAGCAGATGAGGCGATGATGGATGGTTTTTCATCCATCATCGCCATGTGTGTACGCCTGCCGGGCTGAAAGATTAACCACTTTCAGCCCGGCGGACCGCCCCGCTGCCCCCCCGCCCCCCCACCCCCGCCTGTCATACTCACGGCTCCCTGCGCTCTCCCTCTGGCCGCCCGGCTGCTGCTGCTGCTGCTCCCCGGCCAGGTGAAACACCCGGCTGGCCCCGCCCCCTCCCTGCACAACACGGAGCAGACAGCACAGAAGTGCTGTCTGCCCAGCTCAACCACCAATGTTTAGATATTTCTACCCACTGCCACCAATGTATTTAAATGCAGCAAATATTATTATTAATATTATATATATACATCTTGTCCTGAAGAAGAAGCATATCAATAAAAGCTTCGAAACGTTGACTGCAAGAACGTGATTCCTGGTCCGTTATTTTGACGTGTGCTGCCAGCTCTGTGTATGGTATTTGCCCCCAGTCTGGGGAGCTATTGGCCGGCACCGCTATTTACTATGTTTGAGGAGTGCTGCTTCATCCCGAATTCTATATATATATATATTATAATATATATATATATATTATATTATAATATATATATATATATATATATATATATATATATTATAATATATATATATATTATAATATATATATATATATTATAATATATATATATTATAATATATAATATATATTATAATATATAATATATATATATATAATATGTATATTATAATATATATTATAATATATATATATATATATATATATATATATATATATATATTATATGGCCAGGTAGCGCCCCACTTTCTTCACTGGGGAAGGGGGTGTGATGCGGGCGCCGCGTTGCTCCACGAGGTATCGCTCGGGGGGAGGCTGGCAGGTGATGCGATGAGGACTACCACGTCGGAACCCTTGGAATTCAAACCCAGCCCATTTATAATGAAAGATTTTCAGCAAAGTCTTTCGCCTTCTGAAAATCTCTTGCTCTTTGGGGAAAATGGTTCAGTGTGTACGCACTACTTTGGTGAAAGATATATCTATCAAAGATTTTGGCAAAGTCTTTTAAAATGAAAATCTTCAAGTGTGTATGGGCCTTAAGGGTCTGGTTCAGAGCCTTACACAATGGCTAAATTCACCTAACAGAGCGATTAATTACACCTGCAAATGTGCTCAAATTTCTGGAAACCTTGGACTCTGGTCGGGTGGGTCAGGGACAGATTCTTCATGCTTTAGTTCACAATCTCTCCAAAAAGCCTAAGAAATGTTATTTATTTTTTTTTGCTAAAAAATTACCCAGTTTGTAGAAACCCAAATAATCTGTTGATTCTATATTGGCTCAGTTGATACAACCTACAGTACTCATGAGGCTCATGGAAGCTGAACAGAGGATTCCATCAATCGAGGACAACCATCTAGAGCAGGCATGTCCAAACTATGGCCCTCCAGCTGTTGTGAAGTTACAAGTACCCTCATGCCTTGCCACTTTTGCAATTAGGGAATGCTAAAACTATGGCAATGCATGCTGGGATGTGTAGTTTCACAACAGCTGGAGGGCCATAATTTGGACATGCCTGATACAGAGGAAACTGCCATGTTTTGTAAACATGAATTGACCATATGCTGCATTCTAAAATAAATTTGATGATTTATTAACTAGAAATTGAGGAAATAATCTCTATATCATTGGGCTCCCAGAATCAGTAACACTAAAAGACCTGATGTAATTGGTCTCTGGGTGGCCTCCCCACTGATCTAGGTTTAGATCATAGTTGCCTACCCTCCTGCATTCTGCAGGAGACTCCCTGAAATAGCAGCAATCTCCCTCTCTCCCTCATTAGTCTAGCAATCTCCCTCATTTCACCTAGCCCACATTACACTGTTACATTTTTAGGGAAAAAAGGAATGAGAAATAAATACATTTACATTGTATCATCAGCACCATTTCCCAGCACTTTACCAAGTATAGGAGCTCTTACTAACTGCTTTGGGGCTCATCTACATTTGGATATAAGTCATTATAAAAGATTCCTCTCAGATGTAGCAGTACACACCCATGCTTCTAGGTGCCACTTTCACAATCTCTTTTTGCAATCTCTCCATATATGAAACTAGCCACGCCCTTTGGGTGGAGCATGACACACCCCCTCAATGCTGCACTGTGCAAAATTTTACTACCAGATATAATCTCCCTGAAACTAGTTTTTAAAAGTAGGCAAGTATGGTTTAGATGCTTCCCTCAATCATCCCCACAAAGTTTTAGTTTTCTAAAGAAATCCTACATATCAAGTAAAGAAAGAAATAATTTTTCAAGGCTTCTCATACAAAGTTGTCATGCATAATAGTCAATCATACTATCACCAAAGTAGGCAGCTAACTACCTCATGTCCACTTTGTAGAGGTCTCCACAGGCTACAGTACCACTGGCAATGATTGTGGATTTGCTGAGTTTTATGACACTTCCTCAGATTTCTTCTATGCTATAAATTGATTATTTTGTTTCATTATAAAGTATTTTCTGTTTTCTGCAATTGAATTGTATTGCCATAGATTTCAATGTATGGCACCTTCATCTAGAAATTCTGTTGGTGCTAGGCTTTACGTGTCTATTATTTTGTTGTTATATTTTGGTTTGTTCAATTGCTGTTAAGGGAGAAATATGTGAATTTGCTTAACCACACATAATTCTATCAAATAAACAAATGTTCCTCCTGATTTTGCACAAATGAATAGTTCTTCCTAAGAATCCTTGCTGTTGTGTTCACCAATTCTTACCTATTAGCCTTATTAATGAAATGGTTAATGTTTTATTTGTGTTAAATTAAACTACAGATGGAGCGTGATTCATTGATTCTATTGCCAGCCCTCGCCAGCCGTCACCAGGGGGCGCGCATGCATGAGACGCTCGCGCGGCCATAGCAACAGAGCTTCCCACCGCCGCCCACCGCCTCCGACGCCACCATCGCCGACGTGACACCTCGACTTAGCATAGCAGCCACTTTTTCCCCACAGCCTTCTATTGCAGCTACACACAATCCAAATCTAAGGGAGTGGCAATTCTCTTTACTAAAATCTGCCTGATATAGTGGTCCATAGATTGGAGGAGTGGTGGTGCCTAATTACTTTGCTTAATGTACAGTGAAAGCAGATAAAATGTTCTGTAGGAAGTGAGTAGTTTGTTTAGAATCACTCACAGACCAACAGATTCCGGCGCTGGAGTATGCAGTAACACAATAGTATTGGATTTACTTAAAATAATTTCTTCTACTAATTGCTGCAGGTGTTCCGTGGATCCAGCCCTTCATCTCATCAGCTGGTTGGTTACGTCTCCGGACACACGAGACGCTGTAACCAGCTAACATCACCGCCTGACTCAGCGGCCACGGACAGCTATCGGCCTTCACATGCTACAGTAAGCCGATCCCGTCATCTCCTTTTACATCAGCGGATGGAGAAATCTCCCCGCCTATTGGCGATCCAGCCTGAGCCATCACTTAAAGTATATACCACTACAGCAGGTCGATCCGCAGCAACATTAGGCTCCTCGTCTTCCACCAAGCGATTCTACCTGTCACGGAGGGTGAAATAATTATTATAAAACAACAGCTAACGCCTATGCTACAGACTAACCTATTGCCCAAATAGACTGCTTTGTGCGTGTTTTGCATACACGCTAAGGGGCTTTTTGCATGGTACTGTTTCACCCTCTCATACTAACCCACTTGGCTCAGAAATGTGCCTTTAACAATTACTAACATCCAGCGATATCTTTTCAACGGAGTCCTCTATGCAAGTGTGAATGATTGAATTTTATTGATGCTATACCTAGCTTTATAATATCATTAATATTTTCTTTCTGTCTATATTGTTTTATATATTTTTCACTGTATTGAATCTATCAATTTTTATGTATATTGCTTCTTATATTGATTATTAAAATAGATATAAATTATCTCAAAGGTGTGTCCAGTATACATTTTGTTCACTGGTATTCTCTAAGAGCTTTATATCTGCTAATTAGCGCAAAGTGTTTCATTTCCATATTGCTTAATGTACAGTGTCTAACCAAGTACTCACCATTTCCAATATTTAAGCCACAAACCAGGGTAATTTAGGCTTTCTTGAGAGAGCCTTTAGCTGTTGGATAGATATGGGGTCTCTGTTGAGTTACAAAGCTACATAGTATTCTAAGGCTGAATAAAGACTCGTGTCCATCCAGTACAACCTTGGTATATTAGCTTCATCTCTTGCTTTACGTAATGTATACTGATGTGATTTAAGTACAGATTGTGATTATTGTTTGTACCCCTGTATGTTTTTAACCAATAGCTGTTTGTCCAACCTTTTTTTGAATGTACTTATTGTGTCTGCCGACACCACCTCTCCAGGAAGAGATAGCCAGCCATAGTTTGGCTGCCCTGACTGTAAAAAAATGTTTTCTTCTAACGGAACGAAATCTTCTTTCCTCTAATCTAAACTTGTGACTCTGTGTCCTTGAGTCCTTCCTTACAGTAAAAAGTGCATCTGATAGTTCCCCTGATATATTTGTACATGTTTAGCATGTGCCCCCTTAAACATCTCTTTTCTAGCTTAAACAATCCTAAATGGTTCAATCTATCTCCATAGCTTAAATTCTCAAATCCCTTAATTAGTTCTGTTGCTCTTCTTTGGACTTTTTCCAATTCTATGATGTCCTTTTCATAGTGCAGGGCCCAGAATTGTACTCCATATTCTAGATGTGGTCTAACCAATGCTTTGTACAGTGGCATAATTACATTTGAGTTCCTAGTCTCCATACCTCTTTTTATGCATGCTATTATCCTGTTCGCCTTATTTGTTGCTATATAACATTGTGCACTACACCCCAGCTTGTTATCTATTTGGGCGCCTAGGTCTTTTTCAAATTTTGAAATACCCAGTGCCTCCCCGCTTAGGTTATACTTAGCACATTGGGTATGTTTTCCTAGATAAATAATCTTTCATTTATCAACATTGAACCTCATTATCCCCTTTTTTTGCCCACTCGTCTAATTTATTAAGATCGCCCTGAAGCGTGGACACATCCTTGGTTGATCTAATTACTCTGCTCAGTTTTGTGTCATCAGCAAAGATGGAAACATTGCTGAGTATAACCACCCCAATATCATTAATAAATAAATTAAATAAAAGGGGCCTTAGCACCGACTCATGTGGCACTCCTCTTAATACTGGTATCATATTTGATTCTGTGCCATTTACAACCACTCTCTGTTCTCTATTACTCAGCCAGTTCCTTACCCATCTAAAAATGCCCTAGTCCCAGATTTTCCATTTTGTTTATCAACCTCTTTGTGGAACCGTGTCAAAAGCCTTAGCAAAATCTAGGAAGACCACGTCTACTACATTTCCATTTTCAAGGTTGTTGCTGACATCCTCATAAAAGCCTAGTAAATTTGTTTGGCATGAACGACTCTTCACAAACCCGTGTTGGTTAACACTAATTAGACTGTGAAGCCCTAAATATTTTTGGATACCATCCCTTAAAAATCCCTCAAACAATTTACCAACTATTGATGTTAAGCTCACAGGTCTGTAGTTAGCTGGGTCATCCCTTTTTCCTTTTTTGAATATTGGCACTACCTCTGCTATTCTCCAGTCTTTTGGTACCTTACCTGATGAAAAAAATATCAAAAATGTAATACAGAGAAGTCGCTAGTTCCTTCCTTAATTCCATTAGTACCCTAGGATGAATCCCATCCGGCCCTGGTGATTTCTTTGTTTTGATTTTGCTGAGCCGCAATATTATCTCAACAGTCGTGAAAGCAATATTAAGATTTGGCTTGTTCATCCCATTTGTGGTACCTGTGCGTTCCACTGTCTGCTCTCCCCTGGTAAACACTGATGAGAAGAACTCATTTAACTGTTCTGCTTTTCCCTTATCCTCTGTAAAACTTTTACCATAGATATTGGTTAATGGGCCTATGTTTTTTTTAATTATTCGTTTACTATTTATGTACTTGAAAAACTTCTTGGGATTGGTTTTGTTTTCAGTGGCTATGCGCTCTTCATTTTCCCTTTTAGCTACTTTGATTACCCCTTTATAAATTTTGTTTGATTCTTTGTACTTGCTAAATACCTCCTCATTCACTCTCGAGATATAAAAAATCCCTATTAATCTACCATCTCATTAATGCCGCTAAATCAGTCATCCTGGAAAGGTGGTGCTCTCCCTCTTCTCCAACGGTTAAAGATTGGTTTAGTAAAATCAATTTTTACATTGAAATAGAAGATGGTTGTCTTCTGCGGATGGCAAATATGCAGTATTTAGGCCCTTATTCTGATCGGTGCGGATATTCCCACTTGCGTACGGCCCGCCGATGTTTATCGTCTGCGCATGTGCAGAGGTCACTCTGCGCATGTGCAGGCGATTTCGCCGCATGGATTCTTTATACGCCGCACAGGGGGCGTAGAGGGGCGTGAGGGGCTACTTATCCTCATTACCCTATGCATACGCTCCGCGTTTCATGGGCGTTCCCATGCAAACGCGGGGCGTATGCATGGTAATGAGGCCGTGACGCGTGGGTACGGGGCGGGCATCTGACATCGCCGGATGTCAGCTGCCCGCCCCCATACAAGATTTCACACGGACAAGTGTCCGTGTGGTCTTGTGTTGCGGGACCTGGTGGAGCGTGCGGCCCTGCATTCGATGTTCGGCGACCATCGAATGCAGGGGCTGCTCCCACCATGGAGGAGGCGTATCCCCGTCCACATTCATGCGGACCGCCACATATCCGCATACGGACGGAGGTGGCGATCCGTATGGAAGGCGGGGATTCGCCAAGACGGACATCACCGCATATTTCTGATCGGGCCGCACCGATCAGAATAAGGCCCTTAGAGACACATGGTTCCACTGGATGGACTTCAAGGACTGCAAAACCTTTAAGGACATTATTGCACCCCAATCCTCTTAAGCCCCCCTGCGGATTATCTTCTCGGCCTCCATACACGGAATGAATTTACCATCTATTTACTATCCGTTTGTCCCTAACCCAGAGCTTCTCTTTCTTTCACCCCCCCCCCTTTCTTTAGTCTTTTTCCTCTTCCTTTCTCCCTCATACCAAAGATTACGTGTGTACTTTTACTACTGTAAACTAATAAACTAAATTTTCTCAAAAATGGTAGCTCATTTATCGGTTTTGGTTAAGGATGAAGGGAGAAAAAGGGATTGTCACCAAAAATCAACTTCTAGAAATAATGGCCGGAATCTGGTTGGCTCACTAAGCAGCGTTAGTTCGCTGCTTAGTGAGTTTACTAAGAGGGTAGTTCTATTGAAGATGGGATGTTGTTGTCCATAGCAACCAATAAGATTCTACTTCTTATTTTAACAGCACCTTCTAGAAGATAATAGATAGAATCTGATTTGTTGCTGTGGGCAACATCCCATCTTCGATAGAACTGCCATATTAGAAAAATGTACCCACAGTGTCTAGGTTGACAGTAAATAGGTTAACACAAAAAAGTTGACCATGCACAAGGTCGACTTTGAAAAAATGTCGACACTCTGTCAAAATGGAAAGGTATTTGTTTTTCATGATTTTTGGGACCTTATCATACTTCATTTACGTATAGTCGGGTTGAAAATGGTAAAGTGTGTTAAGGCACCTGGTAAACAATGCAGTACACTGATTGGTAGCTACATGCTTAGGTGTCGACACTAATACATAAAAAAGGGAAAAACACATGTAGACCTTTTCATGTGTCAACCTTTTGATTGCTTACCTTTTGCTTGTGTCGATCTTTTGTCAACGTGAACCTTGTTCATGTTGACCTTTTGTGTTCGGCCTTATGACTGTCGTGACTGTCGACCTAGACATTGTCTGTGAGCTGTTATTCAGTTTATTTTTGTGGTTAAGCTATACTTCCTCTGTAAGCTGTCTGAGTATTTTTTAATGAAACTAGTGCATGCAGATGGGTTGTCGGTTTAAGGTTGTCTGAAGGCATTTTTAGCTTTTGGAGGCAATGCAGACAACAGTCCCTGATAACATGTGTTTGTGGTTTGGCCAAGATAGTCTGACCCATGAATATGAGTTTCTATGCTGCTGGCACCTCTTATATTATGAAAATGAGCTGGAAGTTATGTACAGTATGGTAATTTCCAAGAAGGATTTGGACTGTCTAACCAATGACATTTGAAAGTCTATTGCCACAAACTCTCTTTCACCAGAGATATTACTTTAAGGAGGGTATTCAATCTCCCGCAGCCAACTCCAGACAGGGGAGATGGCTGCAGGGTTCTGTTCAATGTTGTCTTCCCCGACAGCATTGAACAGGGGATCTCGGCAGAACAAGCCCGACTTCACAAGCAGTCGGGCTTGTTCTGCCAAGAATGGTCAGGAACTGACAAGCTGAATCCAATTGAGCACATCTGGGACATCATGTCTCACTCATACACCAATGCCACGTTGCACCACAGACTGTCCAGAAGTTGGTGGATGCTTTAGTCCAGTTCTGGGAGGTAATCCCTCAGGAGACCATCACCTCATCAGGAGCATGCCCAGGCATTGTAGGGAGGTCATACAGGCATGTGGAGGCCACAAACACTACTGAGCCTCATTTTTACTTGTTTTAAGGACATTAGGTCAAAGTTAAACAAGCCTGTAGTGTGTTTTTCCACTTTAATTTTGAGTGTCACTCCAAATCCAGACCTCAATGGGTTAATAACTTTGATTTCCATTGATAATTTTTGTGTGATTTTGTTGTCAGCACATTCAACTATGTAAAGAACAAAGGAGGTTATTCTGGTTGGTTATATTTCCGAATTATTTCAGAGCGGTCCGCACGCCATGCTGTGCGGACATCGTACGAAGAAACACCCACCGGTCCTCCGCATTCAGACGGACTCACTCTTTAAAAAGAGGGCGTGTTTACGGACGACATCCAAACCTTTGCGTGTGCGGTGGACACACACACATATTCTGCACGGTCTTACAGCGTCTGCATGGTCTTACCGCGTCAGAACGGACGGGAACCTGCCCATACGCACCGATGCGGTGTATTTCCGCAAAACTCACCCCTATTATCTGAACACCGAAATCTGTTACATGACCCACTTATGCAATTAGGCAACCTCATTAAAAATTTATTGTTTTTAATGGTCATCTATTATTTCTCAAATTGATAATTAAACACTTTACTACCACTTTAGATTAACCCTTACATCATGCTAAGTTGTTGTGAAGCCACCTGATGTGTTCCTAATGATTCTGCTGTGGCTATGTATGTAAATAATACATTGTTTTATTTGTAATTATTTTTCTACATTCCTGGTATGGTACCTTTAATTTGTTGCATGTGTCTAAAAACATGCTTTTTCAATTTTCTGTTTGACCTTAGTGTAATAAATTTATATTTTGATCCCCAAATGTGTGGTGAGTGATAGGAAGTTCTGTCCATTGCTTGCAGTGTAAATGTGTGTCAAAAATGCAGCATATATTTGTGTGTTTAGTAATGGTCCATTTAAGCTGCAATGGTTCCAATTGAAGCAATGACAAGAGTGTAATTAATGATTAATGAGTAAAGGAGTGGATTGTATTGTGTTCTGCTGACATTGGTTGAGGTGCGCCCGTACTGATTGGGCGTTCCGAATGCCTAGCGCATGACCGAGTGGTGTCCACAAAGCAATACTTGCTTATGAACACCGCATGTTTCCTGCCTTTTTGTTCGTGTGCATTCGGTGTGCTGTCCGAATGTACGCGTACCAGAATTAGTGCACTCCCTCGTGTACGCCCATGTTTACGCCCAGTTTAGCCCACTTTGAAACTACGCCCCTGTGTACTTCCGAATGACGCCCATAATACGCCCATATTTCACGAGTGAATGCGGTGCACATTTTTGTACGGTATTGGTGAGAACAAGTACGGAGACCTGGCGTGGCACATGCGCATAGCGTTGCCCACGCATGCGCAGACGGCTAAAAAACGCCATCCGAAAGAGTTTGGGAAAGTACGCACAGACCAGAATAAGGCCCAAAGTATTTAATAAGAATATTTGGTACTTGTTTAGTTTCACGGCGGCAGCATGGCCGCTCGCTACTTCCGGGTTCGGAGCTCGTCAAACTTTCTAAAATAAACTAAATTAATTCCATGCCAATGTGGATAGTTCATACTCCCACTATCCACAATGGCATGGAGTTGATTTTAGATAGCGTGGCGAGCGTAGCGTGGGCAAGTGAAGCGAGCCCCGCAAGGGGACTCAGATGCACGGCCATGCTGCCGCCGTGAAACTAAACAAGTACCGAATATTTCATTCATTCAGATCTAGGATGTGTTATGTTAGTGTTCCCTTTATTTTTTTGAGCAGTGAATATTTTTATGTTTTATTTGAAGCTGTTTTGATCCACCTTTAATTAATCAATTAATAGGTTTTTATTTGTTTTATGTAGGTTTAGTGATTTACATGTGATCAATTTGTTATTCATGTAGGGAATAATGGCAATGTTATATACATATATATATATATATATATATATATATATATATATATAATTCACTAAACATCGGCACTCACCTTTCCTAGTTTTGGGGTGCCCTATGGCTTGTGACCACATTGTTTAAACAGAAATTGTAGGGGCTCTGCACTCACTAAATTAACTGATATTAATAGATAGTGGAGATTTAGTTCATGAATTGATCAATGCATTTAAGCCTGCAGTCTCCTTCACAGGACCCCACTTTTCTGCAGGTCCTAACACTATTGCTCAAAATGGCTACAATACACATAGCTATTACATTAATGTTTGATTCCAGGCATGCTATTTCATTTAAAGCTCACAGCAGACAATGCTTTTAAAGGTGAGCAGTTACCAACACAAAATGCTGGTGCTCTAGGGCACCGTGATTCAAAAAAGTATGGAAACCACTGAACTAGTGTTTAAAATTATGAGAACACATTTAAACTGATCCAACACTAATTACTTCCAATATCAGTATACGATATGCTTGCATAATGATGTGCTTTGGTTTTACAAATGCTTATTTCTTCATTAAATGCATGTAGCACAACATACACACACTGAAGTCAATTGACCTGTCACATTAAACAACAGCATGTGAAATGCTAAGGTTGGTGTAGTGCAACACACTTAAAAAAAATGTAAATACATTTGTAAACAAACCTTAATTAAATGTATTGAACATCACTAGCTTTTAATTAATTAATTAATTAATTAATTTCCAGAATGCAAAACGCAGTTGTGTAACTATTGGTTTTAGTTTTATTTTGCGATTGCTGCTTGCCTCCATCTAAATAGTTATGTGTTCTTTATGCTAGTCACTGGTACATTGGGTGTTAATAAAAGTCGACAGATGTTTCCATTTCAGGTGTTATTCCAACTGTCAGAAGATTCGGTTCCTTTCTCCGGATATACTTGTTATCAACTTTCTTTGGTGAATGATTTTCCTCCACTCTTGCCCTTTGCCAAGGTTATACTTGTTTTGTTCTTTTCTATAGTAGACTCTTTAATTCCTGAATTGTGAGAGCATTTTATGTTATTTGAATTACCACCAATACTTTTTTTTAAAAATAAATATTTAAAAACAATTTGTTCATTGCTTTATACTTTTTGTAAATGTTCTTCTACTCTGCAATTAAATCCATTTGCGAAAGACCATGATAGAGCTTAAAATAATATACTTTAAGGTTTGTGCAGAGTTGGACACAAGTTATGCCCAAGAAAAAGTTATGCTGTTAGCTCTGGGCTGCGCTGGGGATCTCGCATGAGTAGCAAGATCCCGCGCATGCCCAGTCCAGCCGGCAGGGGGAAAGGAGACAGAGCATCAGTGTAAACTGATGCGCTATCTCCAGGAGGAGACATCGTCAGAGGGGGGAGTTAGCAGTCTCCCCTCCTGCTTCGCCTCGCTAATGAGGCGAAGCAGGAAGTATTATAGTGGCGTGATAAGCGCCGCTATAATACATCTGCCCCATTGTGTGATGAGTTAAAAAAAAGTGAGCCAGAGCGGGAAAGGCTACTGAAGCTCACCCCAGCTGATGATATAGAGGCATTCCTTTGCACGTTTGAGCGCATGGCCATGCAGTTGGGATGGCCTGCAGAGGAATGGTCTGACAGGCTGGCTCCCTGTTTAACAGGAGAAGCACAGCAGCGTATGTGGATATGACTGTGGCTGAGGCACGCTCCTATCCTAGCCTGAAAGAGCCTATACTGGATAGGATTGGAGTGGCGGGGCCCAGCAAAGCACAGGAGTTCCATGACAGGCGGCTGGAGGGCTTTGAGCCTCCCAGAATTCAGCTGGCCAAACTAGCCCAGCTGGCAGAGGCCTGGTTGCAGCTGGATAAAAACTCTGCATTGAGGGTGTTAGACCGCTCAGTTCAGCAGTGTGCCCTTCAGGCAGACCCCCAGACATTTGAGAAGTTGGTGGTGGTGATTGGCACCTGATGCTGGGAAAGCTGAATAAAGCCAGGTCAGGATATGTGCCAATACCAAACCCCAGAACTGGGGTCCCAGTGGTTAAACCAATGGCTCCGCTTCCCTTGGTGTGCTTTGAGTGTGGGGAGTCTGATCATGTGTGGCGGGACTGCCCATTACAAGGAGAGCCAATGGATTGCAGTGCGGGAAAAATGACTCGGCCGTTGGTCATCATGGCGGCTGCGGGTGTATTCCAAGCAGAGATCTCCCTGTCCTGGGTGCTGGTCCAGATTGAAGGAGATCTGTGCTCTGCTGGATACCAATATACACAGTGTTTTTATACAGAGTGCTGTAGATGGCTGTCAGCAACCCACACTATAGAGAAGAGGTCTGACCAACTCCTCTAAAAAGAGACAATTTGCACAGAAGAAATAGTGTGATTGGTGCTTAACCCAAATGCTTAGAGTGACACTTACACTTAATAAGGTGGTTAGTGAAATGTCCTTCAGTCCATATAAAATTCCTCAGATACTCTGAATCAAAAAAAGATTTCTCTGGAATGACAAAAACATCCAGTAGTGCAACACCTTCAGTTCAAAGGGAAAGAATTTATTCTTACATTACATAAAATAAAACAACCATATTAACACCCGATTGGTGTAAAAAACAGATCACACAGCGATTATTCTGGTCTCACCACCCGACCACTTTCAGGAGTTTCCGGATCCTCCAAATAAAGTGCAAGTGCTGGATGGCTTTTTTCCAGATTAAGTGCGTCTGTGCGGCATCAACTTCTCCTTCTGCCAGAGATTCGTCAGCTTAATGCATTTTGGACTTAAGGGTCCTTCATCAGAGGCTTGACAGATCCCTGAGCAGAAGGCATTTATATAGGGCAGAGAAGAAGCTAAAGACGTGGGATTTACCGTGTTTGCCGTGACTTGTGGTTGCGGCTAATGCCGGAAGCGGAATTGCGTCATACTTCCGGCGGGGACTAAGTGGATGGTGAACCAGCGTTTCACCTGCGTTCCACTTGTCCCGATAACTGGAAGTGATGCGTCGGAAGCTACAGTGGCTAGTGAGCTTGCGTCTCACCTGTATTCCACTTGTTCCGATACCAACCGATAAGTTGTACAATCATATGTCTATATATATGCATTTCTTTAAGGTAAAACAATTATGTTTCAAAAGACATCCAAATATATAATTTAAAAACTTTCTTACTTTTCTTATTTTCGGCTTGATCTTTTCTTTTATACATGGATATGGACTCTTGTATAAAAGAAAAGATCAAGGCGAAAATAAGAAAAGCAAGAAAGTTTTAAATGATATATTTGAGTGCAGGATAATTGATGCTATGCCATCAGCGGGTGTACCCTACTTTGTTTTGAAACATTATTTGCTATATTGTTTTGCTACTGTACAACGGAAAAGGGATGATCAGCTCTTAGTTCCCTGAAAACTGGAGCGGTTGGTATTAGAAGCCGCACATATGCATTTGTGAGGTGGCCATCAGGGGGAGGAGAAAACACTCCAACGCATCCAGCTAAGGTTAATTTGGCCCAACATCTATGCTTCCATTAAGATGTATTGTCAGGAATGCCCAGTGTGCCAGAGGACAGCCCCACGGCCAGAGTTTAGGGGGGCTGTCCCTTCCCTATCATTTCCGTGCCTTTTTAAGCGGGTTGGTATGGATCTGATAGGGCCAGTGGAAAAATCTGCTCAAGGGCACAATACATATTGGTGGTTGTTGATTATGCCACAAGGTACCCAGAGGCTATACCCCCTGCGCAGTATTAAATCTGGCACCATTGCCAGAGAGCTACTAAACCTGTTTACCTGCTTAGGGATACTGAAAGAGGTCTTAACGGACCAAGGTAACCCTTTTGTGTCTAGACTCATGAAGTCGGTTGCTAAAAGTAGATAGGATTACCACTTCAGTGTACCACACACAAACAGATGGCCTTGTAGAAAGATTTGATAAAACCCTTAAACACGTGATAAAGAGGGCAGTGTCTCAATAAAAAATAGATTGGGATCTGCTCCTACCTTACTTGATGTTTGCGGTCAGAGAGGTACCCCAATCCTCTCCAGGGTTTAGTCCCTTTGAGCTCCTCTATGGGAGACAGCCCAGAGGAATTCTAGATCTATTATAAGAAGGGTGGGAAGACCAACCATGCCAGGATCCCAATGTCATTCAGTTTGTGGCCCAGTTATATGGTCGTCTAAGACAGATTGTGCCACTCCTGAACGAACACATGGAAAGGGGCCCAACATCGTCAGAAGCAAAGGTATGACATAACCTCAGTAAACCGGTCCTTTCACCCAGGAGACAAAGTGTTAGTGCTGGTGCCCACCACAGAAAGCAAAATCTAGCCAGCCTACAGTATGTGCAGTACTTCGACCATACTGTATACTTGCTCACTTATCCCGATA
Source organism: Crinia signifera (assembly GCF_055691185.1). Lineage (NCBI taxonomy): Eukaryota > Metazoa > Chordata > Amphibia > Anura > Myobatrachidae > Crinia > Crinia signifera. Next base: position 119,981,585 of record NC_139221.1, read on the forward strand.
GCCAGTAATAAATAGTGTAATAAGATGCACGTCTATGTATTAGTCTTTTTCTGAGAAAAATGTCTATCTAACATACAAAACTGCAAATGGGTCCGTAACAGGCCAAAAGTCAAGTGTATGAGTAACCGTTCACTGAATAAGAAATAGCTGTGAAGGAGGCTTAACACTGGCTGGGGAGCAGCCAAACTCTGCTACAACGGTGAGGTTGTGGAAGACAATGTCATGTCACAGGTCATACACCATGGTCTTTTAAAAAGGGTGTTTTGTTAAAATAATATGAGTGGCGATACAGACAGATGCTGACACTGACACAGACATACACACAGACACCAATGCTGACCAGCAGACATGTTGAGACACTGACACACAGATGCAACACATGGACACTGACACACCAACATGCTGACTGACATACAGACACAGCGCTGACTGTCAGCAAGATGTAATGCAAAAGTGGGGGTTATTCATACCTGATCGTTGGGCTGAGAATTTCAACTACGCATGCATATGGATTGTAGCAAACATACGCAGGTCCATCCAGTCATAAAATTCGGTGTCTTTTTTGATCTCAAGTCATTCGCAAGTTGATTGACAGGAAGCTGACATTTGTGGTTGCCACCGTTTTCTGGGAGTGTCAGGAAAAGCACAATTGTGCTTAGGCGTTCTAAGGGAGTATGTGTGATGTCAGCTCCAGTCTCAATCAACCTTTTTCTATCACACTGACTGGGCAAGTAAAATCATTCGATAGTGAGTTGCAAATGGATTTGTAACTATTTGACAATCTGCAATATGTTTGCATGCCTTCGTAAGGCTTTTGCAAACTTGCACAGGACAAAATTTCACTCCGGCGGGGTGGTTATCTGATCGTAGGACTCTGCAAATTACCAATCAGGTCTAAATAACGCCCAGTGTCATGGGTTTAGGAGGCAGGGCAGTACAAGGTGGGGGATGGGGAGAGCAGAGAGTTGTGGCAAGAATCACATTTAAGGTGCATACACAATGGGCATTTTGGACAACGTGTTTGCACAGCGATGATGGGGAAAATTGGTGGGCTGAAAATCACTCAGTGCATACACACTGAGCAATTTTCGCCCTTCTAAGCGATTTTCCTGGGCGTGGGCTGCTTTCCATAGCAGGACACTATGGAAAGCCATGCACCCCATTGCTCATATGCTGGTAATACCAGCAGATGAGCGCCAGCAGCCGGCGATGAAGAGTATGTATAGGGCTTAAATTTTGTCACACCTGATCTCAAATGCAAGAGCTCAATATGAATTGTGTTCTCTCTTCAGTGTTGTAGACAAGTTCCGACTTGAAGCAGCAGATATAACAGTTGATGACTCACACATTCCATTTCTGGAAAGAAAAATACTTTTATTAAATAAATCGGTAACTATTTGTTTCCATAAAGACTGCATCCAAGCTTCGAGATTCCAAAACTGTATCAATTTAATGCGGGATACTTTGCCCGATAGGTGGCTAAACCCCGATTTTTATTCATCATATGGGAAAAGCCCATTATTATATTTGTAGATGTGTCGGGACTGAGGCAGATTAGTAAGAGACTTGCAATTTAAAGCTTAGGATATAAACATTCACCAGCTTGCTTATATATTTACATTTTCACTTATTTATCTACATACTTGCTTTGGAGAGAATCATAAAGCCACACCCCAGACTTCTGATGCCCCTTGCCGGAGCCTCATTCTTGGTTGACGCGTTGTACACAACAGTTTCTGGCTCACTTAACAGCGGCGGGCCACGGGTCCCCTGCTGCTCACCGCCCCCCACTCATACACAGCGTTTGACAGAAGAGGGGAGCGTAGAGCGCAACACAGAAATGCAGATTCCGTGAGCGCTGGAGGGGAGTGCACAGCTCCCCTTCCCTGTCAGGCGCTGTGTGTGAGCGGTGGGCAGCAAGCAGCAGGGGACCCGCGGCCCGGAGCTATTAAGCAAGCAAGTAACTCCCCCTGGTATGTATTCCCCAATGGCAATGAGCAAGAAACTCACCCTGGACAATGAGCATGTATTCCCCCATGACAAGGATAAATCAAGTAACTCCCCCTGGAACAGGGGCGGATTGGCCATTATATCCACTGGGAAGTTTCCCGGGAGGCCGACGACACTGTGAGTCCAAAATACAGTCAATATAATACACAGACTCTGTGACTGTGAGTCTCCCTGAGTCTCTCAGTGCAGTTGCTGGATGCAGCTCAGCCTCCTCCCGCCCACTGTCCTCTTCCGCCGCTGCCCCACCTCCTCATCTCTCCATAGGGTACTGTAACCCCCTAGGAAGGCGCACACCAAAACACATGCCGGCCTGGGACCTTCAGAAGTCTGCAACACCCCCATCCCGAGCAGCACACTCCCACCCCGAGCAGCACACTCCCCCAACCCCCCTGCGCTGAGCAACACTCCCCCGCCCCCTCAGCAGCAGACACCAACCTGCTGTTCAGCTGAGTGAGAGGCCCTGCACCAAGGAAATGCAGCCCTCTGCTGCCAGCGCCATGGATCAGGAGGAGGCCTGTTGCTGTGGATGGCGGGTAGGAAGCCTGTCACCGTGGTTGGACGGAGGAGGCCCAGCACCCGGGATCACGAGAAAAGCCTGGCGCTGCAGATAGGAGGTTGAGGATCTACACCAGGGGACCACAGACAAGAGGCCTGGCGCGCCGGTGAGCAGGAGGAGTAGGCCCGGTGAGAGGGAGAGCTGCCTGAGGTACACTCACCACTTTGTTTGAGGGGGGAGGAAGGATTAGGAGGTGCAAAGTTATTTCTGTAACTTTCAAACTGCCTGCTATCCCTTTTCTACTTCCACCCTCTCCTTCTCTACTTCCACTCTCTCTTCTTCCACCCCATCTCCTCCTATACCACCCCCTCTCCTCCTATACCATCCCCTCTCCCCCTATACCACCCCTCTTCTCCTCTACCACCCTCGTCTCCTTCTATACCATCCCCTCTCCCCCTATACCACCCATCTCCTCCTCGACCAACCCCTTCTCCTCCTCCTCTACCACCCCCTCCTCTACACCCACCTCTCCCCTATACCATCCCCTCTTCCCCTATACCACCCCTCCCCTCCTCTACTACCCCCTTCTCCTCCTCTACCACCCCCAGCTCCTCCTCTACCACCACCCTTCTCCTCCTCTAAACCCCTCTCCTCCTCTACCATCCCTCTCCTCCTCTACCACTCACATCTCCTCCTCTACCACACCTGTCTCCTCCTCTAAGACCCTCCATCTCCTCCGCTAACCCCCATCTCCTCCTCAACCACCTCCATAGCCTCCTCTACCACCCCTGTCTCCTCCTCTACCACCCCGTCTCCTCTACCACCCCCTTTTCTCCTCTACCACCCCCTCTCTTCCTATACAACCCCCATCTCCTCCTATACACCCCTTCTCCTCCTCTACACCCCCTTCCCTCCTATACACCCTTTCTCCTCCTCTAAACCCTCTCCTCCTCTACCACTCCCTCTCCTCTTCCTCTACCCCCTTCTCCTCTAGCACCCCCTTTTTTCCTCTACCCCTCCTTTCTCCCCCTCTACCACCTCCACTGCTCCTATACAACCCTATTCTCCTTTACCGCCCCCTCTAAACACCTGTCTCCTCCTCTACCACCCCCGTCTTCTCCTTTACCACCCTCCGCCTCCTCCTCTATCCCCCATCTCATCCTCTACTTCCTCCATCTCCTCCTCTACCACCCGTCTCCTCCTCTACCACCCCTGTCTCCTCCTCTACAACCCATCTCCTCCTCTACCACCCCCTATCCTCCTATAACCCTTATCCTCCTCTACACCCCTCCCCTCATATACACCCTTTCTCCTCCTTTACACCCTCTCCTCCTTTACTACTCCCTCTCCTCTTCCTCTACCCCCTTCTCCTTTACCACCCCCTTTTTTCCTCTACCCTCCCTATCTCCTCCTCTACCACCTCCTCTGCACCTATAAAACCCTATTCTAATTTACCGCCCCCTCTATACCCCCTTCTCCTCCACTACCACCACGTCTTCTCCTCTACCACCTCCTCTCCTCTTCTATACCCCCTCTCCTCCTCTACCACCCCACAACTCCTCATCTAACCCCCATCTCCTCTTCTTCTCTGCCCCTTCTCCTCTTCTGCCATCTCCTCTCCTCCTATACCACCCCCTCTCCTCCTCTAACCCCTTACTCCTCCTCTACCACCTCCGTTCCTCCTCTAACTCCAGGCTCCTGGGGGTATTGGTGTGTGTATGTGGGAATATGGGGGTGAAGGATGTAGGCAGATAGTTTGCCAAGGGTGCTGAGATACCTTGCACCAGCCCTGCGGTCCCTCCCTCTCTCCTCCCATCTCTCTTTCACTCCCCATCTCACACACTCTCTATCTCCCTTCCCTCTAACTCTTCCCCCCTCTCTCTCTCCCTCTCTCTCACCAAACCCACTCTCCCTTCCCCCCACTCTCTTTCCCTCTGTCACTCACTCTCACCCTCCTCTCCCTCCCTCTCTCTCTCTTCCCTTTCTAATTCTGCCCATCTCTCTCTCCCCTCCCCCTACTATCCTCCCGTCACTCACTTTCCCCTTTAACCCAACCCCTCTCTTTCTTTTGCCAAGACTCTTACCCCCTCTCTTTCTGGCTTTCTCTCTCTTCCCTTTCTCACTCTCCCTCCTCTCTCTGACTTCCCTCCCCCTATTATCCCTGTCACTCATTTTCCCTTCTCACCCAATCCCTCTCTCCCTCCTCTCTCTCCCCTCCTCTCACCTACCCCTTCTTTCTCTTGCCACCGCTTTCACCCCCTCTCACCTCTCATGCACCCTCTAGGTCGTTACAGTCTCTCTGTCATCCCTCTCCCCCTATTTTTATGTCTCTCACTTACTCTCACCTCCTCTCTTTGTCTCTCACTCACACCCTCCCCATCCCCTCTCTCCCTGCCCATTTCTCTCCCCCTCTCTTTCTTCCACTCCCCTCTATCTCACTCTCCCCTCACTCTCTGTGCCTCACTGACTCACTCCTCTCCTCTCCCCTCTCACTGTTCCCATCTCCCTTACCTCTCAGCAACTCTCACTCCCATCCCTCTGACCACCTTCCCTAGCTCCCTATGTCTCTCCCTGTAGCCAACTTTGTCTCTCTATCTCTCCCCATCGCCCACTACATCACCATCTACCTCTCCCCTGTGGCACTATCTCCCCATTTTCCTCTCTCTCCAGTCACTCTGCCTTTCCAAGACATCACCTTCTGCCTCTCTCAATCATCTGTTCACTGGTACATAGTCCCATGCCCTAGTTTGGAGGCAACGCCAACTGTTTTGTCAACATGCGCAAATAACCCCCCTCCCTTCGCTGTTATGGTGCCGCCCTGTCATTTAGTTCTGGATCCACCTTTGCCGGGCAATGTATCACATGGTGGCAACTAGGGTGGCCAATCCCGGGATCGGGATCGGCGGGATCCCGGGATTTGGCCCCCAAAACGCCAGGATTTCAATCCCGGGATTGGAGTTTCCAATCCCGGGATTTCGGGATTAGACTGCGCATGCGCAGTCTAATTCCGGGCAGCGTCTGAGCACTCGCTCAGACACTGCCCGGCATCTCCCATACCCGGAAATGTAGCAATGCACGCAGCGTGACGAGATCACGCTGCGCAGTGCACAGCCCGCCCATCCGCCCCGCCTTCCCGGCTCCCAGCGCCCGGCCAGCTGCCCTCCCAACCCGGCTCCCGACAACACTCTGCACCAGCCTGGCCGCCCACTCTGCAAAATGTAAGTAAATAGTGGGCGGCCAGGGTGTCAATGATATGTTCTGCCCGGTGCCGCTCATCACTGGAGGTTGCCAGTGCCACTACCGCCCCGTGGAGCTCAGAAACAGGTTGCCAGCCCGGGTCATGAGTCCTAGGGATGCCAATCCCGGGATCCCGGGAATCCCGGGATTGAGCATTTTTCAATCCCGAATCCCGGGATTGAAAAAATGCCTCGGGATTGGCATCCCTAGTGGCAACGCTGCACAGGGCCCTGCTGCGGGATGCGGCCCCACCTTCTTCAGCCCGCTGTCCTCCTCTCTGCCTGCTCCTGGCCACTGCCCCACCTCCTCCCACCCCACCTCCTTCTCCTCATACACTGCAGTAAATATAAGGCCCAGCGCTGCTCGATGTGGCTCTGCTTACTCTTATGCTGGCTCCGCTCATTAATAGGGCCACTTCCAGATATTTTCCAGGGCCACTTTTAGTCCCCAATCGCCCCTGCCCTGGGCCATGAACAAGAAACTTCCCCTGTGCAACGAGCATGTAACTCACCCTGGCAACAAGCATTTAATTGTCACTCCCATGGTAATGAGAATGAAATCACTAGCAATGAGCATGTAACCCTCCTAGCAACTAGCATTTAAGCCCCTCCCCCACATATTGCAATGAGCATGTAACCCCCAGGCAATGAGATGTAACCCCTTGCATCGAACAGGAAACCCATAGCAACATGCATGTAACTCCTGACAACCAGCATGTAGGTAAGTGGCAGTTATGTGGCATAATGTATAAGAGGCATTATGGTGTGGCATAATGTGTAAAAGTCATTATGGAGTGTGATATAATGTGTAATAGGCATTACGGGGGGTTGTATAAATGTAATAGGCATTACGGTGTGTGGCATAATGGCCCTTATTCTGGTTAACTTGCAAAGGCAAATTCCTTCTCAAATGGACAAAACCATGTGCACTGCAGGTGGGGCAGATTTAACTTGTGCAGATGGGGGCAAAATCATTTGATGGTCCGAAATATAAGTTAATCTTGACTGACCTATATTTGCAGCATCCGGCTCCGAGAATGGGACAGGCACTGACATCATGTGATGTTAGCTGCCCGCCCTCAGAAGCCATTAGCCCGAGTGCGTATGCATGGGGACCTCCAGAGTTTTCCTATGCTCACCCACCATTTTTATGGGTACACCCAGAAAACGCTGGGTGTCTCCATGCACCAGCCCCCTGACCACCTTCATTCTTCTGTGTGAACGCCTCGGCGTCGATGCAACAGCCTTGCACATGTGTATATTCCCTTATAGAGCAAAAACATCTGCATATTCATGCCGGGGACCAATCAAACTTGAGTTACCCTTTAATACAACTTGCCTGGGCTTGTAACAGTGTACACAAATGTATAGTGCCAGGTCAGCACTAGTAAACTTTGAGTAAAAGTGGATGCAAATCATTTATTAGGTACCTAAGTAATATATAAAATATATTATTCTCTTAACCAGCTTTTTACAACAGCAAAATAGAAGCAGTTGCAGTGCATACATTTCACTTTGGTGTACACAGTGGCCGTAACCTAACTGTAACTGTGAATTATTTTAAATAACTAACTTTTGTTATCTCTTGTTGCACTTAGTGATTGTACTTTCTTTCCTTGCATTCCCTGCTTAACCCTTTGAGTGGCAAGATAATTTGTCAAAATAGGTTTGAGAATTAACAAGCAAACATTTTTATTCATCATAATGACCTGTTTACCTTATATAGAAAATAAAATCTTTTTCTTACACATTTTTTTATTTGAATTTATATAACAAATGTGATGCTGGCATTTTTTAGCAGCTATTTTGCACTTCTCTCAGAGATGTTGGCACTCAAAGGGTTAATAAGGAGGCTTACCCTATTGCCTTATAAGTGTGCCATGTAATAAAACTTATTCTGTCTGACCAATCTTGGTCTTCCGTGTCTGAGAAAATTATTTACTTTGACCGCTCTGTCTGAAGAAAAGAACTTAGATAAGAGCGATAATGTGTGTATTACACTTGGTGTTCTGTATAAAAGTGGACTCGACCTTGAGTAATATGCAAAAAGGGTCTGTGCCTGGTGTAATGTTCAAAAGGGGGCTCTACCTGAAGCAATGTGTAAAAATGGTCTCTGCCTGGTGTAATGTGTAAAAAGAGGCTCTGTCTGGTGTAATGTGTGAAAGGGGGCTCTACCTGAAATGTGGAAAAGGGGCTCTGCCTGTAGTGATGTGTAAAATGGGGCTCTTCCTGAAGTAATATGTAAAATGATCTTTACCTGGTGTAATGTGCAAATAGTGGCTCTACCTGAAGTAATGTTTAAAAGTCCCTAAAAGAAAAAAGCAAGTATCCTTAGGGTGCACTGAGGATCAAATGGTCATTAAAAATTTACTTTTATTGTATTTCATAAAATGTAGCTTCTTGTTCCTATATCCAAGAGCCAAAATACCCTTCTGAGTGAAATATTAAAATTATAGATTTGTGAATAAAGAAAGAAAATATATGGGTAATGTTAAAAAAGAGAGACATTTGAAGCAAAAATGGTATAGGAATTATAGAAGAGAGGTACAGGATACAAAGTCAAGGCAAATACAAAGAGGGAACAAGAATTATACACACAAATACAAACAGGTAAAGAGAGCTAAAAACAAAGGCTACTGTAAGAAGGAAACCAGAGGGAGAAGAATCAAGGAGGGGCCTAAGTTAGGATGAGTAAACCGGAAAAATTGAATATAGCCACCTGGAATGTTAATGGGTTAAATACACCAGTAAAACGTAAAAAAGTTACTCAACATATTAAAAGGATAGGGGTAGATATTTTATTTATTCAGGAAACACATTGGAAGAAGGGCGAAGAAAACACTTTAAAGAATAAATGGATAGGGGAATGCTTGGCAGCATCATATCACAATAAGACACGAGGAGTGGCAATTATTTTTGCGAAACACTTAACATATACAATAGAAGACACTAAATTAGATACACAGGGGAGATATATGATAATAGATGTAAGAATCAATGATTCAAAATATACCCTAGTAAACATTTACGCACCCAATGAAGCACAAAGTGTATTTTTTGCTCACATTTCACAAATATTATTAAGTAGGGAAACAGCAAATTTGATTATAGGGGGGGACTTTAATGAGGTGATAAACTCGCATATAGATAGATCAATTCAATTAAAAACGAGTAACCATAAATATAACCCAATGATACAAATGATGGAAGACCTAGGGGTGAGTGACCCATGGAGAATAGCCCATAGAACCGAAAGAGCATACACGTTTTGCTCAGGAGTACACCATTCTTCCTCGAGATTAGACTATATACTCGTCAAAAATAATTTGATCCCCAAAATAACGACAAGTAAAATAGACACTATTTTGATCTCGGACCACGCGGTGGCTTCCATCACTATGAGTCTACCCCAAGACAGGGACAAAACCAGAATATGGAGGTTTCCTAGTTATCTCTATCAATCAGACCAGTTTCGGAGTTTCCTTGAAGATAAATGGGAAGATTATAGAGAGAATAATAAGGAACATATGGGAAACCCAATCCTACTATGGGAGGCCTCAAAGGCAGTAATAAGAGGAGAGATAATAGCCTATACATCTAAACAAAGAAAAATAGCACAAGAAAAATTTAATATACTAAAAAAATCAACTACACTGGCATACCAGAATTATATCAACAACCCAATAGAGGAGCTATTAGAAAAATATCAACAAGAAAAACAACTACTTGAAAGCTACCTACTGGCACAAGCAAAACAAAACCTAGACTATACTAAAAACCATTTTTTTAGATGGGGGAATAAAACGGGGGCCTTATTGGCAAATATGTCTAAACCACCCAAAAGTAAAAATCACATAACTGCAGTGAGGGGAGAAAGTATAGGGACAATCTGGACCAAACCTCAGGAAATAATAAAGAAATTTGAAAATTATTATCAGGATATATACGAAGCGCATCCCACAGACCAAGACAAAATAGACGAAACACTTAAGGAAGCTAAACTCCCAAAACTCTCACAGAGCCAGAAAGAGCTGTTAGAGGCGGAAATTAGAGAAGAAGAGATTATAGACACCATTGCCAATATGGCGCTAGGGAAAGCACCCGGACCCGACGGGTTATCAATAGAATATTATAAGATACTTCAGAAGGAAGTGACCCCAATCCTTCTGTTGATATTTCGTCAAATACACAAAAACCATATCCTATACCCAGCATTCAACTATGCACATACTATAATGATACCCAAAGCCGGGAAAGACCCCTTAGAACCCTCATCTTACCGCCCAATAACCCTCCTTAATGTAGACTTTAAAATAATGGCCAAAATTATGGCAACAAGACTACAGAACATAATAGCCCCAATTCTAACAGAACACCAATTAGGCTTTGTGAGTGGGCGACATGCGGTTAAAGGGATCAGAACTGCCATAACAGCGATAATAGCGGGGGCCAAACATGGGACAAATATACTATTAAGCTTAGATGCACAAAAAGCATTCGATACTGTCTCATGGCAGTATCTGGAAAAAGTCCTGCAACATAGGGGATTTGGGATTAACTTTAGAGAGGTAGTGAAGCTATTTTACACCACCCCAGTTACATCGCTCATAATAAATGGCCAAAAAAGTAGAAACATAGAAATGTCTAGAGGAACAAGACAGGGCTGTCCCCTATCACCCCTCCTTTTTAATCTAACATTAGACCCAATGCTACGTATAATACAAAACTGGACCCCACTTAAAGGGATCAAAGTGGGAGCCCAGACCGTCAAAATAACAGCTTTCGCAGACGATCTCCTGCTTTATGTGGCAAATCCGGAGGAATCCCTGAAACCTCTTATGAAAAAGCTAAAAGAGATTGGTACTCAATCTGGGTTTGGGGTAAATTTCGAGAAATCAACTGCAATGACCCTAGACACCAAATGCATCAAACCCAAGTGGGCACAAGACGTAAACCTAAAATGGGCAAAAGAAGGATTTAGATATCTAGGGGTTTATCTCCCCAAAGACATAACGTGCCTACATGACTTAAACATAAACAAAGCTATAAACCAATTAAAAAAAGAGATCAGAGGCTGGAAACATCTAAAATTGTCATATACAGGGAGATTAAATTTATTAAGAATGATATCATTACCTAGACTGCTGTACCCTCTCCAAAATCTGCCTCTTCTGCTAACACAGAAAAACACAGCTGAAGTAAACAAATTGTTCCGTGACTTTATTTGGAAAGATAAGAAGGCAAGAATCAGCCTAATTAAGATGCAACAGAAACGAAACAATGGAGGTTTTAATTTTCCAAACGTGACGTGGTACAACCAAGCAGCTGTGCTGAGGCATTTGAGGGATTGGATACAGCAGTCAGAAATTTACACAAATACATCTTTAGAACAAGAGTTTATAGGGGATATTAATCTTGTTAATTTCTTACACTTAGAAAAATCAAAAATAGATCCGGAGATAATGAGCAACCCACTATTAATGTCATTAAGAAAATTATGGTTTATTCTAAGGAAAAGAATGCAAATAAATCCATACAAATCACAATTTATAACATTTTTACAAAATCCAGATTTTCAGGAGGGAAAAGCAGGAAACTCATTTAGAATTTTGAAAAGGCAGGGGATAAGTCGAATAGAACACTTGATGGACGTAGAGGGGGGCAAAGCCCTGACATATGCCCAGGCAGTAGGGAAATACGGCCCGTTTACTACGCATAACATTACATTTATACAGGCCCAACACTATACAAAGCAAGTACTTCAAAATTTAACAATAAAAGATCTGAATAACCCCTTGGACACACTCCTAAAAAAGCAAGTTCCACACAAGAAAATCATAACAGCTCATTACAAATTCCTATACCAGCCATTAGATTATGACAAAATAAAAACAGGAATAACAAAATGGAAAGAAGTATTTCCAAATATAACAGTAGAAAAATTAATAAAATCACTTGAAGAATCAGTAAAAACAATACCAGCAATAATGTACACAGAAATGTTTTATAACATATCCCACCAGACATACTTAACACCAAAAAGGAGATTTGAAATGGGTATAGCATCAAATTGTAAATGTTTAAAGTGTGACAGAGTGGGGGCAGATCTGTTTCACTGCCTGTGGAAATGCGGCCAGATTAATAAATTCTGGGAGGAAGTGTGGCAGTTCTCCTTAAAACTACTGACACACACGTTCCCATTAACCCCAGAGTGGGCTATCTTTGGGATAATAGGGAGGGAGACAAAGATGGCAAAGGGGGAGAAAAAATTGTTACTGGCAATTTCAGCTGCAGCCAGGAAAAGCATTCTCCACAGGTGGATAGACAGATCTGCTCCCACAATGAAACTTTTTGAAGAAAAATTATTGTACATATTCCGTATGGAATGGGTGGAGGCGACACTCCAAAAGGAAAAAAGGGTGAAAGAGCTCTTTGAGTCATGGGGAGCCATTATAGAAAAACAACCAATTACAATAAAGATACAATTAAGACAGTGTTTCCAAATAACAAGCTGGTATGAAACAAGAGTAGCATTGCAGGAAGAACCAATAAACATCATAGACAGCTAGGCAACGGACAAAAAAACAACATGGCCCGCAAACGTTTTATATGATTTGTTGTTTGATTACTTTGTAAATTTTATATTATTTGCTGTATGTTTATTGATCTAGTTTTTATGAGTTTGGATTAGACCTATGATTTTCTTTCTTAACGGAGCACCTAATGAACTAAAGGAACAAATAAGGGGAATATAAAGCAAATAAAGGGGGGGAAAAAGGGGAGCGGCCAACAGATCGCACCCGGAATGACATATAGTTATAAGATCAATTGGGAGCTCCGTTCAGAGCGGAACGCATATGGGTCAGGATCTAATACCCTAAATATTAATGTATACTTGTAAAAAACTATGGATGTAATGATATGAAAGCTCTCTCTTAACAATGTATAGAGGAACCTGAATAGAAACCTTGTTGACTTATGTATCACTGTACACTTTGCTTCAAATACGATAATAAAAAAAAAAAAAAAAAAAAAAAAAAGAGAGACAAATAGCTGTGTGTTAGCTTATACCCCTTTCCCACTGCAGCTCTTAAACGGTAAATTGCCATTTTTTTTTAGCCTTTTTAAATGGGTAGAGCTGCAGTGGGAAAGTGCCAGGCTTTACCCGTTTAACAAATACCGGTATTTGTTAAACGGGTAAAAAGCAGCGTCCTACCCGTTTAAGAGACATTTTTTGGCAGTGAGAAAGGGTCTTAAACTGTATTTAAGATCCCTCACTGGTCCTCCCCCTCCCCTGGTACCTGCCTTGCCCCCCCCCCTCCCCTGGTACCTGGCCTACAAACCCCTCCTCCCCTGGTACCTGGCCTACAACTACCCCCCCCCCTTTCCTGCACACCCCCCCCCCCCTCCTCTGGTACTTGGCAGCTTGACCCGATTTAAAGAAATGTTTCAAAAACCAGGTCAAAGCAGGTTTTGCAGTGTGAAAGCAGCATTAGTATTTATGTAGGGGAATAAATGTCCCTTCTTATCATACTGTCAGTTACTGTCTAAATATCCAAGTTCTTATAGTAACTAATATGCAAAGTGATCTTCCAGGTATATTTCTGAGATAGTTTTTATATACAGTAGCCATGGCTATTCTATTGTTCTCAGCTGCAATACGTATTGTATTGCAGCTGAGAACAATAGACTAGCCATGGCTAGCCATGACCAAAGGAGCAAAGATGAAACTTGCTCCTACTGTATATTGTTGCAATTTCCACTGTAACCTTCAGTCAGGGCCGGCTCTACCATTAGGCAGCTTTAGGCAGCTGCCTAGGGCGCTGGGATTTGGGGGGGGGGCACCACCAAGTCTGCAAATAAAAAAATCAAGGATATCTATGAGGATCCTTGTTGTACTTAATGCAGGTGGCGGCTGTGGAACTTCTAAGACCTCACCCCCATACTTTCCCCTGACACTGTACATCCCTACTTTGCTGCCACCTACTCCTTGTACTCTGTTGTGGGTGGTAAAGGGGAGGGTGCAGAGGGCCTCCAGGGAAAGCTGAGGACTTGCCCACCTTCCCGGTTAAACTAGGTGCACATATGGGTATGGATCATTGGGTCACCCTAAAGATGATCGACAGTCATTAGGTTGACACTGTTGGGTCGACATACTGCAAGGTCGACATGGGTCAAGTGCCAAATCGTATGTGAGCCTACCGGGGAGCTGCCGGGTGGCTCACAGGAGAATTGGGTCCTTAGCACAAGTCAGCCTAAAGTATGGGGGCCTTAAGACTCTCTCACAGTAACTACCATTGTTTAATTCCTGTTCAATAAATACCAAACTTAATTTTATTCCTGTTTCCTCTATCATGGTCACGTCCACAGGCTCTGGACTCCGCACCCGCACCTGAGGTTGTCACATATGTGGCCAAAGCTCCTAAGGGAGACTATCTTCAAATTTTCACCAACAAATACCTCAGTTATGACGGAATGGGATCATACGGTCGACGCGAATAACATCGACGGTATTTAGGTCGAAACCGTGAGTCCGACAGTACGGTGTTATCGAAAATTTATGGACAGACAGTAGCAGTAGGTCGAACATAGTTAGGTCGAAATATGCAAGGTCGAAATGAATAAAGGTAGACCGCTATTAGGTCTGCCAGTATATAGGTCGAACTGTTTGAGGGCGAACTAACCATAGGTCGAACTCTATTAGTTCGACCAGTACTATGTCGATATTAATTAGGTCGACCGTTGTTAGGTCGAACTAAAAATAGGACGACCAGTTCAAGGTCGAAAAATACAAGATCGAACCTTTAATGGTCGTCCGCTTTTACATCTACAAGTACAAGGTCGAAACTTAATTGGACGACAGCTATTAGGTCGAACTGTATATAGGTCGACCGTGACAAGGTCGATAAGTAAAAGATCGAACCTAATTTGGTCGACCGCTTTTACATCGACAAGTACTAGGTCGAAAATTAATTGGTCGACTGCTATTTGGTCGGCAAACGCAAGGTCGACTGTTTATAATCAGAGCGCATTTCGCTTGCCTTACTCAAGGTCCACCGTTAATAGTTTGATATCTTTCTACGCTGCACCACCCCTAAGTCCCCCTATATTTGTCAAAATCTAAACGCCGCAATATCCCCCTAGTCACCCATCAGTCAGTCAACATGTACACCACGTTGAGCAGCAGTATTCTGACCGTGGCACCAGAAGTGCCAGAATGACTTGCCACTGTTCAGCGCCCAACACCCCCAATAAACCATCACCCATGAAGGTCTCCACCCCCGGGATCCCTCCTTCTCCCTTGCTGCACCCATAAAATACGGCAACCCCCGTTCCCGGCTAAATGCAGACTCCCCAAGCCTCCCCATACAGTCACGCAGCCTCCCGCCTACATTCAGTCGCCTAGCTCCACTCTAGCGTATTGCCGGGGCATATCATCACTGTGGCACCACAAGTGCCAGAATGACCTGCCACTCTTCTGCGCCGCACACGCCCATTAAACCCTCACCCAGTAAGGGCTCCACCCCTGGGATCCCTCCATCTCCCTAGCTGCACCCCTAAAATACGGCACCCCCATTGCCGGCTAAATGCAGACTTCCCAAGCCTCCCCATTCAGTCACACTGCCTCCCGCCTACAATCAGTCGCCTACCTCCACTCTAGCCCATTGCCGGCGCCTATCATGACTGCCGCGCCCAGTAGGCAGCTGCCTAGGGTGCCGCGATCTCGTGGGGCGCTAAAGTCGGACTTTCCAAAATACTAGCATGTCCGTGAGCATCCCTGTTGTACTTAATGCAGATGGCTGCTGTGCAACATGTGAGACCTCCCCCACACTTTCCCTAGAGGCATACTTCCCTACTTTGGTGCCTAACATGACTCACACCGGCCCTGCTGGCACCACAAGTGCCACAACGACCTGGCACTGCTCAGCGCCGCACACCCCCATCCATGAAGGGCTCCACCCCCGGGATCCCTCCATCTCCCTCGCTGCACCCATAAAATACGGCACCCCCATTGCCGCCTAAATGCAGACTTTCCAAGCCTCCCCATACAGTCACACAGCCTCCCGCCTACATTCAGTCGCCTACCTCCACTCTAGCGCATTGCCGGCGCCTATCATCACTGTGGCACCACAAGTGTCAGAATGACCTGCCACTCTTCAGCGCCGCACACGCCCATTAAACCCTCACCCAGTAAGGGCTCCACCCCTGGGATCCCTCCATCTCCCTAGCTGCACCCCTAAAATACGGCACCCCCATTGCCGGCTAAATGCAGACTTCCCAAGCCTCCCCATTCAGTCACACTGCCTCCCGCCTACAATCAGTCGCCTACCTCCACTCTAGCCCATTGCCGGCGCCTATCATGACTGCCGCGCCCAGTAGGCAGCTGCCTAGGGTGCCGCGATCTCGTGGGGCGCTAAAGTCGGACTTTCCAAAATACTAGCATGTCCGTGAGCATCCCTCTTGTACTTAATGCAGATGGCTGCTGTGCAACATGTGAGACCTCCCCCACACTTTCCCTAGAGGCATACTTCCCTACTTTGGTGCCTAACATGACTCACACCGGCCCTGCTGGCACCACAAGTGCCACAACGACCTGGCACTGCTCAGCGCCGCACACCCCCATCCATGAAGGGCTCCACCCCCGGGATCCCTCCATCTCCCTCGCTGCACCCATAAAATACGGCACCCCCATTGCCGCCTAAATGCAGACTTTCCAAGCCTCCCCATACAGTCACACAGCCTCCCGCCTACATTCAGTCGCCTACCTCCACTCTAGCGCATTGCCGGCGCCTATCATCACTGTGGCACCACAAGTGTCAGAATGACCTGCCACTCTTCAGCGCCGCACACGCCCATTAAACCCTCACCCAGGAAGGCCTCCACCCCTGTTATCCCTCCATCTCCCTCGTTGCACCCCTAAAATACGGCACCCCCATTGCCGGCTAAATGCAGACTCCCCAAGCCTCCCCATTCAGTCACACTGCCTCCCGCCTACAATCAGTCGCCTACCTCCACTCTAGCGCATTGCCGGCGCCTATCATGACTGCCGCGCCCAGTAGGCAGCTGCCTAGGGTGCCGCGATCTCGTGGGGCGCTAAAGTCGGACTTTCCAAAATACTAGCATGTCCGTGAGCATCCCTCTTGTACTTAATGCAGATGGCTGCTGTGCAACATGTGAGACCTCCCCCACACTTTCCCTAGAGGCATACTTCCCTACTTTGGTGCCTAACATGACTCACACCGGCCCTGCTGGCACCACAAGTGCCACAACGACCTGGCACTGCTCAGCGCCGCACACCCCCATCCATGAAGGGCTCCACCCCCGGGATCCCTCCATCTCCCTCGCTGCACCCATAAAATACGGCACCCCCATTGCCGCCTAAATGCAGACTTTCCAAGCCTCCCCATACAGTCACACAGCCTCCCGCCTACATTCAGTCGCCTACCTCCACTCTAGCGCATTGCCGGCGCCTATCATCACTGTGGCACCACAAGTGTCAGAATGACCTGCCACTCTTCAGCGCCGCACACGCCCATTAAACCCTCACCCAGGAAGGCCTCCACCCCTGTTATCCCTCCATCTCCCTCGTTGCACCCCTAAAATACGGCACCCCCATTGCCGGCTAAATGCAGACTCCCCAAACCTCCCCATTCAGTCACACTGCCTCCCGCCTACAATCAGTCGCCTACCTCCACTCTAGCGCATTGCCGGCGCCTAACAGGACTGTGGCACTACAAGTGCCAGAATGACCTGTCACTGTGCAGCGCTGCAAACACACCCGCTACACACTCACCCATCACAGTCTGCACCCCTGGGATCCCTCCATCTCACTAGCTGTACCCCTAAAATACGGCACCCCAAAGCACCCCTATACCCGACTTAATCCACACTCCCCAAAGTCACACTGCATCTCTTGTACATGTAGACGCCCAGCTCTACGCTAGCGCATTGCCGGGGCCTATCATGACTGTGGCACTACAAGTGCCAGAATGACCTGTCACTGTGCAGCGCTGCAAACACACCCGCTACACACTCACCCATCACAGTCTGCACCCCTGGGATCCCTCCATCTCACTAGCTGTACCCCTAAAATACGGCACCCCAAAGCACCCCTATACCCGACTAAATCCACACTCCCCTAAACCTCCAACTAGTCAACCCGCAGTTAATGTTTATAACCCCAACAAAACACTGTTAGAGGTTTTATGGACACTGTTTTTAATTGTGGTACTACAGGTCCCATAATGGCCTGGCAGTGTGCTGCGCTATGCTAGCGCTGACGCTCCGCCTCCCATCATGTACTGTGTCATATGTGATTTATTTGGCAGTTGGCAGGTGTGTGTAACCTTTTTAACTTTAAAACGTAATGGTTCTGGCAGCACTTCATAAACAAACTAACAAACATCACAGTTTCTTCGCGCCAATATTCCACCATTCAGATATGCGCTCCAAAGGCATCATTTAAATGAACAAATCAGGATGCCCTCTATGTATTGTGTTGCCACTAAGCTGTCCAATGAAACCATAGCAATGTTATTTTGAAGGAGGAGCTATGTTTTGCCGCTCTTTTACACAATAAAAACTGTCCCCTCCCTTGCTTAGGCGCCATTTGCTAGAGATTGCTGCCTTGCTGCGTAAGTTTGGCTGGCTTCTCGTTATTGGCTTTTGGATTACAATCACCGGCAGGAGAGCTTTGCTGAGCCGAGTAGTGTTCTGACGACGCCTGGAAGGAGTGACCGTAAGGCGCAGAGGAGGAGACCCACCGGCAGAGCAGGAGACCCATTGGACCGGAACCTGTGGAATTTCTCTTCTTCACTGTAAGCGCAGAACTCCCTCCTCCTCTCCACCCATAGACACTGTGCTGTATCTAGTCCCCCCCCCCCACTCCGCTTCACCTTTTACAATTATCTCCATTACACCAACCTCTGTTCCCCCTGCCCCCCACACCACCAGAGGGTATTCTCCCGGTCCCACCTCCCTACCACCGGCCCCCCCCTCACAACACCACAGGGTATTCTCCCGGTCCCACCTCCCTACCACCGGCCCCCCTCATAACACCACAGGGTATTCTCCCGGACCCGCCTTACACCCGCACCCCCCATACTTAATCAAACTGCTCCCCTACACCACAGGCTTAATCTCCGGGTCTGCCCTCATTACACTCTCACACACTAACCCCAGCATCCTCTACACACTTAGTATGAATTTTTATATACAGACTATATAGTACCGTTAGGTAAATGTCTTGCTTTATGTCTTTCAATTTAGTCCTAACTTTTTATATGTACTGTTTAATGTGTCCTGCTTTAAAACAGGTGTTGTCAGTGAGCATGACTGGAAAATAATGCAGGTGTCACTATGGCTGACTTTGCATCCATGGCGACGCCTGTCTTATTCCTCAGTCATCCCCACTCACCAGTCGCTCATGCTGATTGGTGTGGATTAGGCCTTGCTTTTGATTGATGGATTTTTTTTACACAGGTGTTGTCAGTGAGCATGACTGGAAAATAATGCAGGTGTCACTATGGCTGACTTTGCATCCATGGCGACGCCTGTCTTATTCCTCAGTCATCCCCACTCACCAGTCGCTCATGCTGATTGGTCTGGATTAGGCCTTGCTTTTGATTGATGGATTTTTTTGGACACAGGTGTTGTCAGTGAGCATGACTGGAAAATAATGCAGGTGTCACTATGGCTGACTTTGCATCCATGGCGACGCCTGTCTTATTCCTCAGTCATCCCCACTCACCAGTCGCTCATGCTGATTGGTGTGGATTAGGCCTTGCTTTTGATTGATGGATTTTTTTTACACAGGTGTTGTCAGTGAGCATGACTGGAAAATAATGCAGGTGTCACTATGGCTGACTTTGCATCCATGGCGACGCCTGTCTTATTCCCCAGTCATCCCCACTCACCAGTCGCTCATGCTGATTGGTCTGGATTAGGCCTTGCTTTTGATTGATGGATTTTTTTTACACAGGTGTTGTCAGTGAGCATGACTGGAAAATAATGCAGGTGTCACTATGGCTGACTTTGCATCCATGGCGACGCCTGTCTTATTCCTCAGTCATCCCCACTCACCAGTCGCTCATGCTGATTGGTGTGGATTAGGCCTTGCTTTTGATTGATGGATTTTTTTTACACAGGTGTTGTCAGTGAGCATGACTGGAAAATAATGCAGGTGTCACTATGGCTGACTTTGCATCCATGGCGACGCCTGTCTTATTCCTCAGTCATCCCCACTCACCAGTCGCTCATGCTGATTGGTCTGGATTAGGCCTTGCTTTTGATTGATGGATTTTTTTTACACAGGTGTTGTCAGTGAGCATGACTGGAAAATAATGCAGGTGTCACTATGGCTGACTTTGCATCCATGGCGACGCCTGTCTTATTCCTCAGTCATCCCCACTCACCAGTCGCTCATGCTGATTGGTCTGGATTAGGCCTTGCTTTTGATTGATGGATTTTTTTTACACAGGTGTTGTCAGTGAGCATGACTGGAAAATAATGCAGGTGTCACTATGGCTGACTTTGCATCCATGGCGACGCCTGTCTTATTCCTCAGTCATCCCCACTCACCAGTCGCTCATGCTGATTGGTGTGGATTAGGCCTTGCTTTTGATTGATGGATTTTTTTTACACAGGTGTTGTCAGTGAGCATGACTGGAAAATAATGCAGGTGTCACTATGGCTGACTTTGCATCCATGGCGACGCCTGTCTTATTCCCCAGTCATCCCCACTCACCAGTCGCTCATGCTGATTGGTCTGGATTAGGCCTTGCTTTTGATTGATGGATTTTTTTTACACAGGTGTTGTCAGTGAGCATGACTGGAAAATAATGCAGGTGTCACTATGGCTGACTTTGCATCCATGGCGACGCCTGTCTTATTCCTCAGTCATCCCCACTCACCAGTCGCTCATGCTGATTGGTGTGGATTAGGCCTTGCTTTTGATTGATGGATTTTTTTTACACAGGTGTTGTCAGTGAGCATGACTGGAAAATAATGCAGGTGTCACTATGGCTGACTTTGCATCCATGGCGACGCCTGTCTTATTCCTCAGTCATCCCCACTCACCAGTCGCTCATGCTGATTGGTCTGGATTAGGCCTTGCTTTTGATTGATGGATTTTTTTTACACAGGTGTTGTCAGTGAGCATGACTGGAAAATAATGCAGGTGTCACTATGGCTGACTTTGCATCCATGGCGACGCCTGTCTTATTCCTCAGTCATCCCCACTCACCAGTCGCTCATGCTGATTGGTGTGGATTAGGCCTTGCTTTTGATTGATGGATTTTTTTTACACAGGTGTTGTCAGTGAGCATGACTGGAAAATAATGCAGGTGTCACTATGGCTGACTTTGCATCCATGGCGACGCCTGTCTTATTCCTCAGTCATCCCCACTCACCAGTCGCTCATGCTGATTGGTCTGGATTAGGCCTTGCTTTTGATTGATGGATTTTTTTTACACAGGTGTTGTCAGTGAGCATGACTGGAAAATAATGCAGGTGTCACTATGGCTGACTTTGCATCCATGGCGACGCCTGTCTTATTCCTCAGTCATCCCCACTCACCAGTCGCTCATGCTGATTGGTGTGGATTAGGCCTTGCTTTTGATTGATGGATTTTTTTTACACAGGTGTTGTCAGTGAGCATGACTGGAAAATAATGCAGGTGTCACTATGGCTGACTTTGCATCCATGGCGACGCCTGTCTTATTCCCCAGTCATCCCCACTCACCAGTCGCTCATGCTGATTGGTCTGGATTAGGCCTTGCTTTTGATTGATGGATTTTTTTTACACAGGTGTTGTCAGTGAGCATGACTGGAAAATAATGCAGGTGTCACTATGGCTGACTTTGCATCCATGGCGACGCCTGTCTTATTCCTCAGTCATCCCCACTCACCAGTCGCTCATGCTGATTGGTGTGGATTAGGCCTTGCTTTTGATTGATGGATTTTTTTTACACAGGTGTTGTCAGTGAGCATGACTGGAAAATAATGCAGGTGTCACTATGGCTGACTTTGCATCCATGGCGACGCCTGTCTTATTCCTCAGTCATCCCCACTCACCAGTCGCTCATGCTGATTGGTCTGGATTAGGCCTTGCTTTTGATTGATGGATTTTTTTTACACAGGTGTTGTCAGTGAGCATGACTGGAAAATAATGCAGGTGTCACTATGGCTGACTTTGCATCCATGGCGACGCCTGTCTTATTCCTCAGTCATCCCCACTCACCAGTCGCTCATGCTGATTGGTCTGGATTAGGCCTTGCTTTTGATTGATGGATTTTTTTTACACAGGTGTTGTCAGTGAGCATGACTGGAAAATAATGCAGGTGTCACTATGGCTGACTTTGCATCCATGGCGACGCCTGTCTTATTCCTCAGTCATCCCCACTCACCAGTCGCTCATGCTGATTGGTGTGGATTAGGCCTTGCTTTTGATTGATGGATTTTTTTTACACAGGTGTTGTCAGTGAGCATGACTGGAAAATAATGCAGGTGTCACTATGGCTGACTTTGCATCCATGGCGACGCCTGTCTTATTCCCCAGTCATCCCCACTCACCAGTCGCTCATGCTGATTGGTCTGGATTAGGCCTTGCTTTTGATTGATGGATTTTTTTTACACAGGTGTTGTCAGTGAGCATGACTGGAAAATAATGCAGGTGTCACTATGGCTGACTTTGCATCCATGGCGACGCCTGTCTTATTCCTCAGTCATCCCCACTCACCAGTCGCTCATGCTGATTGGTGTGGATTAGGCCTTGCTTTTGATTGATGGATTTTTTTTACACAGGTGTTGTCAGTGAGCATGACTGGAAAATAATGCAGGTGTCACTATGGCTGACTTTGCATCCATGGCGACGCCTGTCTTATTCCTCAGTCATCCCCACTCACCAGTCGCTCATGCTGATTGGTCTGGATTAGGCCTTGCTTTTGATTGATGGATTTTTTTTACACAGGTGTTGTCAGTGAGCATGACTGGAAAATAATGCAGGTGTCACTATGGCTGACTTTGCATCCATGGCGACGCCTGTCTTATTCCTCAGTCATCCCCACTCACCAGTCGCTCATGCTGATTGGTGTGGATTAGGCCTTGCTTTTGATTGATGGATTTTTTTTACACAGGTGTTGTCAGTGAGCATGACTGGAAAATAATGCAGGTGTCACTATGGCTGACTTTGCATCCATGGCGACGCCTGTCTTATTCCTCAGTCATCCCCACTCACCAGTCGCTCATGCTGATTGGTCTGGATTAGGCCTTGCTTTTGATTGATGGATTTTTTTTACACAGGTGTTGTCAGTGAGCATGACTGGAAAATAATGCAGGTGTCACTATGGCTGACTTTGCATCCATGGCGACGCCTGTCTTATTCCTCAGTCATCCCCACTCACCAGTCGCTCATGCTGATTGGTGTGGATTAGGCCTTGCTTTTGATTGATGGATTTTTTTTACACAGGTGTTGTCAGTGAGCATGACTGGAAAATCCATTCAGATGGGTGACATGGCAAAGACCAGTTATGTTAATTCTATAATAGAGAATTGATTTATTTTTCCGGTACTTGTGTAATAGCACGGCGCCCTGATAATGGGTCTCACGATGTCTTTATCGCATCGCATGCCATACACGCAACGCGATATCGGGCGTTATTTGCCATGCAATGGGATGGCATGTGATTATACATTGTATAAGCACCCTAATGGGTGCTTAAATGCACCTCCATGCCAACCCTCCCCCCCCCCCCCCCCACACCCAGTATAAACGTGAACCCGAAGGGTTACGAGCGCAGCGACCCCGCGAGGGGACACACGGATATCTGTAAAGGTATCCGCGTTCCCTTGCGGGTGTCGCTGTGCTCGCCACACTTTCTATTCTCAACTCCACGTGGATAGTGGGGGTATGAAAAGGTCGTAGGACGTGTACCGCCGTTTATACTGGGGTGGTGGCATGGGGGTGCATTTAAGCATTTTAAGCACCCGTGAGGGTGCTTATATAATTTATAATCGCATGGCATTGTATGCCATATACAATGGCATACAATTTTAAAATTGTATGCCATCGTATACTATAGCACGAAATAGCGTCGCATCGCATACCATCGCATGTGAAATGGTATGCAATGCTATGGGCGCCGTGTTAGTACACAAGTACCATTTTTCCTAAACAATATGTATGTGTGTGTATAAATATATACATGGATGTTTATCTATACATAAAATATCTATATATAATCTAAAACATTGCTTTTGTCCCTTAAGTTTATTTTTTTAGAAATGTCCCAGGAAGAAAGAAGCAGGCTTTCTCTCTCCTCAGAGGAAGAGCAGGCATCGCAACAGAGAGAAGAATTGGATTTACCAATGGCTCAACAAGAAAGAGGTAGACTTTCTCTCTCTTCACAGGAAGAATCAGAGCAGAGACAACCATCACAGAGTGCCAAAGAAGATGACGCTGGAGAAGCAATCGGCAGAGGACCCAATTTCACAGATGAAGAAACTGAGACCCTCATCACTCAGGTAATACATCACTTTGTTAAGCTGTTTGATCCACAGGAAAGGACTTCACAAGCCAGGTTGCCAAGCACGGCATGGGATGAAGTTTCACGTGCAGTCAGCGGAGAGGGGATTTTCCACCGAACACAGGAAAGCTGCAAGAAGAGGTGGCGTGACTGCAGAAGAGCAACCAGTCTGAAGATGCAGAGTGGCCACAAGCTGAAGAAGGATTGGGAGAAGAAGCTAGAAGAGTTCTTGAAGGTTGTCCCAGAAGAAAGGCCTGGAACCAGTGCACAAGGTATAATTTCTTTGGGTGTTTGTTTTTATGCATATGTAAGGGTGTCTATATGTTTGACTCTTAAAGCTTGCAGCTTAAGGAGTCAGAGGGCCTGCAACATAAATTATATAGACATGCACTTGCATTTTGCTGTTAAAAATCATTCAATATGCTTTACATGATTTCTCAAGGGCATGAAAGTAAAACTTAATCTTTATACAGACTTATTTAATTAAATTTAGTGTAGACTACCTTGTAATGCAATTACAAATATATTAACTCTAACATAATTTTTTTAAGGTGCTACAAAGGATGCAGCAAAAAAGAAGACGGCAAAGGAAACCACGCCACACAAGCAGGCAAAAAAATCACAAACAGGTGAGGAATGCCATTGCTAATTTAGGATGTACCATTTGAAAGAGCTGAAATATTATCTCTTATATATTTGGCTACATGTGTCAATCATCCTTTAGAGTGTCTATAACGCTGGGCGGGTCACACATGAAACGCCGCCACCCCCCACCTAGCCTTATACACACATAAACATACACAAGTAGCCAAAGATATAATACACACATTGGCCTCTGCCTGCACCACTCCCCCCGCCCCCCCCCCCCCTCCCTGCAGCTGTAAACCTGAGGAACCACAAGTCAGGTCAGTAAAAAAAGCAGCGCATACCCCCTAAGTGGTGCGTCCCCAGTTGCCCCCCAACCCTGCGCATCTCCCGCAGGTGGCACCAGACTGAACACCACACAACAATCTCTCACCCGTGTACATCCGCAGCAATGCCACCAGCACAGCAAACCACCTCATCTATGGACAGTGTCCCCGCACCACACAATCTTCCAACAGTGCCCACAGCCCTCAGTCTCCCAGCACCATCGCCAGCCGCACCGCCCCCAATACGCCCCCCCCCCACATCTCAAGCACAGTGTCCCCACCCATCAGACACCTGCATTCCCCCCCAAGTACAATCTCCCACCAGTGTCCACACACCTTGTCCCACTCTAGAATCACCAGCCCACCATGCTCTCCAGACAGCGTCCCCAGCTATCAGTCCCCCACCAGCCTCACCCCACAAACTCTCTCACCAGTGTCCACAGCCATCACACACCCAGCACAATAACAAGACGCCACGCACTCAATCTCCACCCCCTCTAATCTCCAGCCCAGTGTACCAACCCATCACACCCCCAATAGCGTCAACATCCACAATAACATGCCACCGCAATCTCCCGCCCTCATTCCCCTGCCAACATCGCCATCAGCACTGCAACCCCACCACCCCCAGACAGTCTCACCATCCGTCAGTCTCCAATCAGCATCACCAGCTGCCCTCCCTAAAATGTTTCCACAGCCTATCGCCCAACCACAAGACCCGGTGCACCGCACTCCCTAGTTATCCTGCCACTGTCCCCAGTCATCAGTCCCCCGGCAGCATAACCAACCAAAACAAACAGCCCTCCTCATCCCCCCCCCATCACAGCCAATCTCTGGACAGTGCCCTCAGTCCCTCTACACCTGCACCCTCTCCCACTAATCTCCTGCCACTGTCCCCACAGCTTAATCCCCCAGCAAGCATCAACAGCCCCTACACCACCCACATGCGGCCATGGACCTAACCAAACCACAAAACCGTCAAGGCTCAACCCACAGCCTGCAACTACACAACCCACATTATCCACAAACCTGCCACTTCCATTCCCACACCAACCCCAAAGCAGCTACACCCACCCATAGAACCCCTGCAATAAATAACTACACAGGTTAAGGGGGCGCAGCCCCTTACGACGGTGTGAAGGGCGCGATGAATCACCTAATAAGCAATAATAACAATTGTATAATGGTTATCTTTTTTTTACATAATGATCACCAACAGATTCCACATTTGAGGATCCAAAGGCGGAAAAGATGACGCCGCTGAAGAAGACTAAAACTTCGCACACAAGTGAGGAATGCAATTGTTCATTTATGTAGTACTAACATTTTCATTTAGGAAGTAATATTTGAAAGACCTGAAATATTAGTGCTTATTATAGAATAGTTGTTTAAGTAATGACCTTTTTTTATAAAAAGGATCACCAGCTGATTCAACACCTGAAGATCGCCAGACGGAAAAGGAGATGACGCCGCGGAAGAAGTCGAAAACTTCACACACAAGTGAGGAATGCAATTGTTCATTTATGTAGTACTAACATTTTCATTTAGGAAGTAATATTTGAAAGACCTGAAATATTAGTGCTTATTATAGAATAGTTGTTTAAGTATTGGTTACCTTTTTTTCCAAAAAAGGATCACCAGCTGATTCAACACCTGAAGATCGCCAGACGGAAAAAGGGATGACGCCGCTGAAGAAGACTAAAACTTCGCACACAAGTGAGGAATGCAATTGTTCATTTATGTAGTACTAACATTTTCATTTAGGAAGTAATATTTGAAAGACCTGAAATATTAGTGCTTATTATAGAATAGTTGTTTAAGTATTGGTTACCTTTTTTTCCAAAAAAGGATCACCAGCTGATTCAACACCTGAAGATCGCCAGACGGAAAAAGGGATGACGCCGCTGAAGAAGACTAAAACTTCGCACACAAGTGAGGAATGCAATTGTTCATTTATGTAGTACTAACATTTTCATTTAGGAAGTAATATTTGAAAGAACTGAAATGTTAGTGCTTATTATAGAATAGTTGTTTAAGTAATGACCTTTTTTTATAAAAAGGATCACCAGCTGATTCAACACCTGAAGATCGCCAGACGGAAAAGGAGATGACGCCGCGGAAGAAGTCGAAAACTTCACACACAAGTGAGGAATGCAATTGTTCATTTATGTAGTACTAACATTTTCATTTAGGAAGTAATATTTGAAAGGACTGAAATGTTAGTGCTTATTATAGATGAAATGTTAGTGCTTATTATAGAATAGTTGTTTAAGTAATGTTTACCTTTTTTCCAAAAAAGGATCACCAGCTGATTCAACACCTGAAGATCGCCAGACGGAAAAGGAGATCACGCCGCTGAAGAAGACAAAAACTTCGCACACAAGTGAGGAATGCAATTGTTCATTTATGTAGTTCTAACATTTAGGAAGTACCATTTGAAAGCCAAAATATTTGTGGTTATTACTTAAATATTAACAAAGTCTGAAATGATTTTTTTTTTATTTTTATAAGAATCACCAATGCATTCAAAGACAGCAAAGGAAATCACATCGCAGAATACGTCAAAAACAGAACAAACAGGTGAGGAATGTGATTTTTAATAAATGTTTTACTTTAAAAATGACAAACGTACCATTAGTTTATGTTTGAATATTACAGCTGCTGTTGAAAAGGTCAAGAGAAGGGTTTCTTTTGGAGCATTTCAGAAAGAAACCACAGCACCAACCGGTGAGCTGCCTGGTAAGCCATGGTCAAAAATAAATTAACCTTTTCATTGCAAATATTACAAACATTATCAAATTATTTTGGTATTTTTCAATTATAGCAACACTAATGGAGGAAATGGAAAGTGTCCCTCTGCTTCAAACATCGTTGCAAGACGTTACAATGCAACAGGAAGCTGAAACACAGAGCCAAACTCTTGAGGAACAGCATGTTTCACATAAAATACCGGAATCTGCACAACAAGGTTAGAATTCAAATTTGTGAATATGTTTGATGGAAAAATGAATATTACATAAAAAACTAAACTGATTTTTGTATTATAGATTCACATCAAACTGCCATTCTGGAGGCTTTGAGGCAATTGGAGGAAAGAAGAGCTGAAGATGCTGAAAGGAATGCAAGTCGTTTTGACAAGATGGAACAGAGCATCAATCAGATGAATGCAACCATCAGTCAACAAACAGAGGCAATGATATCGATTGGTCGATACTTTGATGAACTTGTGGCATCAAATGTATCTCTGGCTGGACATGTACAGACAATGCAGCAGAAGATTGATAACATGACCACAACACAGAACCAAGAGAGGGAAGGACAGGTGACTCTGCAACAAATGAGTACACAACTGACTGACTTCCAGGCCAACCATTCAGTGCAATGTCAACACATGGAACAGATTCTACAGTGCATGCTTATGTGGCAGCAGCAGTGCAATGCCAATAGCAGCATGATCTGTACAAGCCTTCAGCTGATGACAGAAGAAAGATCTTCAGCCGCACAAGTTCGTGGACTCCGACAAACTTCACCATCAACATCATTGATTGATCCTGGTTGGTATGCTCGACAAGAGGAAGCTGAAAGGGCATACCAAAGCCATCAAAGACGGGATCAAATGGAGCAGGCTAGACCACAAGGACAGTTGATGCAGTCCCTAACACATGACCGCCGTGTTTGGGATAGAGCACTTGATCTGGTACGGGAAGATGTAGCGGCGGAGGAGCGGCTCAAAAGAGAACAACAGGAGGCTGAGCGTGCCAGAGCCGAAGAGGCTGAGCGTGCCAGAGCCAAGGAGGCGGAGCGGGTCAGAGCCGAGGAGACTGAGCGTACCAGAGCAGAGAAGGAGAACTTTGATCGATTAACACAAGAAATGTGGAACAGAGCAGCGAAGGAAAATGAGGAGAGAGTACAAAGCGAGAGAGAGGCAGACATAACCCAGCAGAAGAAGCAGGCGGACATGGGCCAACAGGAAACGCAGGCGAGCTTGTGCCTGATGGAGATGCTGATTACAGCACGGCAAAAAGAACAGCAGCAGCATGTTGCCACAGGAAGTGAGGAGCAGCAGGTGTTCAAAGGACCAAAGGACAAGGTTCTCAGATCCACAAAGGAGGTCATTGCTGCAAGAATGGCAAATGAGAAGGCTGACGGAGCCAAGGAGGAGCATTCTTGGGGAGTGGTTAAAGGAAACCAGAACAAA
The DNA here is from genome assembly GCF_055691185.1 of Crinia signifera. Classification (NCBI taxonomy): domain Eukaryota; kingdom Metazoa; phylum Chordata; class Amphibia; order Anura; family Myobatrachidae; genus Crinia; species Crinia signifera. The sequence continues at coordinate 120,010,960 of NC_139221.1, forward strand.
GGCCAGCAGAAGGAGCAGAAAGACACGGCACAACAGGAGACACCGGCAAGCATGCGCCTGACAGACATGTTGACGACAGAACAACAAAACCGGGCAAGTTTAAAGAAGCAGCATATGGCCACAGGAAGTAAGGAGCACAAGGTTGTCAGAGGAACAAAGGAAAAGGTGGTTAGAGCCATAAAGGAGGGCAAGGCAGGAAGACAAAAAAGGACAAAGGCTGGCACAGCACAGGAGGAGCTTCATTGGAGAGTGGTGTATGACAAGAAAGAGACAGAACAGCTGAAGGAGCAGGCGCTCAAAGCTCCAAAGGTCAAGGTGGTCAGAGAACCAAAGGAGGTGAAGCAGGCCAGAGAACCAAAGGAGGTGAAGCAGGCCAGAGAACCAAAGGAGGTGAAGCAGGCCAGAGAACCAAAGGAGGTGAAGCAGGCCAGAGAACCAAAGGAGGTGAAGCAGGCCAGAGAACCAAAGGAGGTGAAGCAGGCCAAAGAACCAAAGGTGGTGAAGCAGGCCAGAGAACCAAAGGTGGTGAAGCAGGCCAGAGAACCAAAGGTGGACCAGGAGGGCAGAGCCCCAAAGGTGGACCAGGAGGGCAGAGCCCCAAAGGTGGACCAGGAGGGCAGAGCCCCAAAGGTGGACCAGGAGGGCAGAGCCCCAAAGGTGGACCAGGAGGGCAGAGCCCCAAAGGTGGACCAGGAGGGCAGAGCCCCAAAGGTGGACCAGGAGGGCAGAGCCCCAAAGGTGGACCAGGAGGGCAGAGCCCCAAAGGTGGACCAGGAGGGCAGAGCCCCAAAGGTGGACCCTGAAAAAGAAAAAGATGACCAAGCCTAACCTAAAGGTAACTTTAATTATATTTTATTTACTTTTGTATGTTAAATAAATCTGTTGAATAATGCTTATGCATGATGATTTTATTTCCATTTGAAAATAACTTTGTTTAACATCAAGGCACTACAACAGAAGGCTGCCACACTATCAAGCATCAAGGGGTCCAGTCTGCAAAGAGACGACGGGCTGTCATAAGGCTTTCCAGTGCTGCGGCAGAGGGTAAGTTGCCTCATGCTTTCTTCGCAGGGTTAGAGTGATGTAGGGTAAGGGACAGATAGCAGAGGGTTGAAAACTTTAGTCAATAACTCACACTTTCTTTCAGATATAACGTCCAAGAAGGCTCTGCACCTCTGCCACACTGAAGATTCGTCAAGCACCAAGGGGTCCAGTCTGCAAAGAGACGACGGGCTGTCATAAGGCTTTCCAGTGCTGCGGCAGAGGGTAAGTTGCCTCATGCTTTCTTCGCAGGGTTAGAGTGATGTGTAGGGTAAGGGACAGATAGCAGAGGGTTGAAAACTTTAGTCAATAACTCACACTTTCTTTCAGATATAACGTCCAAGAAGGCTCTGCACCTCTGCCACACTGAAGATTCGTCAAGCACCAAGGGGTCCAGTCTGCAAAGAGACGACGGGCTGTCATAAGGCTTTCCAGTGCTGCGGCAGAGGGTAAGTTGCCTCATGCTTTCTTCGCAGGGTTAGAGTGATGTAGGGTAAGGGACAGATAGCAGAGGGTTGAAAACTTTAGTCAATAACTCACACTTTCTTTCAGAAATAACGTCCAAGAAGGCTCTGCACCTCTGCCACACTGAAGATTCGTCAAGCACCAAGGGGTCCAGTCTGCAAAGAGACGACGGGCTGTCATAAGGCTTTCCAGTGCTGCGGCAGAGGGTAAGTTGCCTCATGCTTTCTTCGCAGGGTTAGAGTGATGTAGGGTAAGGGACAGATAGCAGAGGGTTGAAAACTTTAGTCAATAACTCACACTTTCTTTCAGAAATAACGTCCAAGAAGGCTCTGCACCTCTGCCACACTGAAGATTCGTCAAGCACCAAGGGGTCCAGTCTGCAAAGAGACGACGGGCTGTCATAAGGCTTTCCAGTGCTGCGGCAGAGGGTAAGTTGCCTCATGCTTTCTTCGCAGGGTTAGAGTGATGTAGGGTAAGGGACAGATAGCAGAGGGTTGAAAACTTTAGTCAATAACTCACACTTTCTTTCAGATATAACGTCCAAGAAGGCTCTGCACCTCTGCCACACTGAAGATTCGTCAAGCACCAAGGGGTCCAGTCTGCAAAGAGACGACGGGCTGTCATAAGGCTTTCCAGTGCTGCGGCAGAGGGTAAGTTGCCTCATGCTTTCTTCGCAGGGTTAGAGTGATGTAGGGTAAGGGACAGATAGCAGAGGGTTGAAAACTTTAGTCAATAACTCACACTTTCTTTCAGATATAACGTCCAAGAAGGCTCTGCACCTCTGCCACACTGAAGATTCGTCAAGCACCAAGGGGTCCAGTCTGCAAAGAGACGACGGGCTGTCATAAGGCTTTCCAGTGCTGCGGCAGAGGGTAAGTTGCCTCATGCTTTCTTCGCAGGGTTAGAGTGATGTAGGGTAAGGGACAGATAGCAGAGGGTTGAAAACTTTAGTCAATAACTCACACTTTCTTTCAGATATAACGTCCAAGAAGGCTCTGCACCTCTGCCACACTGAAGATTCGTCAAGCACCAAGGGGTCCAGTCTGCAAAGAGACGACGGGCTGTCATAAGGCTTTCCAGTGCTGCGGCAGAGGGTAAGTTGCCTCATGCTTTCTTCGCAGGGTTAGAGTGATGTAGGGTAAGGGACAGATAGCAGAGGGTTGAAAACTTTAGTCAATAACTCACACTTTCTTTCAGATATAACGTCCAAGAAGGCTCTGCACCTCTGCCACACTGAAGATTCGTCAAGCACCAAGGGGTCCAGTCTGCAAAGAGACGACGGGCTGTCATAAGGCTTTCCAGTGCTGCGGCAGAGGGTAAGTTGCCTCATGCTTTCTTCGCAGGGTTAGAGTGATGTAGGGTAAGGGACAGATAGCAGAGGGTTGAAAACTTTAGTCAATAACTCACACTTTCTTTCAGAAATAACGTCCAAGAAGGCTCTGCACCTCTGCCACACTGAAGATTCGTCAAGCACCAAGGGGTCCAGTCTGCAAAGAGACGACGGGCTGTCATAAGGCTTTCCAGTGCTGCGGCAGAGGGTAAGTTGCCTCATGCTTTCTTCGCAGGGTTAGAGTGATGTAGGGTAAGGGACAGATAGCAGAGGGTTGAAAACTTTAGTCAATAACTCACACTTTCTTTCAGATATAACGTCCAAGAAGGCTCTGCACCTCTGCCACACTGAAGATTCGTCAAGCACCAAGGGGTCCAGTCTGCAAAGAGACGACGGGCTGTCATAAGGCTTTCCAGTGCTGCGGCAGAGGGTAAGTTGCCTCATGCTTTCTTCGCAGGGTTAGAGTGATGTAGGGTAAGGGACAGATAGCAGAGGGTTGAAAACTTTAGTCAATAACTCACACTTTCTTTCAGATATAACGTCCAAGAAGGCTCTGCACCTCTGCCACACTGAAGATTCGTCAAGCACCAAGGGGTCCAGTCTGCAAAGAGACGACGGGCTGTCATAAGGCTTTCCAGTGCTGCGGCAGAGGGTAAGTTGCCTCATGCTTTCTTCGCAGGGTTAGAGTGATGTAGGGTAAGGGACAGATAGCAGAGGGTTGAAAACTTTAGTCAATAACTCACACTTTCTTTCAGATATAACGTCCAAGAAGGCTCTGCACCTCTGCCACAATGAAGATTCGTCAAGCACCAAGGGGTCCAGTCTGCAAAGAGACGACGGGCTGTCATAAGGCTTTCCAGTGCTGCGGCAGAGGGTAAGTTGCCTCATGCTTTCTTCGCAGGGTTAGAGTGATGTAGGGTAAGGGACAGATAGCAGAGGGTTGAAAACTTTAGTCAATAACTCACACTTTCTTTCAGATATAACGTCCAAGAAGGCTCTGCACCTCTGCCACACTGAAGATTCGTCAAGCACCAAGGGGTCCAGTCTGCAAAGAGACGACGGGCTGTCATAAGGCTTTCCAGTGCTGCGGCAGAGGGTAAGTTGCCTCATGCTTTCTTCGCAGGGTTAGAGTGATGTAGGGTAAGGGACAGATAGCAGAGGGTTGAAAACTTTAGTCAATAACTCACACTTTCTTTCAGAAATAACGTCCAAGAAGGCTCTGCACCTCTGCCACACTGAAGATTCGTCAAGCACCAAGGGGTCCAGTCTGCAAAGAGACGACGGGCTGTCATAAGGCTTTCCAGTGCTGCGGCAGAGGGTAAGTTGCCTCATGCTTTCTTCGCAGGGTTAGAGATTCGTCAGAGAACCTGGCAGGAGTAGATATGAACTTACTTTTGTTTTTTTTTCCTTTTGCTTCACGTCCATCACGACAAAACCAGAGGGAACAGGAGAAGACGTCGGCACAGAAGCGTGCAAGGGTCCAGCCTGGGAAGAGAAGACAATAAGGAGGCTGGCATAGGGCTATCAAGGGAGCTGAATCGGGTAAGTTTGTTGCATCAACACACAAGCAAAGAGGGTACACTTTTTGTAGGAAAGGGGGCTTGGCAAGTATAGAGGGTCAGAGGTAGAAGAGAACCTGGCAGGAGTAGATATGAACTTACTTTTGTTTTTTTTCCTTTTGCTTCACGTCCATCACGACAAATCCAGAGGGAACAGGAGAAGACGTTGGCACAGAAGCGTGCAAGGGTCCAGCCTGGGAAGAGAAGACAATAAGGAGGCTGGCATAGGGCTATCAAGGGAGCTGAATCGGGTAAGTTTGTTGCATCAACACACAAGCAAAGAGGGTACACTTTTTGTAGGAAAGGTGGCTTGGCAAGTATAGAGGGTCAGAGGTAGATGAGAACCTGGCAGGAGTAGATATGAACTTACTTTTGTTTTTTTTTCCTTTTGCTTCACGTCCATCACGACAAATCCAGAGGGAACAGGAGAAGACGTCGGCACAGAAGCGTGCAGGGTCCAGCCTGGGTCCAGCCTGGGAAGAGAAGAAAATGAGGAGGCTGGCATAGGGCTATCAAGGGAGCTGAATCGGGTAAGTTTGTTGCATCAACACACAAGCAAAAAGGGTACACTTTTTGTAGGAAAGGGGGCTTGGCAAGTATAGAGGGTCAGAGGTAGAAGAGAACCTAGCAGGAGTAGATATGAACTTACTTTTGTTTTTTTTTCCTTTTGCTTCACGTCCATCACGACAAATCCAGAGGGAACAGGAGAAGACGTCGGCACAGAAGCGTGCAAGGGTCCAGCCTGGGTCCAGCCTGGGAAGAGAAGAAAATGAGGAGGCTGGCATAGGGCTATCAAGGGAGCTGAATCGGGTAAGTTTGTTGCATCAACACACAAGCAAAGAGGGTACACTTTTTGTAGGAAAGGGGGAGTTAGGGAAAGGTAAAAAGAGATGGTAACAGGGACAAATTTTTAAACAAGATACTATAGTGCCCATAAATAACTTAGATTTTGTTTGGGGGGGTTGCATCCTTCAAGCCAAGACCATCCAGAGGGAACAGGAGAAGACGTCGGCACAGAAGCGTGCAAGGGTCCAGCCTGGGAAGAGAAGACAATGAGGAGGCTGGCATAGGGCTATCAAGGGAGCTGAATCGGGTAAGTTTGTTGCATCAACACACAAGCAAAGAGGGTACACTTTTTGTAGGAAAGGGGGCTTGGCAAGTATAGAGGGTCAGAGGTAGAAGAGAACCTGGCAGGAGTAGATATGAACTTACTTTTGTTTTTTTTTCCTTTTGCTTCACGTCCATCACGACAAATCCAGAGGGAACAGGAGAAGACGTTGGCACAGAAGCGTGCAAGGGTCCAGCCTGGGAAGAGAAGACAATAAGGAGGCTGGCATAGGGCTATCAAGGGAGCTGAATCGGGTAAGTTTGTTGCATCAACACACAAGCAAAGAGGGTACACTTTTTGTAGGAAAGGTGGCTTGGCAAGTATAGAGGGTCAGAGGTAGATGAGAACCTGGCAGGAGTAGATATGAACTTACTTTTGTTTTTTTTTCCTTTTGCTTCACGTCCATCACGACAAATCCAGAGGGAACAGGAGAAGACGTTGGCACAGAAGCGTGCAAGGGTCCAGCCTGGGAAGAGAAGACAATAAGGAGGCTGGCATAGGGCTATCAAGGGAGCTGAATCGGGTAAGTTTGTTGCATCAACACACAAGCAAAGAGGGTACACTTTTTGTAGGAAAGGTGGCTTGGCAAGTATAGAGGGTCAGAGGTAGATGAGAACCTGGCAGGAGTAGATATGAACTTACTTTTGTTTTTTTTTCCTTTTGCTTCACGTCCATCACGACAAATCCAGAGGGAACAGGAGAAGACGTCGGCACAGAAGCGTGCAGGGTCCAGCCTGGGTCCAGCCTGGGAAGAGAAGAAAATGAGGAGGCTGGCATAGGGCTATCAAGGGAGCTGAATCGGGTAAGTTTGTTGCATCAACACACAAGCAAAAAGGGTACACTTTTTGTAGGAAAGGGGGCTTGGCAAGTATAGAGGGTCAGAGGTAGAAGAGAACCTAGCAGGAGTAGATATGAACTTACTTTTGTTTTTTTTTCCTTTTGCTTCACGTCCATCACGACAAATCCAGAGGGAACAGGAGAAGACGTCGGCACAGAAGCGTGCAAGGGTCCAGCCTGGGTCCAGCCTGGGAAGAGAAGAAAATGAGGAGGCTGGCATAGGGCTATCAAGGGAGCTGAATCGGGTAAGTTTGTTGCATCAACACACAAGCAAAGAGGGTACACTTTTTGTAGGAAAGGGGGAGTTAGGGAAAGGTAAAAAGAGATGGTAACAGGGACAAATTTTTAAACAAGATACTATAGTGCCCATAAATAACTTAGATTTTGTTTGGGGGGGTTGCATCCTTCAAGCCAAGACCATCCAGAGGGAACAGGAGAAGACGTCGGCACAGAAGCGTGCAAGGGTCCAGCCTGGGAAGAGAAGACAATGAGGAGGCTGGCATAGGGCTATCAAGGGAGCTGAATCGGGTAAGTTTGTTGCATCAACACACAAGCAAAGAGGGTACACTTTTTGTAGGAAAGGGGGCTTGGCAAGTATAGAGGGTCAGAGGTAGAAGAGAACCTGGCAGGAGTAGATATGAACTTACTTTTGTTTTTTTTTCCTTTTGCTTCACGTCCATCACGACAAATCCAGAGGGAACAGGAGAAGACGTCGGCACAGAAGCGTGCAAGGGTCCAGCCTGGGTCCAGCCTGGGAAGAGAAGAAAATGAGGAGGCTGGCATAGGGCTATCAAGGGAGCTGAATCGGGTAAGTTTGTTGCATCAACACACAAGCAAAGAGGGTACACTTTTTGTAGGAAAGGGGGAGTTAGGGAAAGGTAAAAAGAGATGGTAACAGGGACAAATTTTTAAACAAGATACTATAGTGCCCATAAATAACTTAGATTTTGTTTGGGGGGGTTGCATCCTTCAAGCCAAGACCATCCAGAGGGAACAGGAGAAGACGTCGGCACAGAAGCGTGCAAGGGTCCAGCCTGGGAAGAGAAGACAATGAGGAGGCTGGCATAGGGCTATCAAGGGAGCTGAATCGGGTAAGTTTGTTGCATCAACACACAAGCAAAGAGGGTACACTTTTTGTAGGAAAGGGGGAGTTAGGGAAAGGTAAAAATAGATGGTAACAGGGACAAATTTTTAAACAAGATACTATAGTGCCCATAAATAACTTAGATTTTGTTGGGGGGGTTGCATCCTTCAAGCCAAGACCATCCAGAGGGAACAGGAGAAGACGTCGGAACAGAAGCGTGCAAGGGTCCAGCCTGGGAAGAGAAGACAATGAGGAGGCTGGCGTAGGGCTATCAAGGGAGCTGAATCGGGTAAGTTTGTTGCATCAACACACAAGCAAAGAGGGTACACTTTTTGTAGGAAAGGGGGCTTGGCAAGTATAGAGGGTCAGAGGTAGAAGAGAACCTGGCAGGAGTAGATATGAACTTACTTGTTTTTTTTTCCTTTTGCTTCACGTCCATCACGACAAATCCAGAGGAAACAGGAGAAGACGTCGGCACAGAAGCGTGCAAGGGTCCAGCCTGGGAAGAGAAGACAATGAGGAGGCTGGCATAGGGCTATCAAAGGATGACACATTGGGTAAGTTTGATTTACTTCCTATAATTTTTTTTTCTTTGTTGTATTTAAAAAAAACACACATATATATTTATTTATTTAGCAATGTCAATGTGAGCACATTTAGGGCCTTATTCAGATCTGATCAAAGTACAATATTTTTCCAAAAATGGGTAAAAGCATGTGCAGTGCCGTGGGGCATATGTAACATGTATAAATTTATATTGGTGTTTTGTTTCTGTGCAGGGTAAATGCTGATTGCATTATTTTTAATCTAAAATTTAGATGGCATTTCCAAAACACTCAAATCAGATCTGAATAAGGGAATTAATGTTAATTTTTAAAACCAGTGTTAAAATACAGTGGTGTGTCTAGTGCCAGACAGGATAATGGGCCTTCAGATCAATATGGTACTGCGTGCATTCACACGCATTATCAATGATAGTCGTCTGTGGGTATCTGCGCATGTGCAGGCGTATGATGCGTGCACGCACCCTGGGGGGGGGGGTAGGAGATGGGCGGGGGCATGGGTGTTCTCATGGTAATGAGGCAGTGATGCGGGTGTGGGGGGCGGGTAGCTGACATCACTGTGTCAGCTGCCCGCCTATATCCACGCCAGTGTGCACACAAATGTAAGTAACTGAAGTCACTTCTATATGCGTGCACGCTAAACATCATTCGATAGTCGGTGACCATCGAAAGATGTAGGTGGTTACCCGAGCCATACGAATTGATGTCTATGCAAAATGTAAATTCACAGCTGATCGGATGAAGACTCAGTTTAAGGGGGGGGGGGGCTTTCGCCGGGCGGGGTTTGGTGGACTCGCAAGGCTGCGAATTCGCAGTCTTGCAAATAAACATGAGTAAACCACCCATCTGTAAGGGACTATCACAAAGAAAACTGCCTGAAAGATTGGTCCTCAGACGTACCATTTATATATGCGTGTAGAAATTTGGGACAAGAACCATCAAGTATTAATGCACAAGTTAAGCAGTAATTTACTTTCTCTTTTGTTTTGCAGCTCATACATTACAGAAGAAATGAAGTATATGAAATACATGATGCCAAAAAATGATTGAATATAGTTTTGAAAGCAAATGCCGAACCATAATTATTATTATTATTATTATTATTATTAACACTTTGTTATATAGCGAGTACTTATTCTGCATGTCTCACATTAATGAGAATGAAACAATGTTTATAAATATGTATGTCTTTAGCGGTTTATGGTTAAAGGTTACACAACAAAGATGCCATAATTGATTTCAAATGACTTGAATATAATAAAATTGCACCCATATTTGATATAAATGTAATATAATAAAAAGCAATTCTATCAATTTACATGTGTCTGGGTATATTTTTGATTATTGTAAGTGATTGATATGAGATATATAATGTAAAAAAGTGGGTTATTAAGTTAATATTAACTATATAAAAATTTTTGGGATTATGATTATTGTACACTGTGTGATTTACTTTCTCTATATATTAAGGTGTACTGTCATTACATAGATCAGGGTTAGCCAAGTATATGAATCGAAAGCTAACAATAGTTTTGTTTCCAGACCAGATGGTTGCTGCACAGGTGTAGTCATTACTCAATGATATATAGATGACAGTTTCCTGCATCTATATATCATTATTAGACAACACTTAGGTGGACAATCATTAGGGAGACCACTGAAGGTCGACCGGGTTAAAGGTGGACATGGTTTTAGGCCGCCAGTCATTAGGTCGACATAGGTTTTTTGTGCCTACAGGCGGTATTTTATGCCCTACCATCCACTATGGCGTGGCGGGAGAATCAAAGTGTGCCGAGTGTACGATGCACCGTGTCCGAATCATAGAAAGCAATTGCAGGGGCTGTGGTGCAACTCCAACTGTGTACATGTCGACATTTGGCTTTAAAAAACACATGTCGACATACAATAATTTCGACCTTGGCCCATGTCTACCTTTTCCCATGTTGACTGTCTACCGAAGTGTGGTTTAACAGTTGTACGGTAACCCACTGACTGATGATAGAATTTGGAAAATCTAGATTGGTAAAGAACATAAAAACTACAAACAGATTCTAACTAATTTAAATACAGTTGTCCAAATTAAAAAATATATACATTTAAGGGTAAATAGATACCACCTTAAAAGGTTATTTAAATACATCATACTGACCAATTGCAAATCAAATATTTAAGTTTGGATCAATACCATCATAGTAGAATACTTGGGGATTTTACAATAGTAAAAGTTAATGCAGATTATTTTCTTAGTGGGGGGGGGGGGGTTTAAAACATTCATATTTTACTATTGTTAAAGGTGAGAAATGTAATGTATAAGTATATGAATTAGAACGTTTACTTACCATAAATTTGAATTCACTGTAATGGCTTGGCTTCCTTTTTAACTTCAGAACTTTAAAATTAGAACTTGAACTTGATGAAGATTAACTTGAAAAATAATTATCCAAACATATAAACTTGTAGAAAAAATTTGAAAAACAATGTCTTTAAGGGAATGCTAAGTGATGTCCAATGGCACCAAGATATTCCAGTACAGGGACATGTCCATACTGTGAAACACAACGCTGAATTGCCTCCTCACGTTCTTTCAAGTCTCTCCTTGGGGGTGTTCTTGCAACATTCAGAACTACCTTCTGGATAAAACTCGCTGTGACTTTCTGTTCTTTATGTAAAAACGTGATGAGCTTGTATACACCGAACTTTTTTTCGCTAAGAATTATGTTCCATCTGCGATGCCAACCCTCCAACCTATTTTGGGTTCGGGGTATTCCAGCTAACATTGAGTCATAGATGGACCATATTTTTGGTGGAAAAAGAGGTGGTGACCGGGTAAGGCTTCGTGTGCGATCTCTTGGACGTCCCAATACATATGTCTCCTCAAAATAAGTTAACACGGGGGAAGCAATTGCAGGCATTTCCCCTTTCAAAACTTCAAAAGCAGCTGGAATGTCATCTTCCGGTAGAAAAGCAAGTGCTTGTATGCTCTTTAATTTCAATGCAAGTGCATAATCCTTTGCATAATCACCTGCAAGTCCATGTGCTTGAATCTTTCTCCAAATGTTTTGGGAAAGATGAAAGAGGCAACACTTGTGTGTGCTGCTTGGAAAAACATTCTTTGAAGCTCTGATTGCTGAAAGTTCGAAATCCGTTATTATATACGTTGGGGAAAATGGCATTCCCAAATCAGTTGCAATCTCTTGAAGTTCTTCAAAAAATCGTAAATAGCATTCCTCATTCTTGCTGCTTAACAGTCCATAAACAAGCGGTAAAAAGCGCTGTGATGTTTCATGTGTGCCAACCATTGCATGTATGGAATAGATCTGGCGAAATAATGTCGGGCAAGTCTTGAAAGTTCCGTCCATTACCCAATACTGTGCTTCATGGAGCTTCCGCAAGTTCTCTTCTGTACTAAATAAAAGTACCCTTTCATCACCAACTGTACTGTCCCTTAACAAAAATTTGGTATCCTCGATGTATTCCAAATTATGAGGAACATTAATGTCCTCCAGGATGGTGGGTTCGGCAGGGCAATCTTCCCTCCTTACCCTTTTTACTAATTGACGAAGGGATTCCCGGTTGGGCAAACACATAGCACTTGTAGAAGGCATATCCGCTGTTACATTTTGGATAATTTGTGATGGTTCCTCGGTGGTATCCCTGGCACGTTGCTTTATCGCTGCCTTAGCAACGGCCACAATTGTCTTCTCCGGTCTGGGAGCATGAGTATGCTCACCGTGCCTATTAAGTTGGTGAACTCCGGCCACAATCGTGGTTTTGGCGTAGGCTGAACAAGGGCCTGTTGTTCTTTCTGTGCAGTGCCAATAGACGACGTCTCCCTTCTGCTTATTCTTGGCAAGTAGATAGCCGTTTACGTTGAGTAACATTCCTCTCCGGGACGGAACAAATGTAAATTCGGGCTCGGGTGCTGGTGCTGGTGATATTATTGCTGCTGCTGCTGCTGCTGCTGCTGCTGGTGCTGGTCTAGATTCATCTGCCATCTTAGAAAAAATAGCTGTAGCTGTACCACAGAATACTTGATCCAAAATTTCAAATATGAATCCGGGACATTGAATGTAGGTATTTTTATAGTGTTTGAAATGGGCGTTAGTCTTTCGAAGTTAGAAAAAAACCTAACCCAATGAAAAGGCTTCATTTCAAAAAGTGGGCGGGTTTAAAAAGTGGGCTGGTTTAAAATTAGCCGTTACGACTTGAACAAGTACTGTAAATTGGTTTGAAAATAAAATACGAAAATGCTGAAAATGTTTGATTTTAGTTTAGAGGGCAACTTTAGGGTGCAACATGGGTGAAGGAGGATGCCAGGTGCTAACCCAATGAAGGGGTGATAATGCGGGTATCAGTGCTAGCATAGAGGTGAGCGGTACCGCTTCATTATGCTACTTGTGGTACTAAATTACAAGGGACAGTCGGGGGAACACTGGACATCTGTAGGTATCGGGCGCATCTAATATATACAGAAAAAGGGATGTCAGGGTAGAAATTTGTGGTGTCTACATGTACACAGCTATGGGTACACTTAGGGGTGCAGCATTCAAAGTGTTGAACTGTGGTGAATGCGGATGCCATGGAACCTATTACCGGATAAATCCAGCCTCCCCAACGTCTCACAGCCTCCCGTCTACATTCAGTCGCATAGCTCCACTCTAGCGCTTTGCCTGGCTCTATCATGACTGTGGCACTACAAGTGCCAGAATGACATGGCACTGCGGAGCACTGCAAACACCAATTACACCGTAAAGCATGAAGGATTGCACCCATGGGATCCTTCCATCTGCCTAGCTGACTCCCCAAGCCTAACACTAATGAATGGGTGTGCGGGTATCACTGCTAGCATAGCGGTGAGCAGTGCTAGGGCATTATGTTACTTGTAGTACTATATTAAAAAGTAGAATAGTTTCTGAGGTGTAGATAAGTCTATATATATAAAATGGGGTGTACAGGGCAAGATTTGCGGCGTCTAAATGATTCTCCGAAACAAAGAAATCAAGGTGTATTGTAGGTACAGTAAACATGAATACAATTCGATTATAAAAATTCAATTAGCAGATGAGAAAATTATGTGAGCCCAGTAGATATGCAAAAGACTGAGGCGCCAGGAGTATGACACATGCTTTGTTTAAGCTACCTGTGATTACACTTTGATTACAATAATGATATTACCAAACTCAAAAGATATCTGACCAAGATATAAAATATTTCTTTGAAGATATCAAAAAGACTAAGGCACCAGGGTTATGACACATGCTTTGTTTAAAGTCACCGTGAATACACAGATTAAAATAATTATATTAGCAAAATCAAAAGACATCTGACCCCAGTGTCAAGATATAGAACCGATTTAGGCGCCAGGAGAATGACCCATGCTTTTAGGAGACATGATTTTATAGATAAATTGGTGTAGGCTGGCACAAAACATTTTTATTTATTTTTAAATTTCTTTATTAAAGCGCGCACATATTCCGCAGCGCTTTACAGAAAATATATGAACATACAAATCAGTCCCTGCCCCAGTAGTGCTTACACTCTATATTCCCTTCCCCGTGTGCACAAACATGACATCACATCAGTCCCTGTCCCACTGTATTCCCTAACACATGTAGGCAAACACATTTGGATCAAAATAGGGGTAGCGGGCATATAAATGTAGACGGGAGGCTGTGTGACTGTATGGGGAGGCTTGGGAAGTCTGCATTTAGCAGGGAATGGGGGTGCCGTATTTTATGGGTGCAGCGAGGGAGATGGAGGGATCCCAGGGGTGGAGGCCTTCCTGGGTGAGGGTTTAATGGGCGTGTGCGGCGCTGAAGAGTGGCAGGTCATTCTGGCACTTGTGGTGCCACAGTGATGATAGGCGCCGGCAATGCGCTAGAGTGGAGGTAGGCGACTGAATGTAGGCGGGAGGCTGTGTGACTATGGGGAGGCTTGGAAAGTCTGCATTTAGCCGACAATGGGGGTGCCGTATTTTAGGGGTGCAGCTAGGGAGATGGAGGGATCCCAGGGGTGGAGCCCTTCCTGGCTGAGGGTTTAATGGGCGTAAAGCATGAGGGATTGCACCCATGGGATCCTTCCATCTGCCTAGCTAACTCCCCAAGCCTAACACTAATGAATGGGTGTGCGGGTATCACTGCTAGCATAGCGGTGAGCAGTGCAAGGGCATTATGTTACTTGTAGTACTATATTAAAAAGTAGAATAGTTTCTGAGGTGTAGATAAGTCTATATATATAAAATGGGGTGTACAGGGCAAGATTTGCGGCGTCTAAATGATTCTCCGAAACAAAGAAATCAAGGTGTATTGTAGGTACAGTAAACATGAATACAATTCGATTATAAAAATTCAATTAGCAGATGAGAAAATTATGTGAGCCCAGTAGATATGCAAAAGACTGAGGCGCCAGGAGTATGACACATGCTTTGTTTAAGCTACCTGTGATTACACTTTGATTACAATAATGATATTACCAAACTCAAAAGATATCTGACCAAGATATAAAATATTTCTTTGAAGATATCAAAAAGACTAAGGCACCAGGGTTATGACACATGCTTTGTTTAAAGTCACCGTGAATACACAGATTAAAATAATTATATTAGCAAAATCAAAAGACATCTGACCCCAGTGTCAAGATATAGAACCGATTTAGGCGCCAGGAGAATGACCCATGCTTTTAGGAGACATGATTTTATAGATAAATTGGTGTAGGCTGGCACAAAACATTTTTATTTATTTTTAAATTTCTTTATTAAAGCGCGCACATATTCCGCAGCGCTTTACAGAAAATATATGAACATACAAATCAGTCCCTGCCCCAGTAGTGCTTACACTCTATATTCCCTTCCCCGTGTGCACAAACATGACATCACATCAGTCCCTGTCCCACTGTATTCCCTAACACATGTAGGCAAACACATTTGGATCAAAATAGGGGTAGCGGGCATATAAATGTAGACGGGAGGCTGTGTGACTGTATGGGGAGGCTTGGGAAGTCTGCATTTAGCAGGGAATGGGGGTGCCGTATTTTATGGGTGCAGCGAGGGAGATGGAGGGATCCCAGGGGTGGAGGCCTTCCTGGGTGAGGGTTTAATGGGCGTGTGCGGCGCTGAAGAGTGGCAGGTCATTCTGGCACTTGTGGTGCCACAGTGATGATAGGCGCCGGCAATGCGCTAGAGTGGAGGTAGGCGACTGAATGTAGGCGGGAGGCTGTGTGACTATGGGGAGGCTTGGAAAGTCTGCATTTAGCCGACAATGGGGGTGCCGTATTTTAGGGGTGCAGCTAGGGAGATGGAGGGATCCCAGGGGTGGAGCCCTTCCTGGCTGAGGGTTTAATGGGCGTAAAGCATGAAGGATTGCACCCATGGGATCCTTCCATCTGCCTAGCTAACTCCCCAAGCCTAACACTAATGAATGGGTGTGCGGGTATCACTGCTAGCATAGCGGTGAGCAGTGCAAGGGCATTATGTTACTTGTAGTACTATATTAAAAAGTAGAATAGTTTCTGAGGTGTAGATAAGTCTATATATATAAAATGGGGTGTACAGGGCAAGATTTGCGGCGTCTAAATGATTCTCCGAAACAAAGAAATCAAGGTGTATTGTAGGTACAGTAAACATGAATACAATTCGATTATAAAAATTCAATTAGCAGATGAGAAAATTATGTGAGCCCAGTAGATATGCAAAAGACTGAGGCGCCAGGAGTATGACACATGCTTTGTTTAAGCTACCTGTGATTACACTTTGATTACAATAATGATATTACCAAACTCAAAAGATATCTGACCAAGATATAAAATATTTCTTTGAAGATATCAAAAAGACTAAGGCACCAGGGTTATGACACATGCTTTGTTTAAAGTCACCGTGAATACACAGATTAAAATAATTATATTAGCAAAATCAAAAGACATCTGACCCCAGTGTCAAGATATAGAACCGATTTAGGCGCCAGGAGAATGACCCATGCTTTTAGGAGACATGATTTTATAGATAAATTGGTGTAGGCTGGCACAAAACATTTTTATTTATTTTTAAATTTCTTTATTAAAGCGCGCACATATTCCGCAGCGCTTTACAGAAAATATATGAACATACAAATCAGTCCCTGCCCCAGTAGTGCTTACACTCTATATTCCCTTCCCCATGTGCACAAACATGACATCACATCAGTCCCTGTCCCACTGTATTCCCTAACACATGTAGGCAAACACATTTGGATCAAAATAGGGGTAGCGGGCATATAAATGTAGGCGGGAGGCTGTGTGACTGTATGGGGAGGCTTGGGAAGTCTGCATTTAGCCGGCAATGGGGGTGCCGTATTTTAGGGGTGCAACGAGGGAGATGGAGGGATAACAGGGGTGGAGGCCTTCCTGGGTGAGGGTTTAATGGGCGTGTGCGGCGCTGAAGAGTGGCAGGTCATTCTGACACTTGTGGTGCCACAGTGATGATAGGCGCCGGCAATGCGCTAGAGTGGAGGTAGGCGACTGAATGTAGGCGGGAGGCTGTGTGACTGTATGGGGAGGCTTGGAAAGTCTGCATTTAGGCGGCAATGGGGGTGCCGTATTTTATGGGTGCAGCGAGGGAGATGGAGGGATCCCGGGGGTGGAGCCCTTCATGGATGGGGGTGTGCGGCGCTGAGCAGTGCCAGGTCGTTGTGGCACTTGTGGTGCCAGCAGGGCCGGTGTGAGTCATGTTAGGCACCAAAGTAGGGAAGTATGCCTCTAGGGAAAGTGTGGGGGAGGTCTCACATGTTGCACAGCAGCCATCTGCATTAAGTACAAGAGGGATGCTCACGGACATGCTAGTATTTTGGAAAGTCCGACTTTAGCGCCCCACGAGATCGCGGCACCCTAGGCAGCTGCCTACTGGGCGCGGCAGTCATGATAGGCGCCGGCAATGCGCTAGAGTGGAGGTAGGCGACTGATTGTAGGCGGGAGGCAGTGTGACTGAATGGGGAGGTTTGGGGAGTCTGCATTTAGCCGGCAATGGGGGTGCCGTATTTTAGGGGTGCAACGAGGGAGATGGAGGGATAACAGGGGTGGAGGCCTTCCTGGGTGAGGGTTTAATGGGCGTGTGCGGCGCTGAAGAGTGGCAGGTCATTCTGACACTTGTGGTGCCACAGTGATGATAGGCGCCGGCAATGCGCTAGAGTGGAGGTAGGCGACTGAATGTAGGCGGGAGGCTGTGTGACTGTATGGGGAGGCTTGGAAAGTCTGCATTTAGGCGGCAATGGGGGTGCCGTATTTTATGGGTGCAGCGAGGGAGATGGAGGGATCCCGGGGGTGGAGCCCTTCATGGATGGGGGTGTGCGGCGCTGAGCAGTGCCAGGTCGTTGTGGCACTTGTGGTGCCAGCAGGGCCGGTGTGAGTCATGTTAGGCACCAAAGTAGGGAAGTATGCCTCTAGGGAAAGTGTGGGGGAGGTCTCACATGTTGCACAGCAGCCATCTGCATTAAGTACAAGAGGGATGCTCACGGACATGCTAGTATTTTGGAAAGTCCGACTTTAGCGCCCCACGAGATCGCGGCACCCTAGGCAGCTGCCTACTGGGCGCGGCAGTCATGATAGGCGCCGGCAATGCGCTAGAGTGGAGGTAGGCGACCGAATGTAGGCGGGAGGCTGTGTGACTGAATGGGGAGGCTTGGAAAGTCTGCATTTAGCCGGCAATGGGGGTGCCGTATTTTATGGATGCAGCAAGGGAGAAGGAGGGATCCCAGGGGTGGAGCCCTTACTGGGTGAGGGTGTAATTTGGGTATGCAGCGCTGAGCAGTGAGAAGTCATTGTAGCACTTGTAGTGCCACGTTAGAATAGTGCTTTACAACGGGAGTATAGCGGCGTGTAGATTTAGACAGATATGGGTGGATTTAGGAGTGGTGCAGCGTTGACAGAGTGGTGATGTAGGGTATTGAGCAGGGTCTCATTACCATCATGAATGGGTGCAACTACAGTACAGTAAGATGTTAAGCTATTAACGGTCGACCTTGTGTTCGGCGACCTAAATAAGTTCGACTTATAAACGGCCGACCTTTCACTCGTCGATGAAATAGCGTTCGATGTAATGCGGGTCGATCTTATGTTATTCGACCTAGTTGTTGTCGATCAAATAACTGTCGATACTTTATTTTTCGATGAACTGAGTTTCGACCTAATATTTATCGATGTTTGTATGTTCGACGTTTTGCGGTTCGAACTTCGTTGTATCGACCAAGTACTTATCGATATAAGGACTTTCTATGTACTGTGTGTTCGATGTTCAGTGTTTCGACCTAGATGTATTCGATGTAAGTTTGTCCGAAGTAATGCATTTCGAGCGTCCGTTAGTCGACCTAGACGAAGTCGATGTAAGCTTGGTCGATGTAAGGTAAGGTCGGCCTTGTTAGTTTGGCGATCATGTTAATATCGATGTTATGTTCAATTCGACCTAATATCTTTCGATGTAAAGTAATCGTCGACCAATGGAGTGTCTGTCCAGTGGAGTCGATCAAAGTAAGTTCGATCTTCCAGTGTTCGACCATATGACCGTATACCGTTATGACAATCTGGTTTTAATAAGCCTGTGTAAATCCTATATGTCCCAAATTAAAGAGATATTATGGCAACTCAAGGTATTTATACTGTATATGTAATTGTGTCACAGAGTGTTATTGCCTTAGGCTGTGCTAGTCTTATTTTTATTACTTTAGTGCAGTTTGATATCAGATTTACGTTACCACTACAGGACCACAGGTTTTGATAGATACAAATCAGTACAACATTCCTGCAAGTCAGCCAGTGTAAGAGGCATGCTTGTTATTCAAACATTACTTGCCACTTAACTGGGAAATCCTATTTACATATTAATTTATGCTTTCTGAGAACCTTCAAGGCAGACTTCAGAGATCTGCAGTGTTGAACGGTAAACCATGAACAATCTTAAGGTGACCATACACTTGTCCGATTTGGAACAATTTAGAAACACGATTCATCACAAGCACAGTACCTTCTTGGATATTGCACTACAGATCAAGAATGATGAAATAGTGATGTCCACCTATATTAAAGAGGTGGACTGTAATAACTATCTACATTTTAGAAGTTGTCACCACCATTCTTGGCTCAAGAACATTCGTAAAAGTCAACTCTTTAGACTTAAGAGGAATTGTTCAAATCAAAGCACATTTGAGTGCCAAGCAAATAAAATGAAATCATTTTTGGAGCAAGGATATCCTCATGAGCTATTGGATATAGCTCTAGATGAGGCTACACTAATTGAGAGGGAGACATTTTTTGAGAAAACAGAGTATGCCTGTAGGGATGAGTCCCACCCAGATGATGAATTTAAATCTAACCCTCTTTTTATTTCAAAGTTTAACTCTCACTCTAATGCGATAATGAAAATGATAAATTAAAATTATAAGATCTTAACAACAGATAAACTTCTGGCCTCTGTTTTGAAAGAGAACCCTAAAATAGTCTTCAAGAAAAACACTAATCTGAAAAATACCCTAGCCGCCAGTCATTTTAGCCAATTAAACGAGAGTCCAAAAATTGAGGTGCCCATTAAAGGGTGTTATAAATGTGGTAGGAAAAATTGCATTACATGTAGATTTCTTTTAGATAAAAGTGTACAGTTTATCTCCAAATTTAAGATAGTTTTATGAATTGTTCCTCAACATATGTAATCTATTTAATTACATGTGATTGCAACCTACAATACATGGCGAGGACCACCCGTTCACTAAATGTAAGGTTTTCTGAGAAAATCGGAGAAACGTAATTAATCGGGTCCAGTCTCATAGTATCTCAAGGTATGTAATGCAGAAACATCAAGGGAAGGTGGAAGGGGATGCAGATAAAATCCCGGCGGTCGGGATCCCGGCATTCAGAATCCCGACGCCGGAATCCCGACCGCCAAAATCCCGACACATTCTCCCTCCGTGGGTGTCCACGACACCCCTGGAGGGAGAATAAATTAGTGTGCCGAGCGTAGCGAGGCACCGGGCCCGCTGCGTGGCGAGCGCAGCGAGCCCGCAAGGGGGGGGCGATCCACGTCCCCCCCTTGTCGGGATTCCGGCGTCGGGATTCTGAACGCCGGGATCCCGACCGCCGGGATTCAGTACTGAATCCGGTGGAAGTACTCAGAATACAGGCAATTGAGAAAATCCCTTTCTCGGATAGAGGGGGAGACAGATTTAATAGCCTCTGCAAAAGAGAAGCATTCTGGATCTTCTCTTTGGGTTCTTTGGTCCCCCTGGGGATAAACGAGTTGATTAGCTGGGGTTTTGGAAGCCTTAGGTTTATTTATTAATTAGACATTTTTTGAATAGGTAGATTACCATAATTAAGATTTGGTTGGTAAGAATGCAGTTGATTTGGTTCGGCAATTTATGCTATATATCAGGATGTAATCATTTATGTGTTGTTCTCTATTAAATAATAATAAAATATTAAATATAAAATAAAAATAAACTAAACTATATGTCGATTTATTAATTTTAATAAAAGTTGTCTGAGTGGCAATCGATCCAACAACCTCATGTTGTCTGACTGTGGAGCTCTAGTTACTGAGCCACAAAATAATTCTGATTTTACCATGCTAGTTCTAGGTATCTAGTTTTTCTGTGCAATAATGAATGGGACCGATAATATCTACAAAATTGTTTTTACGTTATATATACTGAGTGGCCAAATTATTATGACCATCCCCTTAATACAATGTTGGACCGCCTTTTCCCCTTAATACTGCATCGATTCTTCTTGGCATAGACTCTGAGATGTTGGTAGGTGGTATGAATAATTTGAGACCATATCCGATGAACTGCACTTTCCTATTCCTTAAGATTTGATAGTGCTGGATCCAGCTGCCTCATCGTTTGTTTGATCTCATCCCACAGATTCTCAATTGGATTGAGATCTGGTGATTGTGCAGGCCAACTAAGCAAGATGAAGTCTGTCATGCTCTTCGAACCATCTGCGGACAATGCCAGCTTTATGACAGGGAGCATCGTCCTGCAGGAAGTATTCATCCCCAGCAGGGTACACCATTAACATAACAGGATGTACTTGATCTGCGATAACACTCAAATACCCTGGGCCATTCAGACGTTGTTCCACAGGAATCAAAGGCCAATAAAACATCCCCCAAACCATAATATTGCCTCCACCAGTTTAAAGTGTTGTGGCAATGCAGTTGGGGTCCATGCTTTCATGGTGTTTTCTCCATATTCGCACCCTGCCATCTGCATGGTGTAATTGAAAACACGATTCATCGGACCACATGACCCTTTTCCAGTCATCTACTGTCCAATCCTTGTGCTCCTTTGCGAACTGGAAACGTCTGCTCTTGTTCAAGGCAGACAGTAGAGGCTTTCAAAGAGGTCGTCGGCTTCCATAGTCTATACAGTGCAATGTGTGGCGAACAGTTCGTTCAGAGACCTTCGCAGTTGCTCCTTGATTAAGATTCCCTGCAATTTGACGTGCTGTTGCTCTTCTGTTGGACTGGACAATCTGGCAAGTCTCCTTTCAGATTGAGCATTCAGTAGCCCGTGACGACCAGAAGCCTGATGTTGGGACCCAGTTTTCTGCTTGTTGTCCACTCTCTGTAAACATTAATAACTGCTGCTCTCGAAAACTTTACAAGTGCAGCCATTTTGCTGATACTGGTTCAGACGGTTCAAGCACCTACAATCATCCCGCATACAAACTCAGTTAAATACCATTTTTTGTCCATATCTTTGCAATTGATGCTTCACTTGTCCTGCATTCCCTTTTTATAGGTATCTCGCCCTCTAGCGGCAACAACGTGAAGTTATGGCCGATCATAATAATTTGGCCACTCAGTGTATATTGAGCATATGGTTAATGATTTTTGATACATTTGTATCTTTATATAATAATAAAAGCAACATGGTTTTATTTTGATATAAGCTTGCCATCATAGCCACATTAGGCTTTTTAAGATTATAGTAAATCTGATTCTGTCTTGTTATAGGTGTGCTTGTAAATTGGAAATTTGTGATTGGTCAACACCAGGTTAAAAATGGGTCAGTTGCACCCTGGGTCATCTTCTGAGGAAACCGCCAAAATTTTATGACGGAGAAACGCATCAAGAGACCCTCACTTTGTGATACAATACCTTCTCTCCAGTGAAACATATCTCCATTATACAGACATCTACCTGCCTGTAATTATCCAGGACTGAAAGCTGCACCCTGCCTTATACGGGAGCTGAGACTTAAAGCGCCTGGCTCCCAGCTGGGAGCAGCGTCACCTCGAGTCAGCTGCCTAAAGGTTAAAAGCTGGCTCTTCCAGATTCTGGACAGCCATGGTCATAAGGGCGCATGCTAGATCCTGCCCTGTGACAAGCGGCATCGCGGACCACTGTGTTTCACCTATCACCCGCTGACAGGTGACTTTGTCTCCCTAAACAAGGTAAACTATGGCCTTTAACACATTGGGATACAGCGCTATTGAGATCACTGTTCAGCATGGTCCACCAGATCTATATACTTGATGATACACTAAAGTGTGTCAGTTTAAAGCAGTATCACTGGCTGGTTTCAATATATTAATAACACTATATTGATCAATAAGAACTTCCATCTCCAAACCAGCCAGTTTGCAAATAATGAAATAAGGTGCTGAAATAAATATATGAATGACCTATATGTCCTTTGAACAACTGGAGAATTACACCAATCATGGGTAATTACCATCAACTAAGGATATAAAGGAATTATAATTCTTCTAACAAGGGTACCTTTAATTGGTTGTGACTTTATACAAAAAGCGCTCCTGTATGTTAAATTGTGTCTATTTATAGGCAAAGAATTTGTTTTCATTAAGCTAGTAGAATGTCTCACTGTATGAAGTTTTAAGGAGGCTTATGCCTTAACTGATTATATACGTTTAAAAGCAATCGTGTTTGTATGTTGCCAAATAAATTACATATGTAGTTTAATTTTAAACTGTGTCATATGCACACTCTGCATCTTCTGAAACTTTGTTGTATTAGTTTTTGAGGGACACAGAGGGCCATTTTGAGAGAAGCAAGTGATTATCAATAATATTATTTTATTACAATCACACTGATAAAGAGTAGATTACTGTGCGCCTTTTATGTGTATCGCTGGGGCGTGTCTAACTATATCACACATGCTCAAAGGTACACATAATAACATTTTATTGCTATAATTGAGCAGATAACCTTAACTTCATTAAATATAAATTGATCTCACTTTATGACATGCTAAGAGAGTGCTTCTTTAAAAAACAAAAATACTGTGAGCCAGTTTGCGTCATTGCTACAGCAACAAACACTGTAAGGTCTATAGCAGATTAGTCTAATGCAGCTTAGTGTTATAGCATAGAAATGAAAGTTTGGGGTGAGATACCTACTGTGGCCATGCTGAGCATGCGTCTATAAACCATCAAAGTTATATATGCCAGCAAAACTAACACTGCAAAAACACATTATACTGTTTTGAAGATAAAATGAGAATGATTTCCAAATTACATTGATCCTTACCGGAACTCGAACCCAGGGTGACACATCTGTACATGTGTGTGCTGGCAATCTTGCATGTCTGGGATGATTATCAGAAAGATTGACAGTTGGCTTTGTGTACCCAGCCTAATGAGACCATACACCCTACTGTTTATCGGGACAATTCCCCAATCCGCTGACCATCACGATGGGGGATGAGGATAATAAACATGCGGGGATCGAGGAATCAGGACTTTGTTTGCTTATACTTGCTAAATATCCCCAATCCCCCTGACGGATCACCAATCATCGCTGCCTGTCGAACAGCCCATCCGGACAGAAGGAGAGCGGGTCGAGGGAAAGAAGGATGTCCCTCCCCCTGGTGTATGGGCCTTAGAGATCTTCAGCAGACATGTTGGTGGCTACCTACAACACAAAAGCTGCCTCAACAAAATTGCAATATGATTGTCAATGGCCCCAACTGCCATTTGAAGTAACACATTTGCCTGTTGATTAATAAACATTATGTAAAAAGAGTTTTCTGGTGGTTAAGACAACTGAATATATAAACTCAAGCTCTGATCTTTACATTTTACCATTAAAACATTTGCTGAGTTGAAAATTATGTAAAGAAAAAACAAGATTTATTTTCCGTAAACATAAATTACAATTTAAACACTTAAAACAATAACATCATACAAATATATTCAGATACAATAATGTTACATACAAATTGAGAATCAAGTACATATTCTAGTTTATACTTCTGTTAAAATGATTTCATTTAGTGCAAAATAAAAAAAACTTGACATTTATAAAGAAATACTTTTGGCTAACACAAATATATTACATGCTTGTTTTCATTGAGCATTTCCTTTTCCATGACCGATTCTTAACCCACTGAAACACCTACTTGCCAGGACGCTATTCTGTTGTGGCACGTACCATGGACCATTGGAGCATTGAAGAGTACAGGTGCAATTTCTGGCCCAACAATTCAGTGCACCTTTGTCTGTCTAGCCATTCAACTCAAAGGAATGCCCATGTGCAATGCAACTCAGACTGAAAACATTGAACGCTTACATGTGGCCCCAACACTTTATGTACATCTGAATATCGTCAATAGTCAGTTTTAATATCCTTGAGTAAAGACTACATCTGTACTATAATAGGTGCAAGGGAAGGTTTAAGTTTTTATCTAGAAAAAGGATAAAGGGCCCAATGCATCTATCCAAAAGAAGGGTTTTTCTCAAGCTTATATGTGGTGTTTCATTTCTGGGACAACCTGTTACCATACCACAAGATATAAATCTCATTAAACATATAGGGTCAAATGTAATAGGGTGTGAGAATCATAAAGGGAGAGATTTTTCCCATTTAAAAAAAAAAGTGGCAATCATGTAATTGCCGCTTTAAAAAATTTGGAAAACTCTCCCAAAATCTCTCAATTTCTGATTCTGACATCCTATTACATTTGGCCCATATTATTTAATCCAGGAGTCACCACAAAGTGATATCATATTTATAATTTTAATTTATATAGCAATAATTTTTTTTTTCTAAATGAACAATAACATGTCAAAATTATAGGAAGTAATCTATAAATGTACATAGATCCATGCAGGCTCAGCTTAGATTTATTTGCTTAGATTTATTTGTTTTTGCTAAAGCTTGTATGTGGTGTTTCATTGCAGGGAAAACACCTAAATCAAAAGACCTTCTTTTTAAAATGATTCTATAACTTTCGTTCTCAGTAGTGATAAGAGAAGGCCGCTGACATTTCTACTGTATAAACGAATGCAAATGAATGTAAAATTGGCCTATATCGCTCAGTGTACAATTTAGATTACTTTTTTGTCATTTTGACAAGCTTTTCCACTTTTTGTATTTTAATCTAAGTAGCTATTGTTACTAAATGAA
This sequence comes from Crinia signifera, assembly GCF_055691185.1. Taxonomy (NCBI): domain Eukaryota; kingdom Metazoa; phylum Chordata; class Amphibia; order Anura; family Myobatrachidae; genus Crinia; species Crinia signifera. Next base: position 120,036,336 of record NC_139221.1, read on the forward strand.
AATAGGTGATGTTGCCCAAAAGGAACCAATCAGATGCTTTTTTATCATTTCTTTATTGTATCCTAGAAAATGTTAGACAGCACCTGATTGGTTGCTATGGGCAACTTCACCTATTTTCATTTTTAGAAGCCTTAGTATATTTACCCCTAGGAATCTATGTTCCTGTCATACAATTAAGTATGTGACCATCATGTTCTCATAAAGATTACCCCATTGTTATATCTCTGTTAGCGGTAGATTTTCTAACAATGAATAGTTCCAATTGGATTCTACCTAGCAATAATGCGTAATATATAATAAGCTAAAAATATCTTATTATAATCCTTTTTATAGTCAAAACTCTAGAGTATGAGAGGCAAGGCTCTGCCTTCCCTGCCTACTTTGATTACTGTATCCACCCCTTAGACCAGTGGTTTCCAAACTGTGCGCCTAGGCATAAAACACACAACAAGAAAAGTAAGTATCTTTAGGTTGCTGTCTGTGTGCCTAGGCCCCCTGGGTTGCCATGAGGATCTTGCAGGGGTTGGTGATACAGGACCAAATCAAATTATTTATGTTGAAAGTGATAGGCAATACCCAGTGCTAGTATCTTCCAATCATAACACATGTGGGCAATCAGAGGTACATTAGTATACCAAAACATTAATACAGTAGTTCTAATAGAAATGACCTGTCAGACCTCTGTCTACACGGTGGCTGATCCGCCCAATAACTGAATGTATGCCCAGCTTTTATTCTAGGGATGCCATGAACAAATCCTTATACTCTAGGGCAGTGTTTTTCAACCACTGTGCCGTGGCACACTAGTGTGCCTTGAGCTGTTCTCAAGTGTGCCCCCAGATCTAGAGATGTTCAAACTAGTTTACAGCTACCACCAGTTCAACTGTTATTTACTGGTCTCTTCTTTTCATGTAAAGGGCCAATGTATTTTATTTTTGATACCTGTGGGGACCAGTGTGATTGTTTTTATATGGAGGCCAATAGATTTGTTTGTTTTTCCTGTGGGGGCCAATGTGTTTTGCCCTTTGGGGATCTCATGATGTGCCTTGGCAATTTTAAGATCTTATTTAGTGTGCCGCAAGGTAAAAAGGTTGAAAATCACTGCTCTAGAGTCATGTGATTAAAGAAAGTTCGGGAACCACTGCCGGACAGAAACAATATAAACCTGAAAATCAGCATAGTACTGTGGTATACAATATAAGAACCTATCCTCTATGTTTCTTCTGAGGCAACATCTAAGTAAGCATTGCTGCTAAGCTTATTTTGTTGTTACTTAAAAACATGCAATTATGACTATGATTCCTTACATAAATGTGTTATTTATTTTTTAAGGGTACAGAAATATATATAAATATCTATACTGAAATATTTTTATATTTACATTACATTTATTTTAGAACATGTGTAATTTTTACCATTGCATTTTAATATTTTACATCTTATATGGTGTGTCTATAAATTTATATAAAACAAAAGTAATTAATGCCACAACATAAAATAATGAAACGTTAATACAGTATAGAGAAGCATACTTGGGGAAGAGTATTTTTTATGCTACAGTGCTTATTTACTCAGTGCATTAAGGAGATAAATACTAGAGGGGTATGGATCATTAGGTCGACAAGCTTTAGGTCGACACCACTAGGTTGACATGACTTTAGGTCGACAGGGTCATTAGTTCGACATGGGTAAGGTTGACAGTGTAAAAGTCAACATGGTTTTTATTTATTTTTTCACCCAAATGGCGACACAGTCAACATAAACAGCAACCACGTAGCACTGCGTCCCCTCGCATAGCTCACTACATTTGCCATGCTTCGGGAGCGGTGCATCATTGCGCTCGGCACACTATTTTATTCTCCCACCATGCCCTAGTGGGTGGGAAGGCATTAAATACTGCCTGTCAACAAATGTCGACCTTTTGACTGTTGACCTTCCCCATGGCGAACTAAAGTCATGACGACCTAGTGGTGTCAACCTACTTGGTGGTGACCCAATGATCGTATCCCTCCTAGGGCGAGATTGAACTCTAGTGCGTGGTTCACAGCGAGTAGTTTGGGTTTACATGAGTTCACAGTTGTATAAACATTTGTAAATGAGCACATACATACATAGTAATGTTATTACTATGCAGCATTTAGGATTGTTTCTGGAAGGAAACTATGCTTTTTAAATTCTAAGATTTATGTTCATTTTTCTGGTCTGGATAACTGCAATATGAGTGTTGATTTTGCAGTGAATACTATTTACACTAAAAGTGGAATTTTAAACACCACTCCCCACAAAAGGTCTTGTTTTCAGGATTTCTTTATATGTATTTTTTGCTTATTCAGTAATTATCACACCCATTTCTACAGAGAAATAATGAAAACATGACCTGTTGGGAGTACTTAAACTGATACGGGAGGCACGGCCTGAGTTATATTTAGAGGCCTTAGGTTTTATCTAACCCTGTGGACTCCCTGGGGGAAATTTACTAAGATGGGAGTTCTATTTCACATGGGATGTTGCTATGGGCAACCGATCAGATCCAGATTATATTTAATAGGGTGCTAAATAAATAAGTAGATGCTGATTGGTTGCCCATAGCAACATCCCATGTGAAATAGAACCCTCACCCTCGTAAACCTTAAGAAACTTATTTTCACAGTTCTGATTATAAACTTCTTCTGCCTACTGTCTGTAAACTACTTCTGAACACTAGGACTAGGGTGTTCAATCCCAGGATCGGCGGGATCCCTTACATCACCGGGATACCAGAATTAGCCTGCACATGCGCCGGCTGCTCCTGTCCCCAGCTGTGCGGCCCTGGCAGTGTGATGTGGTCAGAGGTCATGCTGCTCTGCCTACCGGCCACACCGCATCACCACTACTATTGGCTGCATCACTCCTGGGCGCACTACTGCTCCTGGCCACACTGCACCACCATTCCTGGCAACACTGTTCCTGGCCGCACCATAGCTTCCAGCCGCACGGCTCTGCCTGCAGCACCACTCCCGGCCGCACTTCTCCATCCGCCAGAACATGAGAAAAACTGTGCGGTGGCCAGTTTGTGGGGAATGGTGTTTTTTTTGGTGCAAATATTAGAATGGCTCAATCCCGGGATTGAGCATTTTCTATTCCGAATCCCAGGATTGAAAAACTGCCCCAGGATTGACCACCCTAACTAGGACCCAGAACATTCTTACTGTAGTCTAAGTACCTGAAATGTATTTTATTCAGTGGCAGCACTTCAACACGAGGAGCAATAATTCATGCTGCTTTGACCAAGGTTATGTTAATTATTTCAGTGAAATTACAGTCAGTATTAAGTTACCTTCCTCAGTAGTATCATACATACAGTCCTTTAGTATTTAGCACAGTTGTTCTCACAAAAAAAGATTTACAAAGTTATTAAATTATACAGGTTATAGGTTGCAATACAATATAGGTGCTAACAATCCACTAGTGCCGGTATCAGTGCAAGCATTTGGGTGATGTCACTTTGGTGCTTTGAATAATAGAACTTCTCCAGCTAGAAAAGTACTTGTGTTCATAGGCTGATTAAGATACAGACACAGTCCCGATTCAGTCACATATGACCAAGTTGGGGACTGGGCATGTGCCAGGGCCGCAGTGAGCATGTGCTGCATTTTGCTGCAATCCCAGGCACATTGTACTGAATGCTGCAGCTTGATTGTCACACTGCAGGCATGTGTTTGAGGAGATGCAGGCATTGCTCAAAACCGGGGCATGTCACCTCCATATTCTTTGGCCTCAGCAACATTATTGCCATACACAGTCTGAGTAACATTACATTTATTCTGACCCTTTAGACGAATGCGATGGTTCTGAGAAGGTACAAGTGAGCATCATTCACATACCATTCTCAGAGACACTGCTACAGAAGATGTAGCACAATCGCTACTGCATACATCTCTGAATGATACCCATAGTGCTTAAATCACGTAGTGAAGGGAGAATGTTTATTTCAAATAACATAGCATTCACTGTTCATGAGCACCAATGTGACACCACCCTCTGTGATGGGAAAAAAAGTAACTAATTATGTTGATACATTTTTATATAACTAACTAACTAACTAACTAACTAACTAGAACAACAACAAAACACATTTGGATTTATATAATAACACAACATATTAAATATGAATTCATGTGCTATGGTTTAGAGAACAGCAAATTTGCCTTCTGTTACTATTACCTGCATTGGTGCTAATAGACTCCTTTTAGGATACGCAGGTGTGTAAACTGCAGCATCAGTTTTTTGCTGCATTTTATGCATTTCTGTTTTTTTTTTACACATTCAGTAGTTTCAGTAAGGATGTTGCATCATCCAGGACTTCGATACCATTTTTTTTAACACTTAACATAGAAAATAAAATTGAAAAAACATAGAAAATACTGTACTATAATGTGGTTTTAAGTAAAAAATATTTAGTGGTAGATTTACTAAGCATCAGTGGTGATGATTGTTGGTTTTGACCGATGAATCTAAAATCGAGATTGTCATAAGTAAACATGGCTGATTTAGAATCTACTATAGTTACCGTTTCGACGCCGTTAGATTTAAAAACCTTACGGTTAGTACAGCTACCCATTTGTGTGAGAAATCCCAAAAGAGTGATTCAAATGGTTTTCTTTATAATTTGTAATAGCTGTATACGTACTTAACTGTTTTATTAATACACATTATTAATAAATATATAGGGCTAGTTCAGAGTCGCAATTAAATCTGCAGTTTTTCACACTGCCACTGTTCACAAGCCTGAACGATATACACAGAAATGTAGGCATGTACATGGAATGGCAGCCTACCAGAGGTAAGAGTACACACAATTTCCTACCAATCTGTTGCACCCAGGATATGGCTGCCGTAAATGTGTGCTGATAGCAATGGCGGCAGCTCTTACAAGCAGATTTATGAAACGGCGCAGCCACAGGCATACAGCCAAGAGTACAGGTAGGAATCTGCATCTATTTTTACGCACACAATGCAGACACAGATCTTAATGGTTTGCATGCAATTCAATTTTTCAGCTATCTCCCAGGGGTGCTGAAGATAGCCTTGAGCTTTAGCCCAGGCCTACGGTATAGTTAGGAGGTGGGACTCATTTATTGGGGATCCTTAGTTCCTGATGAATCCCCATTTGGGTCCTCCAACCAATGTTTTAGCTGGAGGACCAAGTGAAACATGTCTCTGGCTATGGCAATACTCCCCCTACTAGTTGAGCCCAATGCTCGTTCTTAGGGATCCTTACATATTTTTTTATTTATTTCCATGACCAGCTCTTTGGCACAGTGCTGGTTATTTACCAAGTAATGCAGAGAAGCACTGCACAGATAACACCACAGGCTTCTGCACAACATGCTGTACGAACGCAGTTATTTGAATTTGGGCACAATACGACTGAACTAACACAAGACTAAACACAATGAAACAGGATTACATAGAACACCTGCTATACATAGAACATCTGCTAAAATGATTCCGTCAAACACGATTCATAGTAAATTGGAGTGCTTGATCTCATGTATTTTAACGATGCACAGCATGTTTACACTCATCCAGAAATTAGTCCTAATAGGTTAAATCTAGTGTAAATGATAAACTTAAATGGATCCACATTGTCACAAGTCACTTGTTAAGAACATTACTTCACAGCAAATCGCCAAATAATAAAAATGATCTAAGCATTTTCTGAGTGTAAGGGGGAAATTTACTAAGATGCGAGTTCTATTTCACATGAGATGTTGCAATGGGCAACCAATCAGATACTATTTATTATCTTCGAGAAGGTGCTAAATAAATAAGAAGTAGGTTCTGATTTGTTGCCCATACCAACATCCCATCTGAAACAGAAATTCCATCTTAGTAAATTTCCCTTTGAGACTATATATTTTTAACTGTATCTTATACAGTAGGTCATACAGTATACATGGTTATAAGCTGTCTGAGCCACTGATCCAGTTTCAGTGTTTTGTATTGCATGTTTAACACTACATCAACATCTAAAGTAGTAAATATTTTCATTCACACTTTAAAGAGGGTGCGGTTATAAGATGAGGGACCAATCAGATGTCCAACAATATCTATTATTATGGCTTGTGACTGGTTTCACACTTCACACCATCACACAGTCCTAGTCTTGGCTGTGGCTTTGAGACAAATTAGACAGCTACAGGGAAACCAGCTGCAGTGAGACCAGAGAGATTCAGGAACGCCATCTGCTTTGAGACCGGAGAACTGCTAATTATCTCCAGTTGGAAATGCAGCTGTTAAGATTTCTAACTTCGTTATTACCAATTCATACCCCTTTCACATCGCACTTTTAAAATGGTATATTGCCGTTTTTTTTTCTTAAAACGTTTAAGGCTGCAGTGTGAAAGTGCCAGAGTTGATTTACCGGTTAAAGTTAACCGGTATTTCAACACGGTTAAAAAGCAGAGTCCTACACGTTTTAAAGCCGTTTTTTTGGCAGTTTGAACAGCTCTATTTCAATGGCTTGAAACGTGTCCCTTGGGGGTTAAACGGGTTGAATGTTTGAGTGGTATTAAATGATTTTTAAAACGGTTTTCACCTGCAATGTGAAAGGTCTCAAGACTCAGACCCGTTTTAAAGTCCCATTTAAGAATACCGTGTCATTACCCATTTCTGCAATGTGAAAGCAGTATAAATGTGTTCAGCACTGCAATTTCCTTTCACGCTTGGCATAGTGAAAACCTAGTCTGTCAATTCAATATTAAAATCCATTGCATTTCTTAAGCCATACAGTAGGTTACCATATGCACTCACCAGCAGTTAGCATCTGGTACTGTGCCCTGTATAAGAACACTTAAAAAAAAAAAGAAAATCAACTAATCACTCTGACAATTTCTGTAAAAGTACTCATAGCAGTTCCAACAAACCCCAGGGGCAGTGGCGGAACTAGTGGGTGGTGGGCCAAGGTCAAGGCTGTGGGTGACAGGTAGAGGCAGAGGATGATGGGCAGACAGAGTGTGACAGGGAAAAACTGTGGGTGACTGAAAGAGGGTGACAGGGGCAGCATTGGGTCCCTTAGTCTTCAGGGGCCCGGGAACACTGCACCAATGGTAGCCAGCCTCTATCCACGGGTGCACAGAATCCCAGCAAGCAGCACCCATGGCCTGTTCAAGATTTGTTAAGACAATTATTATATCAATGATTCTCATTGTAATCAGTTGATCATTACTGACAAGCAAATCTCACCTTCTGGTAAACGCTGTGGCAAGGTAAAGTGCCCAAGAGGACATTAGACTACTTAATACATTACAATCACTTTTACAGTTCACTTGTCAATCAAAGTAGCCTAAACAGCAGTTGTTGGGCATCATTTACATATTCAACGTGTTCATCATATAAATTACCATGTATTTTCCGATCAGAGATCTAAGCTAATATAAGCTGTTTCTCTGTTTTATGAATGTGCGATACTATATGACAAAAATATCAGTATTTATGTTTTTACTTTATGCTATTAGTTGAAGTTTGACAAAGGACATGTTCATGAAATCCAATCTCATAATTTGCTTTGATGCAATCTGCTTCAGTAGAAAGACATCTAACAGCAGCATAGACTGTAAATACTATTAGAAAAGATGATGTATGCATGGTGAATAATTCGTTTTACTAATGCCTGGAGGAAAGGAAGTTGCTTGATGATATCTCTTTCTTGGCCTCAAATTGCCTTTTAAGGACAGTTCTTAAGAGAGAGATGTTTACTTTCCACTGCTTTCCTTATTAGAACGCTTCTATCAATTCTTCATTCTGTTTCTTCAAGATGAGTGTCATGCTTACAAGTACCAGTCTGGCTGCACAGTGACCTCACTCTGATTTAGTGCTCGCTCTCTGAGCTTCCTCTCGAGACATTCCATTGTTGGTGGGTAAGATTTCAATTCAAACTTGTTAGCAAAAATACTATTGGAATTTATTAGCCACGGCAAGTCTTCTGTTCCATAGATGCAGATATCCCGCGTGTAATGTCCTAGGAAACCAAATACAGTATAACAATTGATTATTGATTTATTTTGTTCAAATAAATGCAAAAAAGTTAGATTTTTTTTAATACATCTTTTTTTATCAAAATAACATTGCTTTATGTTTCACCATAAATGTGATAAATCAGTTTCTATCCCAGCAATTAATAACAGTGTTGCAGTCTGTGGTCCTTATGTAATAATTTAGAAAAAAAGAAGAAAGATAACTCTCTTTTTAGGGGCACTAACTTTAGCTGTAATATTCATTAACAATTAACACATAAGTGGAAGAAGACAATACAAGATGCGACAAGAATCTCACCTGGAGACTGATGGATGCGGAAAGATGTTAATGAGTTAAATTAGGAGGGGAAAAGGGTGGAAAGGAGGCGAAGGAGAAGGAAATAACCAGGAATGTACAGGATGAACACTATTCAAGTGGATATTTGTTATTTGGAGAGTGAGTTAGTAATCGATGTGGAATAAAGATGATAATTCATATATTGAGCATGTGTCTCAAAAAGTATTTTATCTAGATTGTAATCCCTATGGGAACTCAGTGTACCCTCTAGTGTACACTGAGGGATATGGATCACACTTCAATAATATACTGCTGAATAATTAATAGAGGTTACTGTCTCTTTAAGAGTAGTATTGTTTTTACATATATGCTTAAATACTAATACTCTCACCTCGCCACTTGGGAGAAATAGTGAAAACAAATAGATAAATCATGAAAATTGCAGCTAGGCACAGACAGTGTACACAGCTGCACATAGAAAAGATATTGTTGCACCGATTTTTTTCGATTTTTTTAAATGCTTAAGTGATTAAATAATGAAGTGTATCAGCTTATATAATGTGATGAACACCACTTGTGATCCTCCGTAAAATCACTTGGGTCATCAGTAAAAATGAGCTGAATTTAATGAGTGATATATACAGTGAAAAAAACTCATAAAAGATAATAATTATAAAATCTGGCGAAAATATTTATGTTCAGGTGGTATCGACCACTTATAGGAAACCCTAATATTTATCAATGAAATAGGCAAATGAGCTTCAATAATATCATGCACTCTTATAATTTCTACACATGAGCTAGTATAGTGATAAGAAAAACAGTTTGTACCCCTTGGTGTCCCAACTGCCACTCACTCATCAGTGTGCCTCAAGGGCAGTGAACGGAGTCCAGTGAGGTGCAGAATAAGGGGCTGCCAATGTGGGAGCAAATGGAAGAAAGGCAACTGGGATCTGCTGTTGCGCTCCAGCTCCTGGATCGCCCCTGTTGGTGATCCAGTGCAGGAGGTCACTCTTGGCTACAGCGCAATGAGAGTCCCTTAAATAAAGAGGAAAGGGACAGCAGCATATGAAAATACGTATCAATCATGTACTTTTATAATATACTGTACTTAATATTCATATATGCTCTGTGGACGGACAGTAGCTATTGAGTTATTTGACACGGAAAAAAACCCCATTTATATTGCTGGGGAAATCCACAAACACGATTGTTTGGACAAATCTGTCAAGACAATATAAAAAGTGCTACTTATCCTACAAATCCTCGCTCAAAAGTGTAAGGTGCATCAGCGGGTCCCTTCAGTGGTCTCCATACCCCCTAACTGGACGTACGTTTCGCCACAGTATGCAGGCTTGTTCACCTGCATACTGTGGCGAAACGTACGTCCAGTTAGGGGGTATGGAGACCACTGAAGGGACCCGCTGATGCACCTTACACTTTTGAGCGAGGATTTGTAGGATAAGTAGCACTTTTTATATTGTCTTGACAGATTTGTCCAAACAATCGTGTTTGTGGATTTCCCCAGCAATATAAATGGGGTTTTTTTCCGTGGACAGTTGGACTAGCTCATGTGTAGAAATTATAAGAGTGCATGATATTATTGAAGCTCATTTGCCTATTTCATTGATAAATATTAGGGTTTCCTATAAGTGGTCGATACCACCTGAACATAAATATTTTCGCCAGATTTTATAATTATTATCTTTTATGAGTTTTTTTCACTGTATATATCACTCATTAAATTCAGCTCATTTTTACTGATGACCCAAGTGATTTTACGGAGGATCACAAGTGGTGTTCATCACATTATATAAGCTGATACACTTCATTATTTAATCACTTAAGCATTTAAAAAAATCGAAAAAAATCGGTGCAACAATATCTTTTCTATGTGCAGCTGTGTACACTGTCTGTGCCTAGCTGCAATTTTCATGATTTATCTATTTGTTTTCACTATTTCTCCCAAGTGGCGAGGTGAGAGTATTAGTATTTAAGCATATATGTAAAAACAATACTACTCTTAAAGAGACAGTAACCTCTATTAATTATTCAGCAGTATATTATTGAAGTGTGATCCATATCCCTCAGTGTACACTAGAGGGTACACTGAGTTCCCATAGGGATTACAATCTAGATAAAATACTTTTTGAGACACATGCTCAATATATGAATTATCATCTTTATTCCACATCGATTACTAACTCACTCTCCAAATAACAAATATCCACTTGAATAGTGTTCATCCTGTACATTCCTGGTTATTTCCTTCTCCTTCGCCTCCTTTCCACCCTTTTCCCCTCCTAATTTAACTCATTAACATCTTTCCGCATCCATCAGTCTCCAGGTGAGATTCTTGTCGCATCTTGTATTGTCTTCTTCCACTTATGTGTTAATTGTTAATGAATATTACAGCTAAAGTTAGTGCCCCTAAAAAGAGAGTTATCTTTCTTCTTTTTTTCTAAATTATGGTCACCCATAACTCTAGGGAGCACCACCAACAAGTGTATACATAATATCTATATTTTCATTTTGGAAATAGTTGGTTAATAAATTGATTCTATATTACAGTCAGTGCAAGCCATCCCTTCTCCTGTGAGTCCTTATGTAATATCCTGTGAGTTTCAGGATATTATGTTGATTTAGTCAAGGATTTATGGTAGGGCACACACCAGAACGATCATGATCGTGAGCAGATCGTGAGACGACCATACGATGGTCACACGATATGCTAGAGTACACGATCTGCTCACAATCTGCTCACGATCTGCATCCGATCCAATTCCGATCTGATGGTCATTTTCAAATCCTGACTGCAGCAGGTAGGATCTGCAAAACGACCAAACGACCAGCGGGGACACGTATCGGATGGAAATCAGATCTAAAACATACTCAATTTACATACAATCGGTCGAGATTGTATCGAAATTGGGGAAATTGAGGCCAAATCGTTCTGGTGTGTGCCCAGCATAAAATTCACGATAATTTAAAAGTCAAAACTAATCTATTACATAAAGGCCTAGGCTTCTTCATAGTAGTGCCTGTTTCCCCAGGATTAACCTATATCTACAGCTTATTTAGATGTTTTGGAAACTTGGCCCTGCACAGCATAAAACATTCGCTCTGATATGAATCTCATTGGGCATATACCGTATATACTTGAATATTTTGAACCTGTTTGGAATTTGCATGCAAATGCAATTAGCTGTGGGACTCAACAGCAAACTCGTAACCTCCCTGGTTAAGTGCCCAAGGCTTTTTCAGTTACAGCTGCATGCAGCTCTTTGGACCGGATTCAGTTTAGTTAGAATAGCAAAATAGCACACAACTGGGCAAAACAATGTTGTACTCCGGGTGGGGTTAATGAAACACGTTCAGAAAGATTTACATTTGGGTGGGTTAAATTTTTTTTATGCAGGATAAATACTGGCTGCTACATTTTTACACTTTAATTCATATATCAGTTTGAACACACCCCACCAACATATTAATCTGCACATGTTACTTCAGGCCCACCTGCAGTGCAGCATGGTTTAGCCAAGTTGTGTGCTTTTATTGCTTTGCTCCTCCTGAGGTGCCAACAGAAATGTGCGTTAAGTAGGGGCTGACTCATAATCGCCTGTTTCTGAAAACTAGAATTAGTGAGATTACAGCAGGATGTGCCATGCGAAGCACGGCGTGCTGTTGTGTGGGCATGTCACACCCTGCCTAAAGGGCATGTCTAGCTCCACATATAGGTGTGCATATGCTTAAATGCTTGTTATTGCAAGATATTTCTATATAACATTAAGAATAATATATTCAGGAAGTTTTGCAAGTAGTGATACTAATATTGCTGTCTGCAATATGTTTTTGTTTTTTTTGCAAATATGTATGCGCTGTGATAGCTCTTGTATACTTACTCAGTATACATGATTAATGTGATGTCTATGCAAAGAATGCCAAATGCAATTTGACCTGGTGTGAATTCATCCCTAAGCATGTATGTATGTTATTGGTGTATTAAAAGTTTATTTTATTATGGAAAAATCAAAGTCATAAGAAACGCTTGCAATGTTACACTGTTTATTCTGATATGTGACTTCAATAAAAAGTTAAATTTGAAAAAGAAAAAAAAAGTTTATTTTATTATGAAAACTGACTTTCTGCAACTTTTAGGCACTCCCTGTATTTCTTGGATATGTTGTTTTCTATACGATTATAGCATTAGCCAAATCAGTATGCAAATCAGGTACTTCAATCTAAACAAATGTGTTTAACTAGAGAAAGATTAGGTACTTGTGTATTTTGGCGGCGCCCATCTCATCGCATACCATAAGGCATACGATGGTATGCGATGCGACGCGATATCGCGCGATATTGTACAATGCCATACAATTTTAAAATTGTATGGCATTGTATATGGCATACAATGCCATACAATGCGATGCAATGCGATTAAATATTGTATAAGCACCTTAATGGGTGCTTACAATGTTAAATGCACCCCCCGCAACCCCCCCACTATAAACGTCAACCCGAAGCGTGGCGAGCGCAGCGAGCCCGCAAGGGGCGGCGGTACGCGTCCTCCGACCTTTTCATACCCCCACTATCCACGCCGGCGTGGAGTCGAGAATAGAAAGTGTGGCGAGCGCAGCGAGCCACCGAGCCCGAAGCGTGGCGAGCGCAGCGAGCCCCGCGAGGGGACGCGGACACCTGTGAAGGCCGCGAGGGGACTCCGATACCTGTGAAGGTATCCGCGGCCCTTCGTGGGGCTCGCTGCGCTCGCCACGCTTCGGGCTGGGTGGCTCGCTGCGCTCGCCACACTTTCTATTCGCAACTCCACGCCGACGTGGATAGTGGGGGTATGAAAAGGTCGGAGGACGCGTACCGCCGCCCCTCGCAGGCTCGCTGCGCTCGCCACGCTTCGGGTTCACGTTTATAGTGGGGGGGTGGCGTGGGGGTGCATTTAACATTGTAAGCACCCATTACGGTGCTTAAAAGCACCCTTTAGGGTGCTTATACAATCTTTCATCGTATAGGGGGCAAAAATCGCGTCGCATCGCATCGCATGCCATCGGGTGCATGGTATACGATGCGATGCGATTAAAACATTGCGCGATGGGAATCGGGGGCGCCGCTATAATACACAAGTACCAAAGATTACTAGTAAAAATTCTTATTCTTAAGTGGTATACACAAGGGACGTGCAGTCGGGGGAGGCAGTGCTTCCCTTATAATTTTGTTTAAAATAATACAAAGAATGTACGTATGACACATATTCTGTGTCATAAGTATTTTCTGTATATTATTTTAGTAATTTGTAACAATTCAATTGGTTTGGAAGGCTCCGATAAGCGGTGCTTTCCACTGACAAGTGTAAGGGGATGAAGCACCGGTCGGGGCTAATCCATGGGCCTCCCCCCCCCCAAAAAAATGGTAATAGTGGCACTTCTAGAAGTGCTTCATTGACAGGGGCTGCTGTGATTGGACACAGGGGTGTAACTAACTATTTTTCGCCCCCCCCCCCCCACCCCGCAGCACGTTTTTTCGGCGCCCCCCCCGCACACACCTAATCAGCCCCCTCCCTTCTTACCCGTACCTGCACCCGTCTCGCCCGGCTCTCTGCTGGGACCTGCCTGACCGGCACGGTCCAGGCCGGCTCCTGCTGCTACAATGAAAACTGACTCTTAGAAAATGGCTGCCCCCATACTGCAGACAGAAAACTGTCTGCAGTATGGGGGCAGCCATTTTCTAATTGTCAGTTTTCATTGCAGCAGGAGTCGGCCGGGACCGTGACGGTCAGGCAGGTCCAGGCAGAGAGCCTGGCGAGACGCAGACCGCGGGTAACTATAGCCCCGCAGCCCCTCGGCGGCGCCCCCAATTTCTCTGCACCCCCCCGCCACCGCGGGGGCTGCGGAGCTATAGTTACGCCACTGATTGGACAGCAAATTCAGCTGCTGTCTAATCACAGCAGCCCCTGTCAATTAAACTTCTAGAAATGCAGCTTTTATCTGGCTCTCTCCTCTCCCCTGGTGCCCCAGCTCGACTGTTACTGCTGCACTGTGGAAGTGATCTCCGTGTCCTTGGCGGTGCCCGGGGGCCTCTTTGTACACAGCCACCAACGCACATCACTGGTGTACACACAGTGAAATTTTGGCAGGAACCTAGAAGGTTAGCCAAAATCTCTCTGCAGTATTTGTTTAAAAAAAAAAAAAACAGTATTTTTTTTTGTAAACACATTGCTCTCTCAGCCACTCTTTTGAATAAGTCTTTTTGAATTATATTGCTGGCTGCAGCCCGCCAGCTAAGGATGCAGAGCCGGGATAGCGCTTCTTCTGCTCGGTACTTCCGCGCTCTGGGATCAGATGCGATACATCTCGGGTGCTAAAAAGCACCCACGATGTGCCGATGATGGCTGCACATACGATTTATATTATGTGCAGCCAGTCCAACCTCCGACTCCGATGCGCATGGGACTGTGCATTGGGTTGGATGTCAGATTTGGGTCAGATCTTGGCCCGATCCCTCAGAGTCGGGTGAAATCAGGCCCAAATCGGACAAGTATATGGGAGCCCTTAGTCAGTATCTCCTGACATAGATAGACTTCCCAAATTGGGATGAAGATCAGTGATACCAGTTTCTATCTTTGCCCTGGTTCTGGGCGGGATGTTGTAACATCCGCAGCCCTGTTTCGCCCCCCTTTGCCGGGCATCGCATTTTTAATAACGGCATATGCTGTAACATATGCGGTTATTAACGCAAGGGACAGCTCTTGCGATAAGAGCTGTTCCTTGCGATGCGGTGCCGGCACTGGACTTCCGGGTCTGTGACCCGGGAGTCCATCTGCGCATGCGCAGAGGGAAGGCGCTGCCGTAAGAAGCCCATAGGCCTCCGCAGCGCTGCCACTGCAGAGGGGGGTTAGAGCATACAGAAATGCGGTAAAAACCCTGATAACTGTTTTTTTTTACCGCATTTCTGTCTTAGAGAATAGCCCCCTCTGTCTTTTCAGGATACATTTTGAGTGATTACAGACTGGATAATGTGATAGTTCTCTGAGCTGCGGACACTTGCTGATTTTAGTATCCTAATATTTTGTTTGTATGCCGAGATAAATGTTCAGACTGCATAAACTGACTCTCACGTGTATCCCAAGGCAATTACATAATATAAACATATCCATAGAGTCTCACACGAAGAAGCACTTGATTATTCCCTTGACGTTTAAACTGCTATGGAGATACAACAGAGGAAACACAGATCGTTTTTTTTCATTTCCTTATTTATACTGCACGTCTTAAACTCTGCAAATACCCTCTGCATGCCCTTACTTAACGTATCCTACATGCCAACCCCATTATCATCCATTTACTGAGTTGTGTACTGCTCATTATCGCCCATAGGTGCATATGGTTGGGTCCAAAGCATGTGCAGTGTGAAAGATATGTCCTCAAAACTAACTGTGTTTAACGGTACAATTAGCCCTATAGCATTTGTGCAGAGTATAAAAAACTGACAACCATGGGCCCCATTTAATGAGGTTTTATTACCAGCTGCATATTTAGTTTAGAAACACATTGCTAAAAACAAATATACCATTTATATTTCACATTACTTTTCTCTCTGGCAAGGTGCTTCTCAGGGTGGGTCCGGCCAATCGGCATCCCAATGTCGGACTAATGACTGTTGGGATCCCGACTGTCGGCCCCCTGTACCCCACCCCTTCTCAGGATCCTACACTCTGTTGCTGTCAGCCAACTACTGGCAGGAACAGGCTGCTGTGTCCAGGGCTGTCGAGATGGGGGGGGGGGAGCAGTTACTATTTACCTGGGCCCAGGCTTGCTGGAAGGGCCCAGTGGGGGCCCTGGTCCAACCCCCCCCCCCATAACTTCCCCCTCCTGGGCAGCAGCAAACACCCATAGCATGTGCTGTGTTGACAGCAGGCTCAGCATGAGCGTCTCACTGACAGTGTGAGAGCTCATGCTGAGCGTGCTGTCAGTATAGCACATGCTGTAGGTGTGTGCTGCTGCTTCTGCAGTGAGGGGGGGGGGTGAGGGACGACTTTAGAGTTTTTTTTTTACCCATCTTCTTAAAATTTTGGGGGCGTGACCTAATCACGGGAGGTGGCCATGTCTCCCACAATTACTCCACGCCCCCAAAGTTTTACTGGGGCCTGGCCTACCTCTCATGCACATGCCACAGCTAGTCTGCACATGTTCATGACATTTTTACCCGAAAGGGACCCAGCAATGTTTGAAACGATTCACTGCAGTGGGATAAGGCTGCTGCTAGGTGCCCATTGATGGCAAAGGATATCGTATGACTATCTATAGATGGCGTAAGTGGTACAGTGACAAACAGATGTAAGTTAAGCTTACCACTGCTTTCTAAGAACCAAAAGGATGTAATAATCCGTTTAGCAAGTGCTAAAGGCGATATGTCTCATTGTTAAATGGGACCCTAACTATTGTAAAAAAATCAATCATTGTTGCTGCTTAATAACCTTAACACTATCACATTGAAAGGGATATCACTTACTCGCCCTTGTGCTGAGGCTCTCAGTATTCCCATTATAAACATACCTACACAATCATTCTAATTTTCACTGCTAATGGACATCATCTCCCACCAGGCATTGCGTACATTCACACCATTTTCACCTATGCAGCCTCTCCATCTTATCCTTCATGTTCTCTGTTCACTACGGCAACCTGCATCCATTAACCCAACCTACATCCAAACTCATGGGCATAGAGCGACCCTTAAATGTCCTCGACCCAATCCTCTTCCCTTCCTAAATTTGAACCAGTTCTGTCTCGTATTTCAATGTTGTGCTATCCTAAAGAGTTTGGGGGAAATTTACTAAAGGAAATTTGTAAAAAATAGGTGTATTTCTGGATACAAATACACCTATTTTTTTTTTTACAAATTTCCTTTAGTAAATTTCCCCCTTTGTGTCTTTTTACAATATACAATCATTGCAGCCATTAATTAGGCTAAATAATCAGCATCTACCAGCCTCCACACATGGTCTCCAGTGATTCAATCCTCTTCCCTGCCCTCACTTGAACAGGTTCTGTTTTCTGTTTCTATGTTGTCCTACCCTGAAGTGGTAGTGTCTTTCTACAATAATACATTCATTGCAGACATAACAGGTAATATAATCAGCACCTTCAGCTGCCACACATTGGGCGAGATGCACCAAACAAAAAATGCCATAACACCCCTGTTTTCAGGGTTTTTACCACATTTTCATATGCAACAAAGCCCCACCGCCAGTTCTAGATGGCATAACCCCATAGAAGCCTATGGGCTTCCCTCCCTGCGCCCCCTACCGATCCGTGCTGCCCTCCCTCAGCTGTGTCTGGGAAGGCTCCAGCTGTGCTACCTGGACCAGTGACCTCCTCCTCCCTGCACCTCTTCCGGGAGCAGGGAGGAAGCGGAGCCCTGGCCGAGCAGCAGATGCCGGGTAAGGGTCCAGGGAGGGAGGGGGGGACCCGCTGCACATCGACGGCCACAATGCAAAGGACAGCTCTTAACGCAAGAGCTGTGCTTGGCGTTAATATTTGCATATATTAGTGCATATGCGATTATTAACAATGTGAATGCCGGCGATGTGTGGTAGAGGATGTTAGAGAATCCCGCCCACAGTCTCCATCGATCCAATCCTTCCACCCTGGCACACAAAGCAGAACTAAAACTGGGAAAGAACCAGACAGTCTCAGGCTTCAGCATAAGTTACACTTTGCCATACTGACTCATGTTTAACAACTTGAGCTGAGATATTTCAAATGCACAACATCCCTAAGCGAGTGTATGAAGGTACCTTAGCAAGGAGGTTACTTCAGGGGGAAACACATCATTTCTAGGGAGGACTTTCCAAATGCTTCCATGTGGAATCCTATATAACAAGTATCACAGTAGTTACAGCTACTATAGCTTTTCTGTTATATAGTAACATGATTGCTATTCATTTATATGTGGGACACTTTTATGACAAAGTGGGTTATGTAAAAGGTGCCTGTGGTCTTTTAACATGGTTGGTTCAGCCTTTTAACTGACTGCCGCTGTAAATTTAGGGTCAATTTTGCTGACATTTTGGAAGTTTCGACAACTCAGCACCTATTATACAATAGAAAAAGCACAATTTATTTTTACCACAATACGAATTTCAGGATGTGGACATGCAGTGATAATATTGGCCCAATCCGCAATGCAATAATTGGTACTTGTTTGCTAGCATGGGGCCCATCGGATCGTATACCATTACACTAGATAAGGTATAGGATGGGGATGCGGTCATTTGGTCTACTGCATTATGGTAGAAAGTCATTAGGTCGAATCCATTAGGTCGACATGCTAAAAGGTCGACATGACTCTAGGTCGACATGGGAAAAGGTCGACATGATTCTAGTTCGAAAGGTCATTAGTTCGACAGGTCATTAGTTCGACAAGGTCATTAGTTCGACATTGTCTATGTCGACATTCACAAGGTCGACATGGAGTTTTTCACTGTTTTTTGAGTCAACATGTGCCGACAGGCGGTATTTCATGCCCTACCATCCACTAGGGCGTGGTGGGAGAATAAAATAGTGTGCCGAGCGTAGCGAGGCACCGTGCCCGACGCATAGCGAGCGCAGCGAGCGATGCGAGGGGATGCAGTGCACTTTAAACTGTGTCCATGTCGACTGTGTTGACATTCAGGTAAAAAAACAGTGAAAAACCCCATGTCGACCTTGTGAATGCCGACATAGACAATGTCGAACTAATGACCTTGTCGAACTAATGACCTGTCGAACTAATGACCTTTCGACCTAGAATCATGTCAACCTTTTCCCATGTCGACCTAGAATCATGTCGACCTTTTAGCATGTCGACCTAATGGATTCGACCTAATGACTTTCTACCATAATGCAATAGACCAAATGATCCCAACCCATAGGATGGTATGCGATGCAACGCGATATTGTACAATAAAATATTGCATCACATTGTATGCCATACAATGGCATACGATGCGATCGTATACGATTTTTGATTGTACAAGCACCCTGATGGGTCCTTACAATGTTAAATGGCCCCCCATAGTCAACGCCACCCCCAGGATCAACGCCAATGTACAGAAATCGGATCGCATCGCAACGCATGCCGCTATATTGCATGCGATGCAATGCGATTGTATAAGATGTAATACAATCAAAATCGGGGGCGCCGTGCTAGGAAACAAGTACCCAATAATTTATTACATCACATGGATGTATCAAAGATCACATGCAGCGACAGAGCTTGCCACAGTGATGCCACTCCACAGCCAGATGACAATATTTCACAAAAAGTACCCCGGATATGAGCTGCCCAACATTTCCTCCACTGTCAGGTAATAGTATGGTGTATTCCATTCCAGTGGTCTATTCCGGTGGCGCCCACTTGAGAACTGAAGCTCAAATCATGACACATACTTGTGACCAAACATTCACAATCATTTATTTACTACCCTACACTGGCATCTACAGTATGTCTGGGTTTTATTTTAAATATAAAGACCCAGAAAAATGCTTTCAGCTAAAGATATGCTAAAGAAATTCAAAGGAAACCACAGTAAAATAAGAAATTGGCTAATTTGATCTATGTTTATTTTTTTATCTGAAATGATAATATTATTGTGTCTACTGTGATGGATTAGATTTTGAATTAACAAATCAAATTCAAATCATCTTACCATGACAACCGCCGTGGTTGTTCATGTCTCTCCACTTAATTGCTCTGAGGTCACCTTCCCATTGTGCATCTGGCATTGATCCTGGTACATCTACAATAAAAAAAAACAAAAAAAAAAAAAACATTCAATTGGATTTATCATTTCACAAACAGATATTTAGAAATGTTGGCAGCGTAGTGGGGATATGGGCCAAGATTGATTTTGAAATGACTAACAATACACAGTAAATGTACAATATAATCCTCATCTCATCAAAAGGAAATCAATCCTATGCGAAAAAACTGGACTATTTTGAAGCTTCAGTATGCAGTGCAGTTTTTCTAAAATTATTGCCCATGCGTTTTTCATCCTTTTTGTAGTCAAAAAGGTATGAGTGAACAATGGTCGGAAACGTCTGCATTTTCACCTGAAAAAAGGTGAAAACAAGTGGATTCACCAATACATGTGTTTTTCGCCATTGCCGAATTTTTGGCTTAAGTGAAAATAAAAGGAAAATGAATTGAATAGGTCAAATTGAAAATGACCTAAAGAAACGATGAAAAGGGTATATTTTTTAGCCTAGATGAAAAATTGTCACCAATTGAATGCTGCTCACGTATATGTAAAATGACAATAAACATCCAGTACAAATCATTTTTACAATTGTAACTTTTCAGCAAAGTACATATAACAACTAAATAATAAAATGATCTGAGAACCATTTATGATGTTGGGTGTGTACTTCTTTATTGAATTTTATTAGGCAAATCATTAAAAAGTATATTTTCCACTTTTCATTTTCTAACTGTGTTTACTGATCAGCATGCATGATTTATTGAGTACTTTGTCTCCTTCTATTTAACTTTAAACGACAGCAGGATATATACATAATGTGACAAGGAAGCACATACACTGGATCAGATGAAATCTTGGTCTTTATTTTTGTAGCATGTGAACAGCATACCAGATAATCAGCAAAGCAAGAACGGTTACATTGCAGCATACAGCATAGCACAAACACTTCAGAAACTCCCTTAGCCCATGAAACGCTGGGTGTGTTCCCCTGATGCCGCCCCCTGCACACTCCCCTCCAGCCCCTACCCGTACAAATGCCTTGGCGACTGTTAAAGTTACAGAAGGCGTTCATACAGCGGCCCTGCACATGCCCAAATACACGTATACACAGAGTCACACAATTTGTCCCCAGAGCGAATATGCTTGAATTACGCACCTTGTACTGATAAAGATGTTTCCTGTCCTACCCAAATACTGGAGCTCATTTAAATATCTTTATCAATTAACCCATCTTCTGCAAACTTCTGTGATCCTCTGCAGATGGGTAATGAAATTGGGTGGGGCTGCTACTAAGGCTTGGGAACTGACATCCTCGTGTTTTAAGAAGCCATTATTTGACATACAGTAGGTATCAATGTACTAAGCCATGGAGAGATATACAGTGGTACCAGACAATTAACAGCTATCTGCCATGTTACTGGCTGTGTTACAAAAATGACATTTAGGAGCTAGTTAGCTGGTACTTTTTTCTGTACACTTTGGTCCAGAATGTACTAAGCTTCAAAAGTGCTAAAATGGAGAGTGAGAAACAGCCAGCCAATCAGCTCCTACCTGTCATGTCAAAGACTGTGTTTGAAAAATGTCAGGCAATAGCTGATCCCCAGGGAAAAATCCCTGGGAGGGCCGCTGCCTGTGTCTCCGCCGAACTTATACAATTCCTCCAGAGGGCACCCGGGTAGCTGTATTGCTCTATAATTGAGTGCCGGACTGACCACTACAAGTATATATATATATATATATATATATATAGGAGCGTATATCCAGATACATGGAAAACAAGTTTCCAAATAAAAGAAGACAGGAGGCGGCACTCTCAAAAAAGTGATCAACTGTATTCAATCCATAGCAAACGTGAAACAAAAAGTCAGCATGTAGGTGTCGACAAGTTTCGGAGCATTGCGCCCCTTTCTCAGGACAACTGACTAAACAGCAAGTCAAACGTGCAGTGCAGAACTAATAATATATATATTATTCGTATATATTTATTTATTAAGGGGGCACAAAACTCTATTGTCTATACCATTCACCTGAGAGACCCCCCCCTCCCCATTCCCCTCCCACTGCATAGCATCCATATAAAAAAAAATACTCCCATCCTATATTGAATCTTACTGGGAGTTGGCTGTCACGATCCCCGCTGCTCCTGACGGGTTCTCATACCATAGCTGCTCAATCCTTCCTGCTGCTGCAGTCTTTAAGCAGCGCTGCGGCAGCCTCAACACATGGCGCCGACTGATCTCAATAGCTGTGCATGGGTGTGCGGTGACATCACCCTCGCACCAGCCGTAATGCATCCCTGGGACCGCTGCAGGCGGATAGAAAAGCTGACCGTCCAAACTTCTGAATCTAGCATCGCCGCACTGCTAGTTTCAGGAGTTTAGATAGTCCACTTTTCTATCCTTTGCACTTCGGAGATGGACCGCTGTCTGCCAGTTGCCGGTCCCTGCCCTAGAGGATTCAATGAGTATTCAGGCATTAATGTATTACTTTGATATTATGTTGTATTACATGTTACTATCGTGATGTTTTACATTATATTGTTGAATTGTTGCAGCTATTTCCATGTTGTTCGTCTTGATGTTATTTTTTTATGTATCTATATTATCACTGTAACACATGCTATTTTGTATGTTTTATTGTTTTTTTTATGTATTAATAGATTTTGCACAATTTTATATGTATTACTAGATTTTGCACGTTTTGACAATGGGTTAATGGGCACGGCGGCAGACTCCGGGCTGATTGGCCGGAGTTCTGCCCAACTGATTTTCCATTATACACTGCTGCACACATGGGCGGACCCCTTTGGGCCAACGCCGTAATGCAGGATACACCTGGGTGCTATTTAAATGTGTTATTCACTTGTGTCTGTGAGCCTGCTGCTAATACCTCTGTATTGAAACGTTGCTGTGTTGTTCAAATAATAAACTTTTTCACGGTGAAATTAGTCTGGAGTGCAGCATCGTTGAGAACGTATATATATATATATAATTGTATGTCATTTTAAAGATGTTTTATTAACAGTTTATATTTGACAGTGCTTCTTGACTTTCTGTTTTATTTAGCATATGCTGGGGTTCAGTTATTCCCCCCTGTTTGGTAATTGGAAGTGGCCAGAGGCTCCTGTTATAGGGCTGCAGGGATGCAGCCCCTCCAGTCAAAATCCCAACACCAGAGACACAGACAGACAGAGCTCCGGTGCTTCCTCCTGCGGCCACACATCCCCCCCCCCCCCACCCCGAGCTCTGGAACTTGCTGGCTGTGCCTCTGACATGCTGTTAACCTCCTCTCACCAGGCTCCATGAAGCAGCAGTGCAGACACAGCAACAGCCCAACCCTGTGGGGAGGAGTTCAGCATGTAGTAGATTCCTACTATTGGAAGCTACTACTGCTCATCATACACAGAGCCACAGAGCTGTAAACTACTCACCTTCTTGGGCTGTCAGTACATGGAGCGATGACAGCAATAGCTTTCCAGCAGGAAGCCATTCTGTGCAAATCTCCAGAGCTACAGTGCTTCGATGGGCTGCTGTCTGTGCAGCCCAGCAGAAGCAAATCCTCTGCAGTGAGCTTGCCCAGACTTCAGTGAGTCAGTGTGATGCAGCTGAAGGAAGGCATGCATTGCACCAGAGAGGTGCATGGAAGTTTATTTTATTTTAATAATATTTGTGTGTAGATCTTTATTAAGACTATCATTTTGTGTACTTTAATGAATAAGTTATTAAAAGTGTGCATACCTCCCAACTGTCACGATTACAGCGGGACAGTCCCGATTTTCTGGTCCTGTCCCGCTGTCCCACCCGCAGAAGGCATTGTCCCGCTGCGGGGGTGGCAGTTGGGAGACCCCCCAATCTAATAGAATAGACGCTGTGCACATGCGCACAGCGTCTATTCTCGTATGAAAATGAGGTTGCGGCTAATTAGCATAAGCCCCAACCCCATTTGCGTACACCCCGCCCCCTTTCCGGACGCTCGCCGCACAGAAGTTGGGAGGTATGAGTGTGTATTTTGCTCTGTACCTGTATTTATGTGCATATAAGTACATCATTTATTTACAGTAATTGCTTACAAAAACTTGTACAGCACAAATCAAACTAATAACCTGCAAATAATTAATGACTGTTTGCAATGAGCAGTACCCAGGAAATTGCAGCCCCCATTAAGTCTAAAGGTAGGAGCCACCACTGGCAGCGCTATGCAAAGCCATCCGCAAAGACGCTCATCTGCTGGTAATACAAGCAGATGAGCGGCTTTCTTGGTGATGATGCAGAAGCACGCAGCAACGCCCACCGCTCATCGCCAGGACATACACACTGGGCGGCTTTGAGCTGAAAGCCGCTCAAACTTGGGGGGGAGATTCTCTAAGAATCTCCACCCCCCTTCGCCGCCCATCGCAATCATAATTATCGCATATGTTCTAACATTTGCGATACAACATTAGCGACTCTCACCTTTGCGGTGAGAGTCGCCGGGTCCCAGCAGGTCCCGGCGGCTCTCCTCTCCCTCCCACACCCGGCGCTGCTGCGCTCGGCTCTCCTCCTCCCTGCACCCGGAAGAGGATCAGTGCAGGGAGGAGGTCACAGGTCCGGGCTGCACAGCTCTGTGCTGCCTGGACACAGGTGAGGGGGGAGGGGGCGATGCGGGGCGGCGGGGGTCCGTGCGGGGCGGCGGGGGGTCGTTGCGGGGCGGCGGTGGCATGCGGTAGAAGCCCATTGGCTTCTATGGGGCATCGCCAGATTTTTCTGCCGATGCCCCCCGCCGCGTTGACCCGGCGGGGGATGCTTACAGCATCCCAAAATGCGGTAAAAACCCAGAGAATCTCCCCCATAGTGTTTTGAGCGGCTTTCAGCTCAGAATTGCTCAGTGTGTATGTCCCGTTACATATTAAAAACGGTTTTCATTTATTGTATATACTTGAAAAAGTAATTCAGATTTTAATAATGTTAAATCCCATGTGCAAAGTGTCTTTCTGTTTGATTTGTTTTCCAATGTTTTTCAAGTACTTTGAAACTTTGTATGGTGTTATGTTCTCTCATTGTCAATAAATAATGTAAGTAATATCTGAGCTGCTATGAATCATTACAGATTTTAAATATCAATTTACTATTATCTCATCATTGTGTACATTGGTTCATTGTTCCATATTCTTAGTACAGAACCTTTTCTTGCATGACGGCACTCAGTAAATAAGGTAGTGATACACAGGTGATATTGGATACACAGGTGATATTCTGTTCTCACACATACTGCCTGTATTTTATTTTTTTACTTCTTTTTCAGTTACCTTAAAGCAGTGGTGTCAAACTCATGGCCCAACTGTTGTGGAACTACACTTCCCAGCATGCTCTGCCACAGTTTAAGCAATCCATTATATAAAATATGTGGCAGGGCAACAGCTGGAGGGCACCACTGCCTTAAAGGTTCACCATGAGTTTGCTCTAATGCAATTTATTAAACAAAAAAGTATATCAAATTATTATTTTACCCGTTGGTGTCATTTCCGCTTAAAATGATCACATTTGTTATATTGATTTAAATAAAGAAAATTGTGTTAAAAAAGATTATTTTTAATTTATAAGGTAAACATTGCAGATCATATTTGCTTGCCAATTTTCACACCTATTCTGACAAATTCACTTGGCACTCAAAGGGGGGTATGCAATCCGGGATCACGGCTGTCGATCCCTGCCGACAGCCGCGATCCTGGCCCGTTTGCAGTCTAATCAATCGCAGAACGACAGGCGGGATTCAATGTCCCATCTGCCTATCGGCACCAAGGGGACGTGGCTGTGAAAACGGCCGTGGATTGGCGGGATCGCGACAATCCACGGCCGATATCGGCAGAACGGGCCCGACAGCTTCTAAAGTCGGACCCGTTCTGCCGTGATCCCGCTTCAATGCTGTCGCTAAAGACAGCATTGAATAGGGAGCCACCGCTATTTCCCAAATCAGAAGTAGAGGCGGCAGATTGCATACCCCCCAATGGGTTAAAAAGGTGGAGATGATAGCCTTAGCATTGCAAAAAGCATCTCGACATGTAATATAGACTGCCATGGTGTGCCTCATTCTCATGAGTCATTTTAGATAGTTGAGTATAAATAAAATAGCAGGCAAAACATGGATTATTTTCTTACTGCCATCAAACCTAGTTGGAGATGCACATCTCTAGCACACTGGGAAATTGCAATAGGTACAGTATTGGTTACCAAAGATATATTTTATAGGGCCCTAGGGTCTAGATAGGCGCTTATATAGACTGCGGGCATATTTGATGGTTAATACAGGACAGTTGACAAAATACTTATGCTGGCCATACGGTAGACCAACTGTTATCCAACCATGCAACAAGTTGGCTGGTTGGACTGAAAATCATCTGGTTCTGTATAGGAGCAAATTACAATCAGCAATGTGCTCACAAACCCAGGAAAATGGACACATTGTTTAAATCAAACAGATTCAACTACAATATCTTGTATGAATGTCCATTTCCAGGTTTTGGGAGGAAATTACTGATTTACAAATGTGCTCCCTTCCAGTACCAGATTTTTATTCCACCCAACCAACTAGTTGGATGGTTGCATGACAGTTGATGACTAGTGTATAGCTTGCATTACTCTTCCACAGTGTTGTCAGTTCATGGGCCAGATTCAATAAGATTCAAAAGTGATAAAATGGACAGTGATAAACCCAGCCAATCAGCTTCTACCTGCAGCTCCTACCTGCCATGTCACAGACTGTGTTTGAAAAATGTCAGGCAGGAGCTGATTGGCTGGCTGTTTATCACTCTCCATTTTATCACTTTTGAAGCTTATAGAATCTGGCCCCATGTGAGCTCTTGTTAGGCACACCTCTGCAGAGATTAGTTAAGCCTTGTACACACTAGATGACCTGCACCGCAGCTGATATATTAAACAATATCGGCCAGGAGGGTGGGCGATTTGAGAATACACACTGATATCGGTAAATTATTTTGTTCAGTGACATCACCAGGATTCGCTGAACATGCAGGCCATTGGCTATATAGCCAAAATTGACCTGCATGTTCAGAAAAATGGGGGTGGGAAGGGAACATGTCGTTAACGATGTGTGGGAGCATGCATCATTAATGATATTGAGTGTACACACTGGATTTTTTCTAATAGGTATTGCTCAGAAGGGCCCATTAGAGCGATATCTTTTCTTTTAATAAATCGTCTAGTGTGTATGGGGCTTTAAAGATCATATTTTATGGTAACAGGTTGATGGTAACAGGTCAATGTTTATCTGAGCACAACAGGTTCAGAGCGGCGGAAGCAAACGCAACTGCCTATTCATGATGTAAGCATCTAGTCAGTAATGTATCCGCAGATAATATAACTTTTTGTTATATAATGAAGTATTGTACAACAGTGGAGATTGATAACTTGATCCCCGCACTATGGTGGCCCTGCCAACACTATTCTGCATATTCATGTATATATTCACTGTAATCAAAGATATATTTTGACAGGTAATTGGTCATAAGAATCCCAGTAGTCTAATACCGCTTTCAGACCGCACTCTAGACCCGGGTTATTAATGTGTCCTTGTGGCCCCAACACGGGTTGAGGTGCAGTCTGAAAGGGCCACCTCGGGTCGAGCAACACGGGAGTTCAACATGGGGTTGAACATGGCTCTGACCTGTGTCAGGTGCAGTGGGAACAGGCAGCCTGGGTCAAGCGCTTTGGGTCCCATTCACAGTACGGAGGAGGCAGCGATGTCAGCTCCAAGCGCTGCCTCCACCCCAGCCCCCTGGTTGATGAGCCGATGCTCAGCCCTGCCCCGTGTGATGTCACATGGGGCTTAGGGGGTTGGTTCCCCTAGGCCCCCTCTATCTAGGAACCCCCCCTGTGGTCCGCTTGTATTTAAAAAAAAATTATATATTTTTATATTTTTTTAGCTAAAGATTTTGTGCATGGGAGCAGTGTAGTGTATCTGCCAATGAATAATGGATCTGAGCATCGGTAGCCAAGGCACACTGACTGCACAAGTGTGCAGTGCATTACTGGGAGCTGACTAAGTCCCATGAGACTTTGAACAAGAGGTCAGAGGCTAAGAGGCTTGTGCTGAGCTCTGATTGGTGGAGCTCATCACATGCTTCTCAGGCCCATGAAGGACAGCAGCAGTGGCGGCCTCATCATGGGTGGGTTTTTAATCAGCCTGTGAGGTCTCCTACAGAGTAAGGTACAGAGGGACAAACACAGGCTTTTTATGTGATATATATATATATATATATATATATATACACACACACATTAATCCCCAGCCCCTGTAGTTACCCATTGACCAATGCCTTTTACTCTGTGTTTTGACTGTATAATATTCTCCTGTGTAGTTTGTGGCCAGTAATAACATGGGAGGGGTCCCCCCTGTCTAAAGTGACCCGGCCCCCCGAAGGCATAATCCAGCCTGCTGTCACCGGCTGTATTGATTCAGGTGGCAGTTCCAGTATGAAGTTAGTGCAGCAGCATAAAATGCATAATAATATTTAATGTGGACACAGCTGCTAGAGATGAACTAATTACACCATGCAGTTTGAATTAAGTGACTGATAAAGTATCACTCCAAAATCAACGTTTTTACTGCTAAACACAAGTTAATCATCACTCTGTTCATGAATGGCCTGGCTGTATCTGTGAACAGCCATACAGTATATACAGTACCCACAGGTCATTTTCTAGGCATGGCAGAATTATGTCTGAAAATTTCATATTAAAAAAGTTCACCCATACTTTTATCTTTGTATTAACAAAAATGTACTGTGCTGGAAGTGACCTTCTATTGCAGCCATGCAAGGTTTCTTTTGACGGCCCCGAACCACACTATTGGCTCTATGATATAAACTCATTAAGACGGGCAGCTCCTTAAATTTATTTGTACAGTATACTTCATTTTTATTAGCAAAAGGACAAAATATGCTAAATCTGTTTTACTCAACAATATTATTTTGGGGATCTAACAGTGTATGAATTGGGAACTTAAAGCTATGTAATTATTAATGGCATGTCCTAAATATAATTTAGCTTTAAAAGAAAAAGCATAACAGCTCTGTAATAAATAATGTGAATTGTACACATATGTTCAACAATGTGCCTCAAGCAATCCCTTATTTTGGAAAAATTTATTTATTTTTATCAATCTAAATTAGTTTTACGTAATGCAAGCAATCATGTGTTAGTGTTATATCCATAAATAGCAGCATATGCCTCTCACATGCTCTGCAATAATGCACAGTCACACACACACACACACACACACACACACATACACACTCTCACTGTCTGTATATGTCTATTTACAAATGCTATGTAAAGGAAATGGTGGTTTTGAGATGCTTTATGTATGGCACTGACTTCCAATAGTCGCAAGCACGTGGAGCTCCCATCCCCGGGCCCCCAGAGAAGTGGAGAAGGGGCGCTCCATCGTGTGGCCGGAGAGAGCAGCCAGAGGTCGGATTAAGGAGGATGGAGGTGAGGATGGAGGAGGGAAGCGGCAGCCCTCGGCCTGGAGATAGGTGGCGCAACAAATGGCCATGACCTCCTTGAGTGCAGCGACGGTGGCCCTGGCCTCACTGACTCTCTCTGACTATGCTTCTGACTATCCTTCCCCCCTCCCCTTCTCTCCCTGCACGCTGGCTCTCCTCCCAACCATAACTCCAGCCAGGGCCCTGACACACTGCCCCTGATCCCCCCCTTGTAGCCTTAGGTTCCGTCCCGTGGTGTGCAGTAGGGGAGATAGCCTGTTGAGCCATTCAACTGCTTCCCATGAGCATGCTGCAAGATGGCACTGCTAATGGCTGCCTAGGAACTGTGCCACTCAGCCATATGAATATTGGTTCAGATGTGAAAAGGGGATGGTTGTGGAACAACTCAGATGGGCGCTGTTGTGGGATGTAATGTGAAGCTGCTACTAAATAAGGGATTGAGGGTCCCTTAGAGAAAGACAAAAATAGGACAAAGGACTTTGACAAAGCTGCACCTAGTTATAGCGAAACGCATCAGTCACTACCACACCAGCCACCTACCTGCTACTAACCTGCCAAATTGGATCCAAACCAGCCACCACCATAGTGTTTTTTCCACATCTGTCACCACATATGGAAGTCTTGGGGAATCCCCTCACTACCATTTGATGGACTCTGCTGACATGCAATCCTAACGGAATAATCCACATTTGGCCTACCACTGCGGTAACTATTTACACCTCCACAATAACAAGGAGTCTGTGTTGCCTTTCCGGATAATTAGGCGGTATAATAGGAATGGACCCTCCATTGCAGGCAGTTAATCAACTTTAGGTGCTGGTACATATGTTGTTTTAATGTGTTTGTGTACCATTTGTCTTTATTAAATTCAAATATTTTAATACTGTATAGCGCTACTATTTTTTCTGTATATTGGTTCAGATGTACTAAGCTTTTAAAATTATAAAATGGAGAGTGATAAACTGCCAGCCAATCAGCTCCTTACTGCCATGTTGCAGGCTGTATTTGAAAAATGACAGGTAGGAGCTCACTTTCAAGGCTTAGTACATTTTGCCCATTGTCAGATTGAGCTGCCTAGGCATCCAGTTTGGGAATCTGCATTATCGTTGAGGTTCCTCCACTGGTCCATATTTCCATCTAACATCAGGATCATTACCTACAGTGGCACCCAGGACTGAGTTTTGCCCTATTG
This sequence comes from Crinia signifera, assembly GCF_055691185.1. Classification (NCBI taxonomy): domain Eukaryota; kingdom Metazoa; phylum Chordata; class Amphibia; order Anura; family Myobatrachidae; genus Crinia; species Crinia signifera. Next base: position 120,067,077 of record NC_139221.1, read on the forward strand.
GATTCCACCACCCATGGGACTTCTGCCTTGGTTCAGCACAGGTTAAACCAATCATTGTGTTCATTCACTTAGTGCACTTGGTCCATATTTATATTGCTGCTTATTGTTTTTATATGTGCTACTAAATATAATCCTTTTGATTGATTCACTCGATGTAACTAGTAATTTGTTATAGCCTTCAGCGCTGCTACCTCGTTTTCTGCCATACACAGTTTTGGAAACACTGGGCTAAAAGGTAAATTTACTAATGCTTCTAAAAATGAAGAGATGTGAAGTTGCCCATAGCAACCAATCAGATTCTGGGTGAGGTGTACTAAGCCTTGAAAAGTGATAAAATAGAGAGAATTAAAGCACCAACCAATTAACTCCAGTCTGACATTTTTCAAACACAGTCTGTGATATGGCAGGCACAGTAGGAGCTGATTGGCTGGCTGTTCAGCACTCTCCATTTTATCACGTATAAAGCTTAGTGCATCTGGCCCACAATATGATTTGTTCACATGTGCAACATCACCGCTTCATTTTTAGAAAATTTAGTTTAGCTTTAGTAAATGTACCCCTAATTGTCCATGGGCAGTATTCAATGGAAATATTCTCCGTGCACGGCGAGCATTTTTTTTTGCTCGCCGTGCACTCTCCGTGTTCCGGAGGGCTCGCTGCAACTCCTGCTCCCCCTATTCAACGTGTTAAAGACTCGCCGCCACTCGCGGCGAGTCTTAACCCCTGCAGCGGACGAGCGTCCGCGGCAGGGAGCTGTCAGGGAGCCGGGGGACGTAGCAGGCAAGAGAGATTAAAGTCTCTCTTGGCTGCTGTAGGGGATATGGGGAGGGGAGCAGGGCTCCCCTGGACCCAGGCAGCACAGGCTGCCCCCCCTATAGCCAGCGGGGGACCCAGTATTCACTGTACCCGAACGTGCTTCGGGTGCAGTGAATATATGAATATCTAATGAGCGGCTCGAGCGCTCCGGCCCCCTGCTGGCTGCACTGTGTAAAAAAAAAAAAAAAAAAAATGTAAAAAAATATTTTTTTTAAAATTAAATATATATTCATGTGCTATAGGCACATGAATAAAAATAACATGGCCCTTCACAGAAAAAAAAACATGATTTTTGGACACCAAAATTAAAAAAAACACCCTTTTAGTTTAAAAGTTCACATTCCTGCTCTCCATCAAAAGATGGAGAATTTCTACACGGAGAGAGGCGGCGAGAATAACTTAGAAAGACGGAGAATATTTCACATTGAATAGGGTGGCTCGCCTTTGGAGAAAAAAAACCTCTCTCCACGGCGTGAAAAGCACAAACTCGCCATGAAACACGGCGAATTTTTGTCATTGAATACTGCCCCATATCCTGAGAGCAATTCCAGATATGTAATGAAAACACAGATAACTTTTAGTGAATTTTATTTTTAATTATTGTGACCTCTGGAATACCTTTCTATGAATTCTAGGAAGAGGCTTTGTATCTCTTCAAAATGATGTTGAAAGACTGGCCTGTGGCGACATAAAAGCACTGTGATGTCTATCATTGTTTGAAATAAAGAAGTAGTTTTTGTCACAATAATTGCACTCCAGGAGGTCGAAGCTATTAGATGCCAAATTACTTCTATTTGATAGCAAGTCCAGTTATTTTTCACATAGGGCTGCATTTCCAGGCTGTGGTGGAATTTGTTGGTGGTGAGCCCAGGTGCAAAAATATAACTTGAACCCCCCCACCTCCTTCCCAACCGAAGTTCACTATATCCAACACTGCAGTGGGTGACAGGCAGGGTCAGCTCCAGGCACGTCCCAAAGGAGCAACCACGCTGGCCCCACCCTTAAAAAGCATGCCACTTTGCTTCACAAAATACCTGGTGCCAGCCGGGTCTGCAGCGGTCGCATTGATAAACGCCCAGCAGAATAGAAGCAGTCTGACAGCCGGGCAGAGAGTGGTGGGCTGTCCGGCTGTCTTTAGAGTGGGTCCACGGCTATTAGAGATCTCATTATAGGAAAGAGGGAAATAGGAAAACCTTGCCGTCTGGTGGCCAATCAGGAGCGGCAGTGGTGGCTTGGACAACGAGCTCAGCTGGCGACCCGGCGCAAGATTTCAAACAGCCACGGACCCACACTGAAGAAAGCCAGGCAGCCCCTCGCTCTCTGCCCGGCTGTCAGACTGCTTCAATTCTGCCGGGTGGGTTTTTTAATGCAGACCCAACCGTCGCTGGCTCCCGCATGGCAACGAGCATGTAAAGCCCTTTGGTAATGAGCATAAAACTTCCTTGACAACAAGCATGAAACCCCCTTGGAAACAAGCATGAAAACTTACTTTACTTGCGCATGATTAGAAGATTACATAGTTGCATTAATGAGCAAATTTACCTAAAAATTCGCCACTGCGTATATTAGCAAGAACTATACGTCTAACTTACATATATATTTAGACAATTTGCCACTAATCTTTTATTTTTGTTTCTTGTTTTTTTTTTTTTGCTGCTATAGTAACTCATCGTGGGCGAGATTCACCAAACTAAAAATGCTGTAAAAACCTCTGGATTTTTACCGCATTTTCATATGCAGCAAAGCCCCACCGTTGGGGCTTCGCTGCGGGGGGTTACGCCAGTTCTATATGGCATAACCCCATGGAAGCCTATGGGCTTCCTTTCGCGTCCCTCGCCACCCTGTGCGCCCCCTGCCGATCCGCGATGCCCTCCCTCACCTGTGTCCGGGCAGCCTCCTGCTGTGCTGCCCGGACCAGTGATCTCCTCCTCCCTGCACAGCTTCCGGGTGCAGGGAGGAGGAAAAGGAGTCCTCACACAGCCGTGTGAGGGTTCAGGGAAGGAGGGGGGACCTGCTGCACATCGCCAGCCATCGCTTTTGCGTTAATAATCACATATGGTACTGCATATGCGATTATTAAAAATGCGAATGCCGGCGATGTGCTGCGGGAGTTATTAGAGAATCTCGCCCCATGTGTTTTAACTTCTCCTTTAAAACAAGAAACTGACATAATAAATGTTAACTTTTTTTTTTTATATCTATATAAACCCTCTTTGATTTTTCTGATTTTAAACATTTAACTTTTTTTTTTAATCTTAAAAACACTATTATGTAAATTAGTCCCCCAGGAATATCCACCACCTCAGTTCATGAATGAAGAGATGAATTCCATGAGACTGCACTGCACACTGGCTTAGTGACGGGCAGTGACTTCCTATTGGAAGTTTTACGAGCCAGTCACCCATATGACAGGCAGTCCCATTGGGAGGTGTGGCCTCTCTCTCGGATTGTGAGACCAGGCTGCTATAAGCAGAGAGCTGGCTTCCTGTAGGAAGCCACACCCTGCCTGATCAACAGTTCTAGCTGGCTTCTATGGACTGCAGCCAATGCAATCCATAGAAGCTGGGGGTTTGCACATGTATAGTACCATCACTACTATTGTGCATGCACAGGACCCCATGCTTGTCATTTACATTGTGTAGGTGACATGGTTAAGCATACCCAAAAAGCAGTTTGGGTGTCCAAAACCAGGCCTTTTTGCCGATTTCCTGTCTAATTGACATGACTTGTGAACGAATGAAAAGACAAACTGCTAAACATTTATGAGCACCTAAATAAGAAGTGAACCGCAGAAAACATTATGTGGGATTCAAAAATGTAAATGGTGTAAATCTCACAGTCCAATGGATTTCTTTACAATATAAGACTATATACCAGTTGTATAGTTATGCCCTGGAAACTGCCAAACAAACATATTTCCAAACTCTCATTTCTACTCAAGCTTCTAACCCAAAACGTTTTTTTAATACATTTAAATTCCTTCTCAACCCTCCATAACCCAAGCCACCAGCGACTATTCATGCATAAGATCTTGCTTCCTACTTCAGGGAAAAGATTGACAAGATCAGAGTTGAATTGGTACACTCCAACTCAGTTGGTGATCTGCTCAATTCCATACCTGAGCCCTCTGATGCATTTACTTCATTTGATCCCACAAATAAAGATGAAGTATGTACATTTTTCTCTTCCTCCCACTCTACTACCTCTCCTCTTGACCCTATATCCACACAAATAAGTAAATCTCTGCCTCCTGTGCTCATCCCAATCTTAACTAAAATCTGTAACCTCTCTTTCTCTACTGGTGTCTTTCCTTCATTGTTCAAACACGCAGTTATTACTCCGATTCTGAATCAACAGAATTCTGATCCAAGCTCTCTCTCAAAATACTGTCCGATTTCTCAACTTCCATGCACCTCCAAACTACTTGAAATTCTTGCCTACACTGGCCTCACACACTTTCTTAACTCGCACAACTTACTGGACCCGCTTCAGTCAGATTTTCATGCCCAACACGCCACAGAGACAGCTCTGACTAAAGTTGTGAATGTTCTGGTCACTGCTAAGTCTAAAGGCCACTATTCACTACTAATTCTTCTAGATCTCTCTGCTGCTTTTGACACTGTTGACCACACACTTCTCATACAAACACTACAATCCCTAGGTCTTAAAGACACAGCCCTCTTTTGGTTCTCATCCTATCTATCTAACCACTCCTTTAGTGTTTGTTTCTCTGATTCTACCTCCTCTTCGCTACCTCTGTCAGTTGGAGTACCTCAGGGTTCAGTTTTAGGTCCTCTGCTTTTCTCAATCTATACCTCATCTCTTGGCAAACTAATCAGCGCCTTTGGATTTCAGTATCATCTGTATGCGGATGATACTCAGCTCTACCTATCTTCCCCGGACCTATCCCCATCTGTATTAAGCCGTGTCTCTGAATGCCTTTCTGCGGTTTCATCCTGGATGTCATCTCGCCACCTCAAACTTAATATTTCAAAAACAAAATGAATTATATTTCAGTCAATAAATAGTAGTTACCAACCTGATATCTCTATTGCTGTTGAGAAGATGACAATCACTCCTACCTCTCAAGCTCGCTACCTAGGTGTTATCCTTGACTCTGAGCTTTCCTTTGTGGCCACATTCAATCTGTCTCAAAATCATACCACATGCACCTAAAAAACATATTTAAAAGTCGCCCTTACCTTACACAAGACACTGCAAAAACTCTAATCCATGCTCTCATCATCTCACGCATTGATTATTGCAATGGTCTCCTTATTGGCCTTCCCCAATACAGACTCTCACCACTACAGTCCATCATGAATGCAGCTGCGAGGCTAATCTTCTTAGCCAGACGTTCATCGTCTGCAAAGCTACTCTGTCAGTCACTTCATTGGTTACCTGTATTCTACCGTATTCAATACAAAATTATTTTACTTACACACAAAGCCATAAACCAAACTACACCAACATACATATCTTCTCTTATCTCAAAATATCATCCAACACGACCTCTACGCTCCTCCCAAGATCTGTGTCTCTCATCCACACTCATTACTCGCTCCCATTCCCGACTGCAGGACTTTCTTCGGGCTGCACCCACTCTGTGGGATGCCCTCCCAAGCACAATAAGACTCTCCTCCAGTCTCCAAACCTATAAGCGTTCCCTGAAGACTCATCTCTTCAGGCAGGCTTATCAAATTCCAGAACCAGTCACAGAACCTTGCATTCTGGTGGAATCGATGCAATAAAGAATACAGTATCTATCCTTATGTATCAATGACTATTTCCCTATAGATTGTAAGCTTGCGAGCAGGGCCCTCCCACCATTTGACTGTCTGTAAATACCCTGTTTGCTGCATCATTGTCTCCTTCGTAAAGCGCAACGCAATATGCTGCGCTATATAAGAAACTGTTAATAAATAAATAAATAAAAAGTGAAAACCTTTGCTCGGATTGTATACTATGCTAACGGCCAGCTAGGATTAGAAAAGAACACACAGAATTTTTTGTTATCTAGAGAGTAGGTCTTACATGCTACTTTTTTACACTATCAGCCTCAGATGGTTAATGTACAACTAAAAAGAATTAAAAAGAGTAAAGGTCTTTCGGAGACTGAGTTGTCAGTCTGCAAAATCATTTTTTTGCTACATAATCATGATTAAAGATGTCACATTATGCTGTGATATCTTTAATCATGATTATGTAGAACAGTATTTCAAAAACCCACTTGATGCATTTCCTTTTAATATGTATGTGCCAATCTGTTCCCTTTATAGGCATATTTATAGCTAATTAATACAAGAGTCAACATCAACAAGCTTGTACAATAAGGACCAGACCATGCAATCTCTATTTGCAAAAAAATGGGTTGTTGTTAGAAGTCGCCATGTGGTGCTCCGGGGACGCAGCTCCCGGCTGTTGCCTGGTGACAGGATGCTGCGTCTCTTCCGGGTTCAATGGCTGACAGTGTCCATCCAGCGTCTGACAGCGCAGACGGTGCAGTGTCAGAGAGACACTGATCGCTTAGCAACGGGGACACACGGGGACAGCGTTCTACATTATTATTATTATAATTTTATTTATATGGCGCCACAAGTGTTTTGCAGCGCCGTACAAAGGAACAGTACAGGGAGACAAAGCTTGGCATAACATTGAATAAATAACAAAAATACAGTACAAATAAAGAGCGCTACAGATCAATACACATTACAGCTTAAATGTAAAATCTAAAAACCCTACACCCTGGGGGCTTAAACATAGACTTCCCCAATGGGCATCTTTGATCACCATATGGCACCCCTCACTGCAGGACCACAGCATGGCTCTTTTACGCAGCAGACACCCAGGCCTGTAATCAACACAGGACCTTATCATAAACACAGGACCTTATCATAAAAACCGTGCCTTACTTGGTTCGCTGGTACAATAGTCAACACCACCATCTGTCGTCACTTTACCAAGTTCATAAAAATCCCCAAGTGCTTACATCATGTTGACATGAATCAACACCCCATTCTCCATTTATTTTTGTTTCATTTAGTAATATTACCTCTATTCCTAATTTCCCACTATTGACATTGCCTAAACCAGCTGACCAATTGACATCAGACAGGTGTCTACAGAGAAGTCGACATCAGTGTGTCAGTTTCTGACACATTCCACGCACGCAGCTCCAAAGGAGGCTCAAATACCTCCCGACCAATCACAGGAGAGGGGTGGAGCTTACACCCTCTTAAATTCAACCCAGATACACAGCCCTACAACCTTGAAAAAGGCCGAACCCCGGCTGAAACGCGTTGGGAACACACCCATCATCATCACCAGACATCACCTCCAAGTCTCCTCCTCAGCGAGTAGAGCGCACGCAACTCCAGTGCGCCGTGTGAACATCACGTCAGCCTTTCATCATCCGGCACCCGCAGGCGCACTGTACGGAGTAGCGTGGATCCACGAACGGCGTCCTTCCCTGCACCCAGCAGGACGCCTGGGACACTTGCGGCCTCAAGCGCCTGAACACTCCCGCAACTGCGGCGGCATTAAGGTATGTTGAATGCACCACTGTGAGCTCCTGGGACGCCAGCCTCCAGTGACATCTCCATACCATTCTGCTTTGTGGACAGTACTGGGACTGTTTTTTCCTTTTCATTCACCGCAGGGCAGAGACTTTTCCACCTGCGCCCCCCTCCCCCCCCCTCCCCACACCTGGCCGTCAGCGGACACCACTCTCACGGAGTGGAAGCTACACGGCCCGTCACCCCATCCCCCCTTTTCTTTCCATCAACTTATTATAAATAAATATATTCATTCACCCACATACATTGTCCTCATTTGCAGTTCTTACCATACTGGGCTTTTTAGGTCACATATAGAAGTGCTCCCAGTCCACATCAGCTGTGTGAGCACCTCAGAAGGTGAGCGCAGCACCCCCTCATTCGCTCAACATACAACTAGAGGCTTGAGGCCAATGATGGAGATGAGTATGCAGACGAAGATGGTCACTGAGGGCGGTATTCAATGAGGCTGAGTTGCCAGGTTTTTATGGCGATTTTGTGCTGTAAGGCGAATTTTTGACTAAAACGGTGAATCACCCTATTCAATGACCAGATGGCGAATACATTTCAAGGTTTTTTTCACCATGATTCACCGAGTAGCAATCGCTATCTTTTTATGGTGAAGTGGAATGTGAACTTTTAAAATAAAGTGTTTTGTTTTTTACATTTGGTGTAAAAAAAACAGGAATTTTATTCTGAGGAGGGGCATGCTATTTTTATTCATGTGCTGTAAGCACATGAATATATATTTAATAAAAAAAAAAAACACAGACCAGCCAGCAGGGGGCCGGGAGCCGAGCCGCTCATTAGATATTCATATATTCACTGCACCCGATCATTACATATGCATGATCGGGTGTAGTGAATATACCCGGTCTGCTGCTGGCACCCCCGGGGGGCAGCCTGTGCTGCCTGGGTCCCGGGGAGCCCACCTCCCCCCCACAAACGTTCTGGGGCAGGCAGGGAGACTTCCATCTCCCTGCCTGCCGCCGTCCTCGGGCTCCCTGCGGCATCGCCGCAGGAGTTAAAATTCGCCAGTCAGGGGCAGCGAGCCCCTGACTCGTTGAATACTGGAGCCGGCGAGGCTCCGGAACGCACATCGCCAAAATGCTCATTGAATACTGCCCTGAGTGTTGGAGTATAGAGAGCTGTGAGTGAAATGTGAAGAGAAGTGGGCTTTGACAACAGGAGGGAAGAGGGCCATACTGGGAGGAGCTTACAATCTAGTAACATTGCTGTACATCTAGTACATTGCTTGGCAGACTGATTTAGCAGGTGTGGCAGCTGCACACCATTTACTCATTAGGCAGCCGCTTTTTGGATGGGATGTTCTCTCTGTTAAACGTAGTTCCTGTGTAAAGAAACTTTGCAGGTGAAAATCTCTTCATGTCCTGAATGCCTCCAGTCCTCTGTATGGAATACTCTGCCTTGCTGAAACCCAGTCCTATTGCCCATTTATTTGCCTGTGATCAGATATACTGTTTTCATTATAATTTCTATACCATCACTGACCTGGCTTTCCTTAGTATTTGTATTATTACAAATGTGCATTTTGTCTTTAGTTTCTCTCACTGCCAGTATCTGCTTACAACTTTTTACTCTGTTAGTACTGCATTCCATCATTTCATTTATTTATTTACAGTTTCTTATATAGTGCAGTATATTCTGTTGCACTTTACAATTGGAAGTGATTAAACAAACTGGGTATAAACAAACCGACACAGAGGTAGGAGCGCCCTGCTCGCAAGCTAACAATCTATATATCAACATATATGTCCTGCGGTGCCGCGATTTACATATATTGCTTGAATATATAAACATGTTTTGCAGCACTACTATTTTCACATGCTGTCTCTTATATGTGCTTTTCTGGAAGTTTAGTAATTGCTTCCTATTGCCTAATTTACATATCTAGTGATAGTTATTGTTGTACACGTTGTATTTCCCTTATTATTGTAGGTACTTGTGTATTATCACGGCGCCCCCGATTTCCATCGCAGGGCATTGTACGATGAAAATGCAACGCGATTTCACCCGATTTTTAATTGTAGAGGCACCCAGATGCCTTATTACCATGTTAAATGCCCCCCCAGTCCCAGTTTTTAATTGTATACCCACCCTCATAAGTATGTGAAATGCCCCCCATTGTTAACGGCCCCCCACTATCAACGCCAACCCGAAGCGTGGCGGCGGTACATGTCCTCCAACCTTTTCATACCCCCACTATCCACGTCGGCGTGGAGTTGATTTTATAAAGTGTGGCGAGCCCGAAGCGTGGCAAGTGCAGCGAGCCCCGCGAGGGGACGCGTATACCTGTGTATACCATGCTTCTGGGTTAGGAGGGTCACTGCGCTCACCACACTTTATAAAATCAACTCCACGCCGACAAGGATAGTGGGGGTATGAAAAGGTCGGAGGACGCGTACCGCTGCCCCTCGCGGGCTCGCTACGCTTAAGGTTGGCGTTGATAGTGGGGGGTCGTTAACAATGTAGGGGGCATTTTACATATTTATTACCCATCAGGGTGGGTATACAATTAAAAATCGGGTCTGTGGGTGCCGTTTAACATGGGACTCAATGGCAAATTTAAAATTGTATACTCAGCCCGGAAAAAAGGCTGAAATCGGGTCCATCGCATGCCATCGCATACCTTAATTAGTGGGATGCGATGGGCGCCGTGATAATACACAAGTACCTTATAGTACATTGCCTATCTATATGTCCTGTTACCTTGCCACTATTTTACACTATGTAGAACCCTGTATTATTTTAGTGTAGTATTCCTCTATTCCTTATTTTTCTTTGTGCTCACTTATCTATACCGATAGTGGACTTGTCATTTGGGGGTAAGCTTGCACTGGCACCAGTGGCATAAGTCCTGGTTGCATCCAAGTACTGGTAGGCATATAAAGCCTGGTACTTGTGGAGTATCACGGCTCCCATCGTATGGCATTGTATGCCATATGTAGTGGCATACGATGCGATACGATTTTTACAGATTTTTGAGCATTTTTGCTCAAAAATCATATGCGATCGCATCGGATGCCATGCGATGGCATCCGATGCGATGGCACCCGATTTTGCACTGAAATGCATCAAAATGCATTGAAATGTGTATTAAACTTGTGAAATGCCCCCAAATGCCATTTTTCATAGTGCACCACCCCCACTATCAACGTCAACCCGAAGTGTGGCGAGCGGCGGCGGTACGCGTCCTACAACCTTTTCATACCCCCACTATCCACGTCGGCGTGGAGTTGAGAATATAAAGTGTGGCGAGCGCAGCGAGCCACCGAGCCCGAAGCGTGGCGAGCGCAGCGCGCCCCGCGAGGGGACGCGGATACCTGTGAAGCCCGCAAGGGGACGCGTATAGCTGTGAAGGTATCCGCGTCCCCTCGCGGGGCTCGCTGCGCTCGCCACGCTTCGGGCTCGGAGGCTCGCTGCGCTCGCCACACTTTCTATTCTCAACTCCACGCCGACGTGGATAGTGGGGGCATGAAAAGGTCGTAGGACGCGTACCGCTGCGCTCGCCATGCTTCGGGTTGACGTTGATAGTGGGGGTGGTGCACTATGAAAAATGGCATTTGGGGGCATTTCACAAGTTTAATACACATTTCAATGCATTCTGATGCATTTCAGTGCAAAATCGGGTGCAATCGCATCGCATCGCATGCGATTTGATCGTATGCGATGCGATTCTTAGCATACAATCAGCATACGATGAAGGTCGTGGGGGCCGTGATACTCCACAAGTACCTAAAGCCTTATTGGAACATGGCTATTATAGGTACAAAGACCTGCTGGTGACTTCTGTGAGTCTTAAGGTGCCCATACACGGTACAATTATTGTATACAATATCGCATCTCATCTCATTTCATCGCACAGGTTTTGCAATGCAATGAGATAAGATCTAGTACAAAAAGTAGGTGCTGTGCATACTTTTTGTACTAGATCTCATCTCAATGCATTGCAAAACCTGTGCGATGCAATGAGATGAGATGCGATATTGTATACAATAATTGTACAGTGTATGGGTACCTTTACACCTGGGTGGCTTCTGTGAGTCTTACACCTGGGTGTACCGGGGCAACTGTCCAGAAGACGGTTGCCAAGGATCACCTTCCCAGAATATACAACTCTTCAAGTCAGCTCCTGTTAGTTTACTCCCTCTCTGCATCATAACAGTTGTTCTGAAGCCCTTAGTGACTTCAAGCATGGTACTGTCATAGGATGCCACTTTTTTGCAATAATACGTTCATAAACTCTTATACCTGCTAAATATTCCATGGTTAACTGTAAGTGATACTGTCCCTTATTCAGATCTGATCGCAGTACAAATTTTTTCTCAAAATGGGCAAAATCATGTGCACTGCAGGTGGGGCAGATGTAACATGTATCGAGAGAGATTGATTTGGGGGAGTTATTTTGTTTCTGTGCAGGGTAAATTCTGGCTGCATTATTCTTACACTGCAATTTAGATTTTAGTTTCAACACACCCCACCCAAATTTAACTCTTTCTGCACATGTTACATCTGCCCCACCTGCAGTGCACATGGTTTTTCCCATTTTGAGAACAAATTTGTACTGCGATCAGATCTGAATAAGGGCCATTGGTACTTGTATCCTAGCACAGCGCCACCGATTTTAATTGTATGCAATCGGGTTGCAAAAATCGGGTCAATCGCATCGCATGCAACCAAATTGCATGCAATGCGATTGACCCGACCGACCCGGTTTTTTACATTGGAACCAATGTTAAATGGTCCCTGAGACCCGATTTTACATTGGCACCAATGTTACATGCCCCCCAGACCCCATTTTTCATTGTATGCCCCCCATTGTTAACGCCACGCCACGATCAACCCGAAGCGTAGGGAGCGGCGGCGGTATGCATCCTCCGACCTTTTCATACCCCCACTATCCACGTCGGCATGAAATTGACTTTATATAGTGTGGCGAGCCCGAAGCGTGGCGAGGGGACGCGCATTACTTCAGATGTATTACGCGTCCCCTCGCGGGGCTCGCCGCGCTTCGGGCTCGGTGGCTTGCTGCACTCTCCACACTATATACAATCAACTCCACGCCAACGTGGATAGTGGGGGTATGAAAAGGTCAGAGGACGCGTACCGCTGCGCTCGCCATGCTTCGGGTTGGCGTTCATCGTGAGGTGGCGTTAACAATGGGGGGGGGGCATTTGACATACAAATTACCCATCTGGGTGGCTATCAGGGGCGTAACTATAGCACCGCAGCCCCCGCGACCGCGGGGGGGGGCGCTGTGCATGTGTGGGCGCTGGGGGCTGCAGTGATATAGTTACACCCCGCTGCCCCGCCGCCATCCCCCGCAGTCTTTACCTGTCAGTGTCTTCTTCAGTACGCGCTGGTCCCGGCTCCCTTCTTCTGCTGTGAGGACCACAACAAAATGTCCGCCCCAATGTAGCAGACAGTTCTCTGAAACTGTCTGCTGCATGGGGGCGGACATTTTGTGCTGGTCCTCATAGCAGAAGAAGGGAGCCAGGACCAGCGCGTACTGAGCGTAGGTAAGACTGCGGCGGATGGGGGGGATTGCATGGGCGGCGAGGCGGGGGTTGTTGCGGCGGGGCGGGCGAGGGTTGGTGCGGGCGTTGGTGCGGCGGGCGGGGGTTGGTGCGGCGGGGTGCGTGGGGTGGGCACCCTCCCTTTAACGGCGGGGGGGGGGGGGGGGGGGGGGCGCCCAAAATCTAGTTACACCACTGGTGGCTATACAATGAAAAATCGGGTATGGGGGGCCATTTAACTTTGGTTCATATGTAAAATCGGGTCCATCGCATTGGTCGCATCGCATGCCATTATAATGGCATGTGCTGGACCCGATTTTAAACGGCCATTTAACATTAAGTTAAGCTACGCGATGGGACCCGATGGGCGCCGTGCTAGGAAACAAGTACCGGGCCAGTATTTGAAAATGAAGCATTTAGGACCGATAGCAACTCAGCCACAAACTGGAAGATCACAAGAATTAAAGTTGCAAAGGCTCTGCTGATTCCATAGATACAGAGTTCGGAAATTCTACTGGCATTACTGTCAGCACAAAACTGTGTGGCAGTATGCTTAGTGGAATGGGTTTCCATGGCAGAGAAGCTGAACTATGACATGCTTCCAATTTTGAGGCATCAGTTTGGGAAAGGCCCTTTTCTATTCCAACATGACTGTGCCCCAATGCACAAAGCAATAACTAAAGAAAAAAAGAAAGGAAGAACTTGACTGGCCCACGCAGAGCCCTAATCTCAACTGCATCAAGCACATTTACGATGATACACAAAACATATAAAAAAAACTGCACCAGGCTGACCAGAATCTAGATTGCCCCAATAAATATATTATTCTCATAAACACAAATCACTGGCCAGTGATTACATATAAACAGTTATAAAAACCCAATAAAAATAAGATAAATATATAGTGGAAATGGAATATATTAATAAAAGAGAATCCAACTAGTTAGCAGCCATAGAATGGCTCAAAGAAAAGCAGTCTCACTCGGGAATGTCCTTTTTTGCTGGCTTTTTGGGTTCCATGACCTGAATTTAAACTTAGTATTAGGGACCCACCAGAGACGCGGTCACCTGGACACTGGTTGATGGGCTAGCATTTCTTGGAGAATAAATATACCATCAGCACTGTATTTGATACATAGGGATGTCTACTGTATTGATCCTTTATAAATGCATACATGTGTGTGAGCAGCCAATCAGCAACCCCATTCTTTTGAATGGCAATTTTCAAATCTCCTCCTCGATTTATCGCATGTAAAAAATGACACATTAAGGGTGACATTTAATAGGATGCAATTTTTAGTAAGGTTCTGAAATCGTACCTTATTGTATTTTTTCAAATCACAATTTTTATTAAAAATGACTATTTAATGGGATGCAAATTTGCGGCAGAAAAATGCGATATGGTGCGATTTTTAATCATGAAAATTTGTGAATTAATGCACATGTAAGATAAGATAAGATAAGATAATTTATTGTCATTGTAAAAAAACAACCAACATAGTTGCCAACACAACGAAATTTCAATCTTAGTCCCAGAGGAGATACAACAGAAGACAACAGTGTTAACAGTTTAGGTTAAAATCACACACTGCGGTAGGAAAGAAGCTATTTTTCAGACGAGAGGTTCTAGCTTTTATACTCCTCAACCGTCTGTTTGATGGTAAAAAGGAAAAGGTATAATTGTAAGGGTGATAATGATCCCGCATAATGCTATCTCTCTTACGTCTACAGTTTTTTACAAAAATATCTGAGATGGTGGACAAATCGCAGCCAATAATAGTTTCAGCAGTATGTACTACCCTGATTAATTTCTTCAAATCCTTAGTTAAACTATTTCCAAACCATACTATAATACAATAGGATAAAATGCTTTCGATAACACAACTATAAAATCTGACTAAGTTTTCCTGGGAGAAATTGGCTCCCCTCAATCTCCTCAAAAAGAAGAGACGCTGTTGGGCTTTTTTAGCTATCAACCCAATATGGGAGGTCCACGATAGGTCCTCAGAAATCATAGTCCCTAGTAACTTGAACTCTTTCACACGTTCTACCTCCAAGTTGTCAATGAACAGTGGTTCTAATACAGTTTTCCTCTTCCTTCTAAAATCAATGACTATTGCGATTTATGACTGTGCGATTTATGTAAAAGAAAAAAAAAAAAAACGGTGTGGGGTCCCCCCTTCTGAGCATAACCAGCCTCAGGCTCAAAGAACTGGTCCTGGTTTTAGAACTTTAGGGGTCAAAAATCAGGGGATTCCCAGGATTTCTAAAACCAGCACCGGTCCTGGATCCCAAAATACGGGGGACAAAATTAGTAGCGGGTCCCCTGTATTTTGCCAACCAGCATCGGGCCCAAACAGCCAGCCAACAGGGTAATGCCAAAGCCAGAGGAAACTTTTTATGCAAAAAGCATTCATCCCTGTGGCTGGTACCCTGGAGGAGAGGGGACCTGCATGCTGGGTTTTTGCTGCAGGGGGTGGTGGGTGGTGTATCGCTAGCAAAAGCTGACGATACCCCATAGAAGCCTATGGGCTTCTTAAAGCGACCCAGCGATGCCCTGCACGGACCCCCCTGCTGACCCCCATGGACCCCTGCCGACCCCCCTCACCTGTGTCCGGGCAGCACAGTGCTGTGCTGCCCGGACCAGTCCCCTCCTCCTCCTGCAATGTACATCCTCTTCCAGGGGCAGGGAGGAGGAGGTGGAGCCCAGTTCACAGCAGCAGTCAGCAGCCAAGTAAGGGCTGCTGACTGCGGAGCTGCTGGGGACCCGCTCACTCTCCTCCTGCTGCTTCGCAAGAGCTGCCCGTTGCTATACTAATCGCATATATGATTAGTATTGATGCGTTAGCTGGGGGATGGCAGCGGTAAACAGTGCCTCTGGATTAATGCAAGCAAGAAGCTACAGCTCATAAAGGACTTTTTTTTTTGTTTATTATTATTATTATTATTATAATTTTATTTATAAGGCGCCACAAGTGTTTCGCAGCGCCGTACAAAGGAACAATACAGGGAGACAAAGCTTGGCATAACATTGAATAAATAACAAGAATACAGTACAAATAAAGAGCGCCACAGTTACACATTACAGCTTGGATATAAGTAGTGAGGACTCAATCAACATACAACTAGAGGCTAGATGCCAATGATGGAGATGAGTATGCGGACAAAGATGGTCATTGAGTGTTGGAGTATAGGAGAGCTGTGAGTGACATGTGAAGTGAAGAGGGCTTTGACAACAGGAGGGAAGAGGGCCCTACTCGGAGGAGCTTACAATCTAGCAGGGCAGCACACCAGACGTTTGAAATAATTGTTACTCTTTAAGGGGATTTCAGCAACATAATATAATATAGATGTGCGCATTCTAAAAGAGTCTGATAAAAGTTTTGTTGATACAATTTATGTTTGGTATTCAATTCTTACTGGAAAGACACTTGAAACATGTATTATATCCTTTGAGCTGTACAAAAGCTATAAATTGTATGAGGTGATTCATTCTGAAACTGAAAACTGACTTCCTGTATGCTTGTCCATAGATATCGGCGATCATATCGCTGCACAAGAAATGTTGCTGAAATATGGCAGCTGTTATTCATTTGTGTATGTATTCTCACTATCTCCGTAGAACATTTAAGACTAATAAGAAAACCAGTGAGTTATAGCTCCCGTAAATACACAATTTTTTACACTATTAAGAAAGGTATAGTTTAGGTAACATTAACTTACATTAAGTAAATGTATAATTACAACAACAATACATGTGTAAATTATAGGCAAGCTCAAATACACTATTAACAAATACACTATTACAACAAGGGATAAACTATTATAAACATAGGTTGAACTAGATGGACGCAAGTCTTTATTCAGCCTCACCTACTATGTAACTATGGGCCTTATTCTAGTTCACTCTTTCTGACAAAATCCTTCTTAGATGGACAAAACCATGTGCACTGCAGGTGGGGCAGATGTAACATGTGCAGAGAGAATTAGATTTGGGTGGGGTTTTACTTCAAAGTGAGCTCTATATTGGAGTGTAAAAATAAAGCAGCCAGTATTTACCCTGCACAGAAACAAAATAACTCACCCAAATCTAATTATCTGCACATGGTTTTATCCATCTAAGAAGGACTTTGTCAGAAAGAGTGAACTAGAATAAGGCCCTATGTAACTATGTAACATATGCTCTTTAAATGATGTTCTTCTGGATATCTCTGAGATCTGCTATGACCATATGAATAATATATGTACAAATACCAGGGGGAACATTAGTAAGGCATAAGAGTGATTTTCAGTTTCCTATTTTCTAATATCTCTCTTCAGTTACTAATCACTACTTTTTTCCTGGTTTTATATTTCGTCTTTGATTTCAATACTTTTAGTAAATTAACCCAGTGAGGTCCCCCTAGACGAAGCCTATTTCTTTCTCCATTTTGTATATGCATAGGAAGAATACCATGGGCTTTTCATGTGTTTGCCCCCCCTCCCCCCCCCCCCAGGACAATGCAAACTTGCACAGACTGAATGCAATAAATGAATGTTATATCACAATGCATGCATTATATCATGGGTGGAAACATATGGCTTAGCCAATTGCATCTGGCCCACCTTTTGCTTCTCCATCTTGCACGCAGCCTGCTATACAGCAAGCATTACTATGATGATATTGTAGTGGTTAATTTAACCAATCAGAATCTAGCTGTTATGTTCTAGAAAGTGCAATATGACCAAATGGAGGAAGGCTAGGCAAACACAGACACATACATACTCCATTGGAATGCATGGTTATCTAAATCACGGGAACAAAATAAATTCATGGGCGAAACGTAATGGGAGGCGATTTTTTTTTTTTTGCGTTTTTCCCCGCAAAGTATGCCGTTTTCGGGCATTTCCCGAAAATCGCATATTTTATAGGGTGCGAATCGTGGCAAAAAAAATCGCACTTTTTGCTGCGAAATCGCACATATTGAAGTGGTGATTTTTAGTCACACTCCGCTAGGCGGCCAATCAGGAGCTGAGAAAGTCGGACGATGACACGGACATCGACATGGAGAAGAATGCCGACATAGATCCGGACCAGGACAAGGCACCGGATCAAGACCCTGGGACCTACCTACGGGCTCAAGATAGGTAAGTATCAGTATGTATGGGCTTTGTATGTATTAAAGTTTTATTTTAAATGGGTGTCAGTGTGTTTATTTAACTATTTCTTTTACTGTGGAACTACAAGTGCCAGCGGGCCCTTTAATGCCCCGCATGCTGGGACTTGTGGTTCTCCAAGTCCCAGCATGCGGGGGAGGCTTGCTGGGACTCATAGTTCCACGGTATAAGATAATAGTTTTTAATCTATTTTTTTACACCAGTATCAGCTCGATGCCCACCGCCCAGGGGCATCGAGGACAGCCCCGGGCTTCAGCATGGGCAGGTAAGTTCTGGAGGGGGGGGCTTCTTACGGGGGGGGGTCCCCACTTCCCCAGGACCCCTGCCCATGCTGACTGGTCAGGGGTGAATGCTTTGGCCGGGGGGACTTGTATAAAAAGTCTCCCCCCGGCTGTGGCATTACCCTGCTGGCTGGTTGGGCCCGGTGCTTGAAATACGGGGGACCCCTACTCATTTTGTCCCCGTATTTTGGGAAACAGGACCGGGCCTTGAGCCTGGTGCTGGTTTTATAAAATACACAGAACCCCGACTTGCTTGTTTCTGTGATTTTATGAAACCAGGACCGGCTCTTTCAGCCCGGGGCTGGTTATGCTCAGGAGGGGGGACCCCACGCCGTTTTTTTCTGTTTTTTTTTCAACACAAAATCGCATGTGTGAAAATGCGCACATTTTCATGACTGAAATTCGCCCGAAAACGCACCATATTGCACTTTTTGCCGCAAATTCGCATCTCATTACATATGCGAATTCACTGCAAAAACCGCGATTTTTAAAGGTGCGATTTGGTGCGATTTTTTCCTGACGAAAAAATATGCACCCTATTACATTTCGCCCCAGGTCTTATTGATACCATCCACGTTTGATCTTGAAAAAGATTTGGCTGAGAAAAGCGGTCAAGTTGCAGGTGTTTGGTACTGTGGAGTCTTGAGTTTGGACCTGTACATCTGACCTCTGACTCGGACAGACTCCTGGCAGCGGGGAATGGGATCACATGTGATATATCCCATGCAAAAGGACCGCATGTGATATATATATATTGCATGCATTAATACCGCACGGGAAGCTCCCGTGCAGCTCAAGGGGGAATCGAGTCCAGGGGAGACATTACAGTAGTGTATGGGGGGCTTTAGTAAATTTACTTAATCTCACTTTGTATCTGACCGATTTATAAGAATTTCCATAACAAGTGTTTCTAGTTGTTGCAGATCTTTGCTTTTAATTCATACTTTCACATAGCCTTCATTTCCAAGCTAGAAAAATATAGCAGACATTGAAACCACTGGAAGGTTCCCCGCACTTTTAAACACAATTACTGTTTAGTTTTAATATCTAATTTGAACAAATACAAAGTAACTGTCTCTATTATATGCAGACGTATAGATACTTGTTAGTTATTTGGGTGCCAGCCAGCAGTGCCCTCAAGCAACATGCTAGGACTTGCACTTCTTTACAACAGCTGGTATAATAGATCACATCATTTTGCCTATGCAACATTTTACCAAGGCCTTGCACTTGCACTAAATATCTCACCTAAAGCTGTTTAAAGAAGGGGGTTGTTGGGAATTAATGATTGATGAAGGCCATCCCATGTTAGTCTGATCCGCTTGTCATTTTTAGTTATTCGGAGTTCCCAGCTGTAGTATAGAGAACATAATTCCTCTGAAGTAACAGGTGCATGGAGTCAATTGGCACTTATAGAAGTAAGAATTAATATTTACTGGTTAGGACTGTGTCCTGCAGATGTTTTGTTGATCTCTCTTCACTTTTTGAAATCCAGTGAAACACGCACTTTGAAGGGGTGCACATATTTCTGTACACAGCTGTATAGGATTGTGAGAGCAGTTATGGGCACTCTTTCACAAATGTGTAATGCAACAACAACCATAGAGAACCATCAAGGGAAACATTATTATAAGCATAAAACGTTGTACTGAGTGTAAAATACCTACAGAATGTTTGCCCTGGATAACTCATCATGGTACCTTTACAGTTCTGGACAAGATAACAAGGAACAACTTTATCTTTAATATTGTTAATGTTGCAATACTTTAGTGTACAATAATCTGATGTGCAAACTGTACTTGTTCTTGAGAATAGCATTGCCACCTAGCAACAGCTAGTGGACAAACACAGCAAATCCCCAAAGATACACTGAAAGTAGGGAAAGTAATAATCGCTTTCCTGCTGATCAAAAGACAACAGCTGACTGTACGCATAATGAGGTCATGTGCACACCACATGTCAGCCAGGTGCGCTGCTGCAGAGTTTTCAGATGTTTTTTTTTTAATTCATAGCCCTTTTAGACATAAGCCAATACCCTGTGTTTTTGCCATGCACACTTTACTGAACCAGGCCCCAAGAATTCTGTTGCTGGCCCTGCCTTCTTCCCTCATAGTAGGATCCAGTCTTTAATAGTGGATGGCGTTGGCAGTACAATAAGTTTTTTGGTACTTATATGTTAGTTGGGCACCCACTAAGCTATTTGCTTAGTTTTACACGTCCCCTCGAGGGGCTCGCTACGCTCGCCACACTATATAAAATCAACTCCACGTGGACATGGATAGTGGGGTTATTAGCGTTTTAACTATAGTGGGCGACCAACTAACATATAAGTACCGATTATTTTTACTTTGATAAAATGATTTATTCCTATCTTGACGGTTATTCAAAATAAAGATAGGGAAGAAACTATACAAAGGCTCAGCCTGCTCTTCAATTATGATACTACTAAAGAATTGTGTGGATGAGACCATTTTGTGTGACCTTTAAGAACTCGGTTGTAATAATGTGTGGTGTGTGTTAGTGAGGGATCTAGAAAATCAATTGCTAATGCTAAGCGGGAGCTATCCGGTTCCTGGGTCGACAATGTCTAGCATGACAGTCAGTAGGTCGACCACTAAGAATCGACAGTAACTAGGTCGACACCTGAAAATGTTCAACATACCAAAGGTCGGCTTTAGCAGAAGGTCTACACAAGCTTAAGGTCGACATGGACATGGTAGATACTCAAAAGGTTGACACAAGCTATTCAAGATTTTTTTGGTTCAGACCGACTTGGTTCATACATTACTATCCAAGTGGACATAGAGTGAGAATATGGCCAGCACAGCGGTACACTTGTACGGTGTCCATGTCAACACATGTGAACATATACACCGAAAAAAATCTAAAAAGATTGTGTCGACCTTTTGAGTGTCCATCATATCCATGTCGACCTTAAGCTTAGTAGTCGACCTAGTGACTGTCGACCTAGACATTGTCAACCCTCCATACGAATGATTTTTCCACTGTGTGATGTCTAGACGTAGCCTAGGACTTACTCGGCGGGTTCAATAGAAGCAGTTGGAGTGGGTACAGAGGTGACATCACACGCCTTTCATTTAAACACATGACACTCGCAGAAAACAGCTGGTTACCACCCTCAAATGCCGGCTTCCTGTCAATCAGCTTGCGTACGGCCAGTTATAAAAAAAGTAGCGGGTTTATTGCAGGCACGGTCTGTGAATTCACAGTGATCTGGTCTGACTCCCAAGTCACAAAAATAAATAGAAGCATTTCAACCACTGGTTTTTATTACTATCACTTTGCATTACATAGAACATGTGGGTGCCGGATGACGGCACGACAGTCGGGATCCTGATGGTCAGTATACCGACATCGGAATCCTGACTGTTCAAATGCTCGACAGTCGGGATCTTGACTGACAGCCGGGCTATTCTCCCTCGTGGGGCTTCTTTGAGCTCGCCCCCCTGTCGCAGTACTGGTGGTCAGTATTCCGACTGTTGGGCCGTTATACCACACCCAGAAAATGTCCACACAGTCAGCGTGGCCACCCCCACACCCAGCTTTGTCATGGGAACGGCTATAAAAAGCTAGGTGGTCCTATAGGCAAATTTCCTGGCTCGCCTCCCCCGTCCTCTGTGTATGGGTAGCATGCACAAGCTGCACCTGGGGGGTGATTCTGGTTTGCTGCAACCTTTGAAGTGCTGCATGTCTTTTAAATCCTCCCCCCCTCTGCACGGGATGTCTGCCCACCCCCCCTGCACGCCGCGATCCCCGCACAGCTGCGAATGGTTGTTTTGCATAATCATCCATTCACAGCCTACGGGGCGAAACCAACATCATTCTACCATCAAATGATGTGTTGAGTACACATACAACTAAGACACTCTCAGGTGTCCTGTGGGAGGACAGGGCAGGAGTTGTCAGCTGCCGGCCACCAGCACCAGTGTCATCAGGGCCCAGCGTTTTCATGGAAGCACCCAAAAAACACTGGACGTTCCCATGTGCGAATCCCACCGCCCCACGCCCACACTGTTGTGTGCGAGCGCCAATTGAACACTCTGTTCGCCGTGGCCGCTTGCACTCAGTTTATGCGCATGCGCAGATTAAAAACACTACAATCCCATGTGAATACGCATGGGAGCGCATGAACCAAAATCACCCCCCTGATGTTTATTGATCAGCAGAAAAATTATTATTAAGTTAAACAATCACCAGGTTAATTACTTAAACTCCTAGGATAAAGGACAGCAATTAATTTCCCAAGTTCTTGCTGATGTCGGTATAAACAGCAGGTCTCCAAACATTTCTCTAATCCCATTAAAAAGCCCATACTAATCTAATATTATTATATTTTATTTATAAGGTGCCACAAGGGTGCACATGTAGCACACTTTGGAAGACAGGGTGCACAGGACTAAACATAACAGCACCCCAAGCACATGTGGTCATGAATCACAGAAGTGGTGGCTATACTCTGCATGGCGCCACAAATGATGTCAGCAGTTTTGCAGGCAGATCTGGAGATAAGATGAACAACGCATGGTAGTGTGCAATAGTGTTTACACACTAACCGATGTGGACAATTTGTTGTTCCACTTTGGTTCAAAATGACAAATTATCCAAAATATTGTGTAGTGTGTACCCAGCTTAATGCTTTCTTTACGTAATCATTTGTGAAGGTTTCACAGTAATAGGTCATTTGAAACTCTGTATGTGCTATCAGATGAATAGGGGAATAAAGCTCTTGCAGTTTACACTGACAGGAGCTTCCAAGGGGCGCAGCTGTGTTCTAGCAGAATAATGAGTCACTTAATTCAAAAAACAAATGTTTTTTATTTTTTAAAAAGAAATAATAATATAATGACAATATTAAATATCAAAATATCAAAAAAGCGAAGTGCACTTCAATACTAAAAACAAGACAATACAAGACTTACAACATATAGACAATAGAGGCTATTATTATGTATATCCCATATGAGGCTTATATTAACTCGGCATCCTTTGTGAGAACAAACACCCGCAGCATATAGTTACCAGTCCCGTAATGTGAGAGTGCCTGCTGTTTGGGGGAATTCCAACCTCCTTAAATGGACAGTTCAACCTCTGATTCAGTAGAGGTATTCCCCTGATGTAAGGGGGGGGGGGGGGGGTTTAGGAGGGGATTCCTCAGGTATTCAGCAGTAGCCGTCTGTTAAGAAGCTGATTCTCCGGCAATTCACTTTCAACAGTCACTGGGTATAGATGAACAAGCGGGTGCAGGGTCTCTGGCACAGCAACAAAACGCGTTTCTCCGCCTAACAAGACATCAGCGGCTTCCTCAGTTGTGCTGTTGCCTTGTAAAGGTAGCCTTTTTATAGTTGTCCCGTTCGCGGGGATTCTTCCACCGCGCTTCCGGGTTTGTGTGTCAAGCCTCGATTTGAGTAGCTCCTATTTGTAAACTTCCGCGGCCAATAGGAGCTACTCAAATCGAGGCTTGACACACAAACCCGGAAGCGCGGTGGAAGAATCCCCGCGAACGGGACAACTATAAAAAGGCTACCTTTACAAGGCAACAGCACAACTGAGGAAGCCGCTGATGTCTTGTTAGGCGGAGAAACGCGTTTTGTTGCTGTGCCAGAGACCCTGCACCCGCTTGTTCATCTATACCCAGTGACTGTTGAAAGTGAATTGCCGGAGAATCAGCTTCTTAACAGACGGCTACTGCTGAATACCTGAGGAATCCCCTCCTAACCCCCCCCCCCCCTTACATCAGGGGAATACCTCTACTGAATCAGAGGTTGAACTGTCCATTTAAGGAGGTTGGAATTCCCCCAAACAGCAGGCACTCTCACATTACGGGACTGGTAACTATATGCTGCGGGTGTTTGTTCTCACAAAGGATGCCGAGTTAATATAAGCCTCATATGGGATATACATAATAATAGCCTCTATTGTCTATATGTTGTAAGTCTTGTATTGTCTTGTTTTTAGTATTGAAGTGCACTTCGCTTTTTTGATATTTTGATATTTAATATTGTCATTATATTATTATTTCTTTTTAAAAAATAAAAAACATTTGTTTTTTTAATTAAGTGACTCATTATTCTGCTAGAACACAGCTGCGCCCCTTGGAAGCTCCTGTCAGTGTAAACTGCAAGAGCTTTATTCCCCTATTCTGTTTGTTTGAGGTACACACCCTCTAACAAGGGGCTGCAAACGTGTATAGCAACAAGGGATCTTAGATACATATTACCAGCGCTTCTATTTTAGCCTTTGGGCTAATTGTTGTTTTTCTTGCTATCAGATGAATTGTTCCAGATTGCAGTGTTGTCTGCAACATTTCATCCCTCAAAGGTCGCTTACACAAGAGAAAGAGCAGTTATTTGTAGCCCAAACTCATTACAGAGAAGAGGGAATATAGTAAGCACTAAAGCTCCGTATACACGGAGAAATATGATCACGGAGCAATATATTGCTGAGCAAATCGAATCAAATCTAAATCAGTGTTAACGGCCTTCAATGCAGATTCGATCCCGATGCGCAGCCCCGCAGCACCAGGAACGAAAGCAGAAATAGACTTGGCAGTCAAGTTTATTTCTGCTTCAATCGGGAAGATCAAAGGCAGTTCCAAGCTGCTCTATGCAGCACCCCCCATCCCTCCCGCCATAAATCGTCCCCGTGCCGTCCATCCCGACCCCCCCCTCTTCGATGCTGGCACCCGTCGGGTCCCGGTGGCCGTCAATATTAAATCGGTATTGACAGCCGCCGCATCGAACAGTGTCTAAGCCCCATTACTTCCCTACCACAGGAACATAAAAGAACACAAGCGCCAATTTAGTTCCCCGTAAATTACCATTACAGTCATTTTTTGGATGATACAATAGCGCACTTGAAGGAACCCAGAGAGATGGGGGAATATATAACCTGTTATTTTAGCAGGCAAGTTTTGAAACCTGTAGCTAAAGGTTTTGTGCATGGGAGTGGGGTAGTGCTACCTATCTGCCAATGTGACAATGATCAATGGTGCTGAGCATCGGGAGCCAAGGCACACTGACTGCACGAGTGTGCAATGCATTACTGGGAGATGACTAAGTCCCGTGAGACTTTGCAAAAGAGGCAGCGCTGAGCCTGTCAAGGCTCCTACAGAGTAAGGTACAGAGGGACAAACACAGGCTTTTCATGTGGCAGTCTAGATATATATTTATTTTTATATTAATTCCCCCCTGCAGTCACTCATTGACCAAGATTATACTGCCTTTACTCTGTGTTTTGACAGTGTAATATTCTTTCATTCTGCTCCTGAGGACGCTGGGAGGTTGATCCCAGGGAAAGGCGTTGAGCTTTTAAAAATCGGTACTTGTGTATTATCACGGCGCCCAAGTTTCTTACGTACGGCACCGTAGGAAAATCGCATCACATCGCACGGCCATTGTAACGGCCATGCAATGCGATGCAATGCGATTTTCCTATGTAATTTATTCACTGCTCTCTTAGCCCCGGGGGATCGCATCGTATCACACCTCCCATATATATATAGGGTGTACGATGCCATTACATTACCTATACAATTATATCATTGTATGAAATACAATGAGGTTTTAGGCCCCCCCACTATCCATGCCACCCCGAAGTGTGGCGAGCGCAGCGGAACGCATCCTCCCACCTTTTCATACCCCTACTATCCACGTCGGCATGGAGTTGATTTTATATAGTGTGGTGAGCACAGCGAGCCACCGAGCCCGAAGCGCGGCGAGCGCAGCGAGCCCCGCGGATTACTTTACATGTATTCCGCGTCCCGTCGCCACGCTTCGGGCTCAGTACTATATAAAATCAACTCCACGCCGATGTGGATAGTAGGGGTATGAAAAGGTGGTAGGATGCGTACGGCCGAAGCTCGCCCCGCTTCGGGGTGGCGTGGATAGTGGGGGGGGTGCCTAAAACCTCATTATTGTATACCTAATGGCATTGTACACCCTATACAATATAAATAAAAGAGCACTGAATACATTAAATAGGAAAATCCGATCACATCGTATTGCATCGCACGGCACTTACAATGGCCCATGCGATGCGATTTCCCTACTCAGAATAGCCCACTAAGCAAATAGCTTAGTGGGCATCGTGATAATACACAAGTACCTAATAATCTATAAAGGACAAATTACATTTACCACCACTGAGGGCTACCTATGGAATATGGACAAACCAACATCTTTCTTCTAAACAAATCTCCATAAAACTTCACATCTGGTAGGCAATTACACGAGTCATCCAGGTTTACCATCACCCTGTCAGAGAAACCTAATTCCATCTTTGGACTATGTTTCTGGGACATATTGGCCACCTGGTGTCCATCTGCTGCTAAATTGGAGACAATACTATTTTCCATGTCCGTAAATGCACAGTGTTGGTTAACAAAGCTATTGCAATATTGTATGTCCATAATTTCATTTTTAAAAATATTTTTTTACATGGAATTCTATAATTTAATTTCAGCTAAATAATTGTTAATAAAATTTAATGTAAAAGATACCGTTCAAATGTAATATTCTTTTTACAGCCTGCGCTGGTACAACTTTTGTTTCTGCTTTGTACACACCCATTTGGCATTGACAACCCCAGTACCAGCTGCAGATAGTAGTGCACCGATCAAGTTTGTTTCTCTTAATATTTTCCAGTGCAGTTTGCAGCCAGTAATGACAAGTGGGAGGGGGGCCCCCTGTCTAAAGTGACCCCAGTATGGTTACCACCCGTCCGGGATGACTCCGGACAGTCGGGTAATTAGACCGGGTGTCCGGAGTCCAGACGGGTGGCATTCCTGGACTATACAATGTCCGGGAACTGGACACTGGACTGGAGGCGACCGTCAGTGGGAGAAGATCATGGCGCTGCCGCGAAACAAACAGCCAGCTAGAGACCGGCTGCGCCATGAGGATGAGGCGAGCAGGAGCAGGTCCACCTGCGGCAATTTAAAATAGCATTGGCTGATTGGCTGCCTGACTGCGAGCAGGGCAGGCACAATATTTGAATAGCCGCAGGTGGCGTCTTTGCAGCGCTCTGGCTGCCACTACCTATCCCCCCGTACCTCCATCTACCCCCTCACCCCCTGTCACTCCCATGGACATCAGGTGGGAGCTGCGGAGTCGGGAGGTGGGCTCTGGTGCTGTTTGTTTTGCGGCAGCACAATGATCTCCCGCCGACGGTCATCTCCAGTGTCCAGGTTGCAATGCAATCTCCTCTGCCCTGCTCCAGCTGCCAGCCTGTGCCTGCCTGCATTTGCCCTCCCCCTTGGCAACAGGCATTTGCCCTCCACCTTAGCAACAGGCCCTGGCACCGATCATGAAGGCCCTGGCACCGAGCATGAAGGCCCTGGCACAGAGCATGAAGGCCCTGGCACCGAGCATGAAGGCCCTGGCAAATAACATGTACAGTAGGTAGGCAGCACTTTTATAGCATAATATGTAATAGCCATTACAGTGTGTGGGCATTATGGTGTTTGGTATAATGTGTAATGGGCATTAGAGTGTGTGGCAGTCCATATTGTCCCTATTTTTTATTTTATTGTCCAGTCATGGCCTAACGTGTAATGGGCGTGTAGTATACTACGCAGTGGGTGTGAGGTATAATAGGCATTATGGTGTAAGTTATTGGTGTGCGCCTTCGACATGCACTGTCCCTCTTGTCCTTATTTTTTTTTTATTGTTGCGCCTGGCATAAGGTGTAATGGGAATTATGGCATGTGGTGTAATATGGGTGTGTGACGTGTAATAGGCATTATGGTGTAAAGTTTGGGCACGCCTTCAGAGTGCACTGTCCAGATTATCCCTATGTTTTTATTTGTTTTTGTTTTTTAAATTGTCCAGTCATGGCATAACGTGTAATGGGCATTGCGGTGTGTGGCATAATGTATAATGTGCATCAGTGTTTGGTGTACTGGGCATCACGGTGTGGCATAACGTTTAATGGGCATTACAGTGTGTGACGTAATGTGTATGTTCCATGTGCAAAATCAAGAATAGATTTGAAGCAAATGTAAAAAAAAAACATGATAAGGCGGGTCAAGGGGTGTGGCTGGGGGTGGGTCAGTGGGTGGGCTGTGGGCGAGTCAAGGTGCGGGCCACTGTCCGGGAATCTCTCAACACAAAGGTGGTAACCCTAGACCCCATGCTCCCTGACGGCTTAGGGCCAGATGTATCAAGCTTCAAAAAGTGATAAAGGGGAGTATGATAAACAGCCAGCCAATCAGCTCCTACCTGTCATGTGACAGGCGTGGTTTAAAAAATAACAGGTAGGAACTGATTGGATGGTTGTTTATCACTCTCCACTTTATCACTTTTTGAATCTTTATACATCTGGCCCTTAATCCGGCCCTGTCCACAACAGCTGCAAAGGTAATATATTGCCACTTGACTACTTTGATTTCTGCCCCTTTGAAATATTCCCAGAGAGGATAAGCAGATGGGCGGAGACGGGAACAGGCTAATTGTGCCATTAGGCCTCGCCCCTAGCATGGAAACTGCAAATATGAGCAAACATTTGTATAGGGGGCAGGACTAAAATGATGTGACTAGCATATAATCACATCATTAAGCCCACACTGCATGCAGACACTGTTATTAACTCTGCATTCTGCCTACTTAATTAATACCCCTTTCACAACACACCTCAAACCCGGATTATTGCCCGTTTCTTGCCGGGTTGACTCAGGTTGAGCATCCTGGTTATATTGGCCCTTATTCTGATTGATGCGTACTTTTCCGCATACTTTCGGATAGCGTCTTTACGGCGTCTGCGCATGCGTGGAGAACGCCACGCGCATGTGCCACGCATTGACTCCGTACCTGTTCGTGCAAATCCCGTACAAAACTGTGCCCCGCAATCAGTCTTGAAATATGGGCGTATTATGGGCGTCATGCGGAATGAGACATGGGCGTAGTTTCAAAGTGGGAAAAACTGGGAGGAAACATGGGCGGACACGGGGGAGTACACTTATGTTGGGGGGCGTACATTCGGATAGCACTCCGAATGCACGCGACCAAAACCGATAGAAATGTGCGGTGTCCATAAGTCAAGTATTGCTTTGCGGAAACCACTCGGTCTTGCGGTAGCCGAACGGAACGCCTAATGACTACAAGCATTAACACCTGAACCCAATACAATCGACTCCTTTACTCATTACTCACTAATAGGACGCTTGTCAGTGCTTTAATTGAAACCATTGCTGCTTCAAGGAACCTTTACTAAACACACACATATGCTGTACTTGTCCCACACTTTTAAACTGCTAAGAATGGACATCACTGAATATTAATCCTATCAATACACATGTGTATTCTACATGTACTAATTAAACCACACAATTTTGATAAAGTAAAGAAATTTATTTAAAGACATTTCACACACAATGAAACTGTGAAGCAATTAAAAAAAAAAAAAAAAATAATACCAAAAACCATGGCAGGAATGTACCAAAATAACTTACAGTATAATCCAAAATAAATATAATTGCACACATTCATAGCCACAGCAGAATCATTTGGAACACAACCGGGGACTTAGCAACATCACTTCAAGTACAGCTGACAGTAATGGCAGGCAAAAGAGGGCAACAGGGGAACCAAAAATGACATATGAAGCAAGGGCTCATCTGGTTACCCTCAGCACGTGATTGGACACAAGAAGCTGACACACACAGCACAATGAAAGAGTTGGGACCACATAACGGTGGAGATTAATGCAGCCACAAGTTCATTTGCGAGCACGTTTGCCCTTGGTAGGCTCCTTGGCCTGTGCAGCAGCTCTTCGGCCACGGCCAGATGCTGGGGCAGGTGGAGCAGATGCTGGTGAGGGGGTGGATGGTCTACCCCTCCTGCCAGCAGGGAGTGTTGCAGGTGGTAATGCACCAGAAACAGATGACATTAGGACCCTATTGCTGTTAACTAGCTCCACCATAAGCTCATTATGGTGGAGGAGGAGATCATTTTGACGCGTGGCTTGCTCGGCCAGCACCTGAGCACTTGCAGCCATGGCCTGATGCGCCTGAACCATGGCCTGATGCGCCTCAGCCATGGACTGCATGCTCCCAGCGATGGACTGCTGGGTGCTGACCAAGCTCGCCATGATCTCCTCGGTCCTACGCATATGTTCTGATGCCAACTCTCCCTGCTGGTTAATGTCCCCAAGCATCTGGGCCAAGCTGGCATAATCGGCTTGGGCCGATGGCTGCTGCTGCACACGGCTACCACTGGGGCCAGGTGGCACGGACTCCTCCACCTCCTGAGAAGACTGTTCACCAAGCAGTGGGGTGTCTGTTGAAAATGAGAAACACAATTAGGACACATTCTAAGATAATTACTTGCACAAGCTTATGGCATGACAAATATTTACCTTCCAGAAAAGACGCAAACACTTCAGCTGGGGCCTCGCTATCCATCGTGCTCACCCCCCTGACCTCCTCAACTGCTACACAGCTCTCGGCCATCAACTCCAGGGGGGTGAACTCTAGCCCTGATGGCATGGGCCCGGCCCCAGATCTCTGGCTGTGTTCCCACCGCTTGGTCATCTTCCTCTTCAGGTTGGTTTTGAAGTCGTGCCACCTGCAATGTAAGTTGACATATTAATACATGTCACTCCAGATGTTTGATGTTGCAGCCATTGCTCTGTGCTACATATTACGACATGTGCTTCATGTCAAAAACATGACATTACATTCAACTATGATATCAACCGTTACAATACACATTCACACTCACCCTACTCTAACTCTCAACTAAATAACATGGCAATCATGTCTGTGTATCGTACCAACCTCACCGGCCATTTGCCAAATCCATCTGAGCATTAATTCAAACATTACTTGTCTATTACTGGGCACATGTATCACAAAACAACTTGCCTCTTCTTGACATGCTCCGCCTCACGAACTTGTGGCGCCACTTCATTAATCTCTGCCGTTATGTCTTCCCAAATCTTCCATCTGCGTGTGTGTCAGCCTCTCCGGTGGACACTCAATCCAATCACGTGCTCGCGGAACCAGGATGGCAAGCTCCTGTGCTTCATATGCCTTATTTCGGGAACTTGGTTCCTCTG
Source organism: Crinia signifera (assembly GCF_055691185.1). Classification (NCBI taxonomy): domain Eukaryota; kingdom Metazoa; phylum Chordata; class Amphibia; order Anura; family Myobatrachidae; genus Crinia; species Crinia signifera. The sequence goes on from NC_139221.1 coordinate 120,098,496, forward strand.
TTGGCCTCTTTTTCCCCTTGCCACGTCCATGCCCACGCCCACTGGCACGTGGCGCTGTACTTGAAGTGCTGCCCATGGTAGTATCTTGTGAAGTCCCCGGTTGTGTTCCAAAGGATTCTGCTGAGGCTGCATATGAGGCAGCTGCAGGTTGCCCTGCTGTAGAAGGGCCAGGTGCAGGTTGCCCTGCTGGAGAAGGGCCAGGTGCAGGTTGCCCTGCTGGAGAAGGGCCAGGTGCAGGTTGCCCTGCTGGAGAAGGGCCAGGTGCAGGTTGCCCTGCTGGAGAAGGGCCAGCAGCCTCAGCATTTCCCACTGCCTGCATGTGCAGTGGCACATAGGAGGTGCTGGAGTCCATCTTGTCAAAAAGTAGCTGCAACTCTTGGTCCACCTCTGATTGGGATCCAGACATGTTAGCAGCAACTTTGTCACATTCTAATACACCTTTATATACTGTTTGTGTATCCTGTTTGGCGTACATCAGCGGCAGCTGCGTTCCGTGCTCGAGCATAACGGCCGCCTGCGTACGGCGTGGTTTTTTCGCGCCGCATACGTTGCGGAAATTCCATTGTGTAAAACCTGGCGAAACTTCTACATGAAATATTGGTCACCAATTCTAACATTGCATAGAATCTTCGGATACACCTGTGACTATCGCACAATATACATGCTATTTGGTAGCATGACATGACATTTGGTTCATGACTACTGTGGTATTGTTGATTTTGATTGCAATCTAAAAGTAGCCCAATACCTTAGAAAATCCAGGCCACAAGTCATGCAATACTCATCACTACTGTTATAGACAACACATGTGAAAGGCCTATAAATAGTGAATTGCTGCTAGAATCATTTGTCTCCAGATCTGTACTTGTCAGGGTCTAAGGTAAGCTCTTCCATGGTCCTTGTAGATATGATATCCATTAACAATGTAAGTGTATGAATGTATGCACCATTGCCTCACTGACTACAGATTGTTGGGCCAGCAAAGTGTTTGTAGCATTATAGCAACATGTCACATGTTCACTATTTCAATCACAGGTCTTAAACCTGTGTGTGTCCATCTATTGCAGGACAACATGTCCCAGCAATAGGTGAAATGTGTCAGAGTACATGATGTCGGCAACAAATGCAGACACCTTTGATACTCAAGTAGTGTTTAGTAGTTCGATGTTGTAAGCATCTGTGTGTTTAGGACGGTGTGTATTGAGTTCATATTATTGTTACATCATTATAGAGTCAAATGGATCTTCGCTATTTGATGGGGCGGCCATCTATTGTACGTATTGAAGCCTACAAATCTATTTGTTGTCGGATATGGCCATTATGTGCATAGGTGCATCATTATTTATGTTCATTTCTTTCTAGGTTGCTGAAGCAATGATGGCATTCATGGAAAGGAGGCTAAGGGCACTTGCGGCTCTCCCCACTCGTCGCCCAAGGAGGCCAGGACGTGCTAGAATCTATCGCACACGGGTGACTCTGTTTGGTATGCCCGATGATGAGGTACTTACTAGGTACCGGTTACCGCCACATGTCATTCTGGATCTGCTCTCGTTAATTGAGAGTGATCTGGAACCTCTACACGGGATCACGACAGCAATTCCGCCTCACACACAGCTGCTGGCGGTGTTGCATTTCTGCGCCTCAGGATCATTCCAACAAGTAGTGGCAGTACTTGCTGGAATATCTCAGCCGGCCTTCTGCCGAATCCTGAGGCGTGTGACGTTGGCCATGTTCAGGCGCAAGGGGCACTTCATGGCCATGACATTTGCCACTGAGACCCTGCGCAGAAGCCAGCAGGCCTTCCATCAAATTGCTGGCTTCCCTAATGTGATAGGGGCTGTGGATGGCACCCATGTACCATTTGTGCCTCCATCTCGAAGTGAGAAGATATATAGGAACCGCAAATTGTTCCACTCACTGAACGTGATGGTGGTATGTGGCCCATCCATGGAAATTCTCGCCTTCAACTCGAAGTTTTCCGGAAGTGCCCATGACTCTCATGTCATCCGACAAACCGGGATATGGCAAAGACTACAAGAGCTGGAAGGCCGTGATGCGTGGGTTCTGGGTGACTCCGGTTACCCATGTACGCCCTGGCTACTTACGCCGTACAGCTCCCCAGCACCGGGCCCACAGGAGGCATTCAATGGGGCGCATGTTGCCACCAGGCAAGTGGTGGAGCGCTCAATTGGCCTTTTAAAGGGTCGATTTAGAGTGCTCCACCGCACTGGTGGGGACTTACAGTATGCGCCTGAAATGGTGTCGAGGATCGTGGGCCTGTGTGTATTTTTCCATAACATTGCTGTGCGGCGTGAGATACCCTTTGATGAGTGGGAGGTTCCATCTGAGCCGCAAGATCCGCCCATGCGCCCATCCCGCGCCCCTGAATGCCGGAGGGGATACCAGCTGCGGGACTCTGTGGCGCAAAGATTCTTCAGGTACATTTTATATAGTTGACCAGAACACACCAATTGTTGTAAAAATCACCCCTTCAAATAAGTACAGTGTGTTAGTTGTCAGTGTTACAAAACGACAATTAGCCAGCCTGCCCTCCTAATGGCAAAGAAATTGTAGATATTTATCATATGTGCTTAGTTTTGGTGGAAGTACAATATAGGTGCTCATTATTATACCTTGTGCAAGGGATCTTATGTGTTTGTTATATCTTCATTATTGTAGTTGATACTATCCCTGATGTCTGGTGAGTACATTGATTTATTCTCTAATGTGGTGGGGACTTTTTTCTGTGTTGATGTATGATTTGTTTGCAGATATATATATATATATATATATATATATATATATGATATTGGAATTTATGAACATGTTTAAAAATTTCAAGGAGCAGCCAGGCAGCCAGGCAGGCAGGCAGGCAGGCAGCCAGCGCTGGTGTATAATGCTGGACTCAGGATACCTGCAAGTATGTGTATGTGTCTTTTAAACATAAATGTACGCATACACATAGATGCATAGAGTAAGTAATGCTAAGTACAGCTATGCGTTGCTAAGCTATAGCACGCGTTGCTTGGCGGAGCGAGGCGTTATTGGATTTGCAAAGTGCATACACACTGTGTTTTATATATATCAGATTTGTTCATTGCCATACATCAGCACTACCGTTTTGAAGGCATGCGAATTTGTCACCATTTGTGTTGGCGCAGAGACGCTGTTCATGTCAAGATGAACAATAAAGTTATTAACAGAAATAACTGTGATAAACCAATGCCACCACATGATTGGTTGATTGATGCCATTGTTAACATGGCGGAGACACGCAGGGCAGAGCCGTTTTCGCCTGCGGAACTGAGGGCTCTGGTCTCCGTCATGGAGACAAGGCTGGGCCGTGCAGGGCCGTTCATAACAAATGGCCAGAAGCGGCGGGCCTATGCTGCGGCAGGGCGCCGCATTTTCGCCCGCACTTGGGTGCGGAGGACCATCGGCCAGCTAGAGAGGCGGTGGTCAGACCTCCGCAGGCGCCAGCCCCAGCTTCTCCACCAGATTAGGAGGGAGATAGCTGATTGTGAGTATTTTAGCTATGAAATTTCGCACTGACATCATAGCATATATAAACTATAACAATTGTCTCATGATAAGTGGGTGTCCATGGGTTTAAAAGTCCATAGACTGTTATGTGGGCTTCTTCCTGGTTAACATGCAGTCATGTGCCTTTTATATGTAATTACATAGCATTCATGATTCTGATGCATACAATGTGCCAGATCTAATATGTGTTAAACATTGATAAATGCCAGGGTTGTAATGATTGAACAAATTACTAACAATCACATAATAACTTAAATGTCACACTTTGGAGTCCATTAACAGTAAGGAGCTACTTTCAAACATCGTTTGCCAACATTATCACCCTTCCATGTATGTCTTGTTATGGATTAATACATGTGCCCCAATGACCCTACATTGACCATGATTTTGGTTTCTTCCACACAGCACGAGCCAGAGCACGACAGGCACGTGAACAGGCCGAGGCAGGCCAGGCCGAGGAGGAGGGGCAAGAGCCTGATGAGGAGGTGCCGCCGATGGTGGAGGAGGAGCAAGTGGAGGAGGAGGAGGAGCAGATGGTGGAGGAGGTGGAGGAGATGGTGGAGGAGATGGTGGAGGAGGAGTATGTGGTGGAGGAGGTGGTGGAGGAGGAGGAGGTGCCTGAGGAGGTGGTGGTGGAGGAGGTGGAAGAGGAGTTGGTGGCGGAGGAGGAGGTGGAGGAGGTGTTGGTGGCGGAGGAGGAGGTGGAGGAGGTGGTGGTGGTGGAGGAGGTGGTGGTGGCGGAGGAGGAGGTGGAGGAGCTGATGGTGGCGGAGGAGGTGGCGGAGGAGGGGGCTGAGGAGGCCACGGTTGCCCCGGAGTTGGCCGAATCCGAGGGGGAGGAGGCGTGTGAGGCGCCGGAGGCCCAACAAATCGGTATGTATACATAATGCATCATTCATGAAGTAGTTGTACTGGTATTTGTTATGTAGCACTGGTGATGGTAAATTTTGTTAGAATACTATTAATACAGAACCCAAAGTGGGTAGCTACAGATACAGGTACGGGTTAGATGGGGTGTCCAAGGCATCCCTTTCATCCAGGACACCTCTGAATTACACAGGTTTGTGGGATGGCTTGGAGCTCCATTTTGACTGCCACATAACCGTTGTAGTTAAACAGGATCCTGGAGTAAAGGGATGAGTGTATCATTTGTGGATTAAATTCACCTGCTGCAAGCGTCGATTCTGACCCATCATATAGTGGAATGTATCTTTTTGTTGAATGTTATTTATAAACTATATGATGTATGCTATAAATGGAGTATGGGCCGGCCTACCTTGGAATGGAGTCACAAATTGCCAGTGTCCCTGGAGCCTCCTCTACCTAAACACCCCCTGTAGTTCAGATTGTTTTTTTGCCCTCACAGAATTGTAGGTTGGTTTAGACTGAATTATGATTTGGAGGATGTGTACTGTGCATTCCTGACATTTGCATAACTCCCATGCCACGAACCATCACTGAACTTAGACTGAGGAGATTGTGACAAGTTCTTATTGACGGAGGCCATGACATGCTTGTCATTGGTTAGTCATGGGTGGGTTGTGAATGAGAAGAAACACTATGACTGTTATGTCTTCTGCAGAGTAAAGGGTAGAGGGACAAAAACACAGTATGTAGTAAATAAGTTTGCATGTATGTATGTATATATGTATGTGTCATATCTATTTATCTATGTGTGTCTCTATCTCTCTACATATATATATATATATATATATATATATATATATATATATATATAGATATATATATATATATATATATATATTACACGTCACCTAGCATTTCTGCAATTTATGTAGCAGTATGTGAAATGTATGCATGAATATCATGACTAATTTTTGCCCCTTTCACATGCCCACAGATGCCACAACACCGGCAGATGAGGGGGTTCGTGGGGCCCTCCTGCGGATGGGCCACCATTTGCGGCTCCTAATAGCCGACCTACAGGACCTCCGAGATTTACTGTTATAATTTATTATTTTTTCCTTTTATATTTAAATGTTACATTTTCAAATCAATAAATGTTTTATGCAAGGTCAAAGTTGTTGGTTTTATTTGCACATTAAACAGTATATGTGTAGATTGTTTATAATATTTTACACAGGGTCTAATACAAACCATTGCACTTCAATTGCTGTAAGGGTTAATGTGTGCAATGCATGTGTTAGGCATGCTTGTAAGGATATATTGGCATCTAATTGATTCCAATTCCAAACAGGCATTTTTGTATGAGGATAGGTAATTGAATAAGTGGGTCATGTGATGTATTGCAGAATAGACATAATAGTTTGTAGTTTGGCGTAAATACACCGCTTCCGTGCGGAAGCACCGCTTGCCATCCGTTTGGATGCGGGATTCCCGTGCATACTCTGTAATACCGTGCAGAATCGGAGTGTTTCACCCGCACACGTATGGTTTGTATTTCGTCCGTAAACACGCCCTGTTCTTAAAGAGTGAGTCCGTCCGAATGCGGAGGACACGTGGGCGTTTCTACGGACGATGGCCGCACGCGGCAGCACACCGTGGCGTGCGGACCGCACCGTAAGAATTCGGGAATATCCGCACCGATCAGAATAAGGGCCATTGTGTCCAAGCATTCAGCCAAGAAAAATAATTTAGATTTGATGTCAGTTATGCTGGTTGGCAATAAATCCTTTCTGCATTAAATGTTTATATCATTTCACATCATGCTCACAACCAAGCACAACTCAGTAAAAATAAAACTGTAAATATTGATTTTGGACTGTGATTATGTAAGGAACTTTGAATGCAATACCAAGGTTTTTCTTTACCAATTTAACCCTTTCAATATCTAGAACAATGTTTTGGTTACACTTTACAATATTGACAAGTAATTAACACATTTTTGTGTACATATGTGTTATCTTTCCATCTCACCTGTGTCTAGATCCACTATACAGTATTACCCCTTTCACATTGCAAATGCTGGGTTGCACCCGGCTGCTCCCGGGAGTGACCCAGTATTAAGCCGGGTCGCTCACATCATTGTGGGGTGGGGCGGAGCTGCAGCGTGTCATCGGTTGGAGGCGGTAGCGCATGGATCTAAGGCTGCCTCCTCCCTATAGTGTGAATGGAACCTGGGTTAACCGTCCATGCTGCCCAGCAAACCGGGTCTGACGTGGGTAAAACCCTTCTTTTAACCCAGGTCGGATTGCTGGGTTACTGGTCCCGGGATTTTTCAAAAGGCCCTACCACACTGCACAGTGGCCCAGGTCAACCCGTCAACAACCGGGTCGAACCAGGGTTATTTGTGTGGTGTGAAACAGGTATCAGCAATCCCAAAGCATTTTAGCTAAACCTGTTTAATCTCTAATGGATGATGGTACTTGTGTTTTATTACGGCGCCCCCGATTTCCATCGCAGGGCATTGTACAACCACAAAATCGCGTCGCATCGCATGTGATGCGATGCAATTGTACCCGATTTTTAATTGTACAGGCACCCAGATGCCTGGTTCCTATGTTAAATGCCCCCCAGACCGGATTTTACATTGTACACCCACCCTGATGGGTAATGACTATGTTAAATGCCCCCCCCCCCATTGTTAAAAATTGCGTAATACTTGTGAAGTAATGCGCGTCCCCTCAGGGACGCGCATTACTACGCTTCAGGCTCGGTGGCTCGCCATACTATATAGAATCAACTCCACGCCGACGTGGATAGTGGGGGTATGAAAAGGTCGGAGGTCGCGTATCGGTGTTGATGGCGTTGATAGTGGGGTGGCGTTAACAATGGGGGGGGGGGGGCATTTAACATAGTCATTACCCATCAGGGTGGGGATACAATAAAAAATCGGGGCATTTAACATGGAAATCGCGTTGCATTGAATCACATGCCATTATAATGGCATCCGATGTGACGCGATATTAAAATTGTACACTCATCCCGGGGAAAGGCTCAAATTAGTGGTATGCGATGCGATGGGCGCCGTGATAATACACAAGTACCTGGATGATTATAATAAAATGTAATATTATTCTTCAACCTTCTAATTGAAAATTTGATAGAAGAAATTATTTTTTTTATCGTTACACTGCGAAGGAGAATAATAGGCTCCCTTTCTTGTGAAAATGTTTTTTTTTTTTTTTTTTTTTTTGCTTTATGAAATGTAATGAGCAATAATTCCCAGACTCTGGGAGAACAGTGACCTAGTTATTATGAATCATTAAACAGGGTTTTTTTGTTTATTTTCCATACATTTTGGACAAAAGATTTCTTGGACATTCTGGAGATGCTCTAATGATAAACATTCCTGGATTTAGAATTCTTCAGAACCAAAAGGTCAGATACTGGAAAGCTGCCTAAACAGATGGCTTTACCCAACAAGGCAGCTATCTGATTATGGGCTGTCCCTAATTTGTAAGTAAGTATGCTGGCTGTCATAGTAACAAAAAGTACCACATTCTTTACAGTATGACGCTAACAATAAGAGCAGGCTAAAATAAGGCACAAAGGCTTACGGAGAGCGGAGACCCTGTGCCAGGACCCTCTACAAGAGTGACATACTGAGAAACAACAGGACATAGAAGGTTATTCTTGCTTAACAGATGCAGTGCTGACTAAACAACAGTGATCACATTGAGGTCAAGGTCATTGCTGGTTCAGATCAAATTTATTATACAACACTGAGGTCCAGGCAGGCAGCATAGGTCCAAAAAACATGTAACAAAACCAAGGTCAAGGTCAAATGCAAGCAAGCCAGGTTTGTACTCAGTGAATCAAACAGAGATCTACTGTAATAACAAAAAGTACAAAGTGCTCAGGAACCAGCAAGTAAAAAACATCCAACAAATACTGTAGCACCTAATCAGGAGCATACATTGAACTAGCTCTTACTCAGCACCCCTATATTATGGTTCCACAGCCAGGCATACACACGGAGTGAAGAGAACAGGAAGTCAGCGTTAGAATGTGCAACCGTAAATATAGGGGTTTTTTTTACAGTCACAATAGAGAACCCCTACTGCTCTGCAAATGAGGAAGGGAGGAGTGCTTAAATAGGGAAATAATATTTTCATGTTAATGGATAGTTTATTACATAGGTAATATCACATGAGCATTTGTTAACACTTTGAAAAATCCCCTTTAATGTAAGTATACTAGAATCTAGTTATTAGTGAGTAACAGTGCACTATATTCAACTGTAGTACATCAACAGTTAAATAGTTTCCAAACAAGCTTCACTCTGGAGAAAATTCTCCTAACAGATATTACATTCCAAGTGGTTTTACTGTGAGCCATTAAAGTAAAACATTTAAGTACAACAAAAGCTTCTGCGACAGGTTACAGCAGTGAGACATAACCGAGGATCAATGGGCCTAATTCAGACCTGATTGCAATGCTGCTTTTTTAGCAAATGGGGAAGATGTAACATGAGCAGAGAGAGAGAGATTTAGGGGAGTTATTTTGTTTCTGTGCAGGGTAAATACGGACTGCTTTATTTTTACCTTGCGATTTATACCCCTTTCACACTGCAGCTCTTAACCGGTATATTGCAGATTTTTTAGCCTTTTAAAAGGGTTAGAGCTGCAGTATGCATTTACCAGTCTGCACCAGTCTGCATTTACCGTAAACCGGTATTTGAAAATGGGTAACAAGCAGAGTCCTACACGGTTCAGAGCCGTTTCGTATGCAGTGTGAATGGCTCTGAACCGGTATATAGGACTCAGGCAGTAGCTATGAGAGCGCAGTGCATATGTAATGAGCCACTCATTACACATGCGCATATGTAATGAGCGGCTCATTCATATGCACTGTGCTCATTACATATGCACATATGTAATGAGCGGCTCATTACATATGCACTACGCTGTATTATAGCTACTGTCTGTCCTGCTTTCACACTGCAAACCTGCTTGAGACCTGATATTTTTGTGCAGTGTGAAAGGGGTTTAAAACGGTAATATACCGTTTTAAATACCGTTTCAAAATACCGGGTCTCAAACGTTTAGGCAGTGTGAAAGCAGCATTAGATTTTATTTTCAACACACGCCACCCAAATCTAAAGGTGTGTACAGACTAGCCAATATATATAGAATGTTTGATTGAACCACTGTATATCGATGCACCATCGGCCAGTGTGTATATATCTTTGAACGGCGTCCTTCACAGATATATCAACACAGCCGATGCCTGACATATCTCAATCACTACGTGTGTAGGCCCCTTAAGACATCTCATACTCTGCTGGAAGAGGGGTCGCCCCTCAAACTTTCCTATATCTGCCAACAGCCCGGACAGTCACGCCAGGAGCCGCCGGTGATTGACAACTCAGCGAACGGACGCATCTGGGATGTCAGTCCGAAAGGATCGGGCAGTGTTTATGGAGAACAAACTGCCAGATCCATCTGGAGATATATCCGAGTATTGATTGATCTGCAGATATATATATTTGTATGTACCCAGCTTAACTCTCTATCTGCACATGTTTTATTTGCCCCACCTGCAGTCTAGCATCATTTTGTTCATTTGCTAAAGAAGCAGCTTTGCAATCTAGTCTGAACTAATGCTGTGTACACACGGGGGCGATAATCGCTGGAAATATGGTCACAGGCGACCATATTGCCAGTGATTGGAGTGCGCACCAGCGATAAATCGCCGGGTGCGCGCTCCCGTTTTCTGCCCCATTGTAATCGCCCAGCTAATTACCTTTGCAGCTCCCCCAGCAGAGGTCCTTTTCATCAGCGACCATCTCTGGTCGCTGATGCAAAGGAGACACTGGGCAATATATTGCTCAGGAATATATTGCTAGCAATATATTCCTGGGCAATATATCTCCCCCCGTGTGTACAGGGCTTAAGCCCAATGTACATTTCTCACAGCTAATACTTTGCTGAACACCAGCTGCAATTTTAACTCATAAATGTTTGTCTTCCATTTCTAGGTATATTTTATACAGTAGGTATATCTTTCCTTCAAAGGAGATTAGTATATGGCAGTTGTTCTCAAACTCCATCATCAGAACCCTAAACATTACATGTGTTCCAGGTCACCTAGAAGGTGCACAGGTGTATTCATTACTCACTGACACAGGTGGAGCTATATATTTAACGTGATTCTGGGAGGAGACCTGGAAAACATGAACTATTTGAGTGTCAGAATTGGTATTCCCATGGTATGCGGTCACTGGGTAGACAATGTATAGGTCGACAGTCAGTAGGTTGACCACTTATGGTAAACAGTGACTAGGTTGACACCTTGAAATGGTCAACGTGCCCAAGGTCAACATTGACAAAAGGTCGACACAGGGTTATGTTCGACATATACATGGTCGACATGATCCACTCCGTTCACAGATATATCGATGGTCCGTCGAGATATCAGCTGTTCAAGTTGTATATATCGGCCAATGTGTATGCACCTTTATCACAGAGTTTGGGAGGGTGTGGTATGAGGGCCCAAGAGTCGGCATTCCGATGGTGGGTATACCGACATCGGAATCCCAACTGCTGGTACTCTGACAAGGGGGCAAGTGTATTGATGCCCCATGCGGGCTCGGTGCACTCACCATACTGCGGGCTCGGTGTCTCTCTGCCACAGGTTCTATTCTCCTTTTATGGAGGTTGTGGTCCCCTACGAGGGTGAATAACCCCTGTAAGTTGGGATCCCGACCGTCGGGCATTTAACAGTTGGGATACCAATGTAAGTATACTGACCTTTGGAATGCCGACTGTCGGGAGGTCATCCGGTACCCGTTTGAGAAACGCTAATATATGGTAACTGTATGGCACGCAACAGCAGGCTTTTCTAAATTCCATCCTCCAAAGCATCCTAGTAGTCTAGGTTTTAAGAATAATGATGCTTGTGGTATAATCAAACTGACTTACTGTCGGTACAGATGGAGCCGGGCTCCCTCTTGCTGGCGATCCGCCAGCAGCAAGGCTCTCCATCTGACTGAGATACGCGTGTCGGAAGCTCAGTCGGAAGGGGACGCGCACGCATCTCGTGTGCGCGCGTCCCCTTTCGCAGATCAGATCGCGGCTGGCGGGCGATGGCGGCTGGCGATTCTGCCGCCATCCACTGCAAAGACCAGGCCGGCTCCATCTTTACTTGATGTCTCAACTGTTAGGGCGGCTTGAGGACTGGCATGCCCCTTTATTAAACTTGATAAAGTGGAAGGAGATACAGTGCCAGCCAATCAGCTCCTAACTGTGATGTTACAGGCTGGGTTTGAATAATGACATTTATCGGCTGATTGGCTGCTGCGTTATCACCTTCTATCACTTCACCAGGCTTAATACATCTGCCCCTGAATTTGAAAACCACAGGGTTGAGTAAGCTGCTCAGATGCTGAGATTAACAGTGAACCTTTCGGATGTGTCCCGCTACAGCATGCTGTAGTGGGATCACCATACGTATACATCGCAACTGTGCTCCATCTAAAGGGAATGGCATATGGCCGCAACCATCTTCTTAACTTGTAAGGTATGCGTAGCAAGAGCAAATCCTCGCTGTATCGCACACTGTATGCCAACATAAAGGGTCACATCTGTACAATGACCGGTATCTAAGCTTTATAATGCTTAATTCAGACCAGACCAACCTGTGGCTCCCTAACTGTTGTGAAACTATAAGTTCCAGCAATTTTGCTATTAGGGAATGCTAAATTGTGCAACTGTATGTACCCGTACATACTGTTTTGTTGACATTTCATCTGTGTCTTCAAGATAAATGTTTACATGGTTAATGTCACCATGTCCATTCTACAGTTATGTCATATTCTTATATCAATATTATGAATGTCAACAAAATATACCAAAACCATATAAGAAATATATGATACTTAAAGTAAGGTGACAGCTTCAGGTTCTTGCACTAGTAAAGGGGGCTGGAGTGAGTTCTACAGTATATCACAGAAATATCCTGCAAAAGGCTACAGTAACTACTGGTGCAAATCGCAGTCCCCATTATTATCAATGAGAACTATGAGCTGATCTTCCTATCCCACTTCTGCAGCCTCCTGTGCACATGTGCAGTGTCTGATTACTAGAAGTAGGCTTGCATAAATGTGAAAGTCTATTTCAAAAGGCCTGGGGAAGTAGTAACTTGTAGGGATAGCAGGTATCGATACCACTGACCATGAATGCTACACTAAAGGCCCATACACAGTGGGCAAATGTTAACTGAAAGCAGCTCAGTTTTGCTGTTTGAGCTTCTTTAAGCTCAAAAGCCGCTGAGTTTGTACGGCCCAATTATAAGAGGTGAGCGATGATGCGCACTCCCACATCATCGCTGGCTGCTCATCTGCTGGTATGACCAGCAGATGAGCAATGGGGTGAACAGCTTTCCATAGTGTCCTGCTATGCAAAGCTGCCCACCCCCGAGAAAATTGCTTGGACTGGTGAAAATCACTCAGTGTAGGTCCCCCAGTTACGGTGATGCGTGGTCCCATGCATCGCCATCGCTGGGCTAGATTTATACTGCATGCATTATAAATCTAGTCATCGCCAGCGCTATATTGCACAGCACACATCGTTGGTGTATCACGCGTGCCAGTAATGTGTGCTAAGTGATCTATGCTACACTACATTGCTCAGCACGGATGATTTGTTGCCCCATGTGTATGCCACATAATTGGGCATGGTAGGCATTAACTGAAAAGTGTTATAGGCGGAAATAAGAAGTGGTCAGATCAAAGAAGTGCTATGGGATGGTATGGCAGATGTGTAGACAGATTTAGTCGCACAGTTAAAAGTTAACCTTTGATAGGCACCTGGTTAAGCAGAAAAACAAGTGATTTCATACATTTCCCTATGTTGGCTGAACCAGGGCCAGATTAAGGTCTGTGGGGGCCCTGGTCAACAAAATTGTGGTGCCCCCCCACTCCCCCAGGGAGGCAGGTGTACCTGGGCCCCCCCCTCTGAGGAAGGTGGTACCTGGGCAGCGGGGATGCAGGCAGCGGGGTCCCTGTGGTGGATGGGAAGTCAGCGGCGTGGTCCCTGCGGTGGACGGGCAGTCAGCAGCGGAGTCCTTGCGGCAGATGGTAACTAGTAGCGTTACCCCGTTGCTGACTTACCATCTGCTGCAGGGACCCCACCGCTGACTGCAGTGCCCACCTACGCTGCCTGACTCTGCTGCCTGCCACCCACCCACCACCACTGCAGCAGTGCCGACGTGGGGGCCCCTGATGTGTGGGGGTGACCTCCCCTGTTGCCCCGCGCTTAATCCGGCACTGGGCTGGACCATGACACATACTTAAGTGACGTACTGTATAGCTAAGTACTGACTATCCCCTCACTTCAGAATTCCCTAGACTTGGGGCAGCATCACCCTAGTTGGACATAGGGTAAAGAAGTGGTTCCTAAACTGTGCCTACACATTTGACGATATTGTTCACAATATCGTACAAAAAGCCCTTTGAGAATAATATTGCAACCAATATCGTCAAGTGTGTCTGGGCCTTTAGGTTGGTGGTCCAAGATTAAATCAATGGTCATTCCATGGTAACAAACGGTAAATTTTTGATTAAACAGATCATGTGAAATATATTTTTTTGAGCATGTGTATTGATTATTTTGTGCAAAGTACATGTTGTTTGTGTGGTACATGATATGGTTTAATTTTGATGCAAAGCTTGTCATGAAAACAGGTGACACAATCATGTGCCTGACATCTCATCCAATCGGATGGGCAGTCCAGTGCGCAACTAATCAGATGTCAGACCTGCCTGCACTTCCTACCTCCGACCCAGACCCCCTCCAGGTGGTGGGGAACGGGGTCGCATGCGATAAATCACCGCATTTAACGTATCACACGCAGTCCTGCCACCCAGGAAGGTCCTGGATCGGATTGCCATACACTGCTGCGACTTCTTCCAGTAGTGTATGGCCACCTATACATATAAACATAATGTAACATAAATAACATTTAGTAAATCCACTATACAGCAGGCACATAAGTGTTATTCTATAGTTATAGAAAGTTTTACTAATACCCCATCACACCAGAAAATGCAGGGGCTTACACAGGAATATGGTCTCTGGATCATGCAGGGACATTCCCGGTTTGGCCCCTTTAACACCAGCCTAGTCTCTGCATTTTCTGTTGTGAGGGGGAAGGTGGCGGGGTGAGTGGGATGATGCTGGTGGGGCTGCCAGGGGATTGGCTGAGGGTGGAACTATACCCTTTTAGTCACCCGACGGCTTCCCCCAGCGGCGGGAGAGCGTTCTTCCCCCGGCGCCGCGCTCACCACTAGCAGCTACAGGCTGGTCCCCCCTGATCAAAACTCGCCACCCTCACAGTCCTGACCTGAACCGGCACTCGCACCACCCCCACATGGACGGGATCTCCCCAGGTCCGGCACCCTGGCTGCCACCGTCTCCTGACTCCACAGAACGACTGGTGTAGAAGCCGGTTTGGCCAGCCAGTAACCCAGGCTTTCATACCAGCCAGTAATCCAGGAAGCAACTGAAATCCTGGCAAATTTACCCGGGAATTTACCCCTGGAACCTTTCACACCAGCGCTAGTCGCGGGTTGTTCAATTTTGGCTGGTGTGAAATGGGTACAACACTGTTGCTCACCTGTATCTAGCTCAGTGATGGCCTATAACCTAGATAGTTCTCATGCGGTAAGCAATATTACATACCTGCTATTCTGTTCAGTGTCACCCAGTAATGTTCATCTGGGCTGTAAGTGTCCTTAGACCATTTCAGTAGGTCCACAGCTCTCTGGTCATTCAGAACAAATGCTGTAAATTCTCTTGTAAGTGCAACGTATGCTGACCCAAAGTAGATGGTGATATTATGAGGAGGGGGCGGCTTTAATACATTGGTCCTTAGCACATTGGAATGGACTATATCCTCACGATGAACATATTTGGTCCGGGGGATGGCATGATCTGGAGGCAACACGCCAGGTGTGATGTTTTTCCCTTTAAAGTTTTTCAAATGCTGTATAATTTCCTTGTTTGTCTTTAATGGAAAATCCTGTCCGCAAGTATTGATCACATATTTCCACTGTACCTCTGACTCCAGGAGATCTCTCATGCAGTGCAGATCAGCCTGGAGCCTGGATATTCCAGCATACACAACAGGCTCCATTTTTGAGGCAAGAAAAGCATTAGGAAAACAGTTTATTAAATCATCTACTGCCTGCAAGTAACCAGCGCTCGCCTTCTCGTCCACATGGATACAGTATACATTCTGTGGCATGTAGATCGCTCTAAACAGCCTCTCAAATGTGTCAAATTCCTTGTGCACTGCCATCATGTAAGCTAGAGGGAACTCAGCCTCTTCCTCTGAGAGTGGAGCGGTGATGTAGTGATTCTGCTGTAAATACTCCTGACAGTTAGATCTGCGGAAGGAGCCGGGCTGCACTGCTTCATAGGAAGATTTTCTCCCGTTTAGAAAGGCATCACATGCTTCCAGCAGCAGGATCCTCTCCTCCGTGGCGTTATACCTATGGAAAGCTTTCCACTTGATCAGGCTGCTGTTGTAGTATAACAGCAGAAGCGTTACACTTAGTATAGGGATATGAAACAAACAACGCATCCAAGTATTCATTATTAAATAAAGCAAAACAAAACATTGACAAATATTATACTTCCATTCAGATGCTTGTTTCAGCTACTGCACGGTCCCAGGCTCCTGAGATGTGCATGGTGTCCTCTCTGTGCAGATACAGCGGTTACAGCCCCGGCTGCAGCCTTTCTGGTAATGTGTCATCTCAGTGTTGTGTTGCTGCACCAGCATCAGGCAGCAGCTTCGTTCTGGGATCTCTCGCTGCTTTCTGTTACATATTATAAATCTGAGTGCTGCTGCATGAGCCTGTGACGACCTTCTCTTCACTTTATAATTTGCATATGACCCATTGAGTTCCAGTGATTGGTTAAAGCCCCAGCAACCAGCATGTCATAACTGTTTGTACTCTGTGCTTTCTCACTGCTTTCCATTCATTTTACAAGCCAACCGCACAGGCTTATCTTATTAGGCAATACATTAGCAACAGATTATGAACAGACATCACTAAATGGGGTGTGGATCAAAGGGGTGACAGTGCCTAGGTCGACAGTCAATAGGTTGACCCCAAAAGGTCGACAGGCACAAGGTCAATCTGGGCAAAAGGTTGACATGGAAATGGTTGACATTGAGAAAAGGTTTACACCATCAAGTCAACAGGAAAAAAGATAGACATGTGAAAAGGCAGACATGAATACAGGGCCGTATTAACATTAGTAAGGGCCCCATGGCAAACTAATTCACTGGCCCCATATCCCCAACCCCTCCCCCCCTTTCCTCCCCCACCCCTCACCTCTGTGCAGCAGCGGGGATCTGGGCTGCGGCTAGGAGCCTGAAGCGCTATTTGCCACAGGGCGGGAAGCGCTGCTGAAATTGAAAAGACTGACCAGATGCTGATTGGCTGAGAGTATTCAGTGAATCAGCATCTGGTCATTCTTTAATAATGGCGCTACAGGCTCCTAGCTGCAATCCGGATCCCCGCCGCCCGGAATCAGCACTAGTAGGCACAGCTCGTCTCCCAAGGAGCTGTATAAGCATTTCCCCCTATGTAGGTGGCTCTCCTTCTGCAGGCTGTGCTGGGCAGCGTCTGTCTGTGTAGGGGGTGGTAACACTTCCAACAGGCAGCACCTTCTTAAGGGCCCCATACATCAGCAATTAATTGTGACAATTTTCAGATATGGGCCCTTATTCTGATCGGTGCGGATATTCCCGCATTCTTACGGTGCGGTCCGCACGCCACGGTGTTTTGCCGCGTGCGGCCATCGTCCGTAGAAACGCCCACGTGTCCTCCGCATTCGGACGGACTCACTCTTTAAGAACAGGGCGTGTTTACGGACGACATACAAAGCATGCGTGTGCGGGAGAAACACTCCGATTCGGCACGGTATTACAGAGTATTACAGAGTATGCTCGGGAATACCGCATCCGAACGGGAGCCAAGCGGTGCTACCGCACGTAAGCGGAGTATTTACGCCAAACAACCCACTATGAAGTATCTTCTGCTATACATCACATGACCCACTTATTCAATTACCTATCCTCATAAAAAACTTCTTATTTTGAATTGGAATCAATTAGATGCCAATATATCCTTACAAGCATGCCTAACACATGCATTGCACACATTAACCCTTACAGCAATTGAAGTGCAATGGTTTCAATTAAAGCACTGACAAGCGTCCTATTAGTGAGTAATGAGTAAAGGAGTAGATTCTATTGGGTTCAGGTGTTAATGGTTGTAGTCATTAGGCGTACGTTCGCCTAGCGCATGAACGAGTGGTGTCCGCAAAGCAATAGTACACTTGTGGACACCGCACATTTCTGGCCTTTTTGATCGCGTGCATTCGGAGTGGTTTCCGAATGTACGCCCCCCAACATAAGTGTACTCCCCCGTGTCCGCCCATGTTTCCGCCCCGTTTTGCCCACTTTGAAACTACGCCCATGTGTCATTCCGCATGACGCCCATAATACGCCCCTATTTCCCGAATGATAGCGGTGAACAGTTCTGGACGGGATCTGGCCGAACTGGTACCGAGTCAAGGCGTGGCACATGCGCGTTGCGTTCTCCACGCATGCGCAGACGCCGTAAACACGCGATCCGAAAGTATGCGGTAAAGTCCGCGTCAATCAGAATAAGGGCCATGGAGATGATTGCCACAATTAATTTTAGATGTGTGGGCTCCCCCTTTTGGCAATCACAATCAAAATCGCCAATCGATTGCTTAATCAGGTTTTTAAACATGTTTAATAATCTGGTATTATCTGCAGATCTTTTTTATATGTGTGGGCATTCCCAATTCGTCTTCTTCATCTATTTACATTATGAACAGCTGAAATGACAATCGATTGGGGCAATTTCCAGATATGAAGATGCAATCTTTAGATGGAAAAATCTGCCGATCACTGAAATAAATCTGTAATGTGTGGGCAAAGTCAGATAGATTGTAAAATCCATTTATCTGGCCAAAATATCCCTATATCTGAAAATCCATAAATTGTGATTGCTGATGTATGGGGCCCATTACCCGACCAGGCAGTTCTTTGCGGCGGCTGCTTGTACCTTGGAATCGCTGCTCAGGGCAGCGGCTTCACTGGAGGGCGGTCCCTGGACCAGCGGCGCCGCTAGGGGGAAGCTTCAGTGTGTAGTGCTGTCAGCAGCGCCTCTGCACTGACCATAGAGCACCACCATTACCGCAGATGGCTCCCTTCAGTGTGGGTGGGCTAGGAGGCGGCTCCCAATTTCACTCAACCTGGCGGCTTCTCCCCGGCTGGCTCTCCCCTCCCCACTGTGTCAGCAGCTTGTGTAGCGGCAGCTTTCTTGGAAGACTTTCCCCCTCTGGCAGCGGTGAGCATAGCAGCAGCGGCCGGGACTTGGGTAGCAGGAGGTGGCTGGGAGGCCTTCGCATCACAGGCTGTACGGCTGTCACTGGGTGGGTCGGCAGCACTTCTTCCTGGCTCGGACCCCTCCATTCCACACACCGCTGTCTTTCCCATTGGGGTGGGCCTCTAGGTCCTAGGGCCCCTGGGCAACTGCCCATTGTGCCCAATGGGAAAGACGGCACTGCATGAATATTTCACGGAATTTGCTGTCGACGTTGATCCCCAATTAGTGTAGCATGTACCCTAGGCCATACTTGCCTACTTTTGAAAACTAGTTTCAGGGAGATTATAGTTGGAAATATAATTTTGCACAGTACCCTCCTGAGGGGGCGTGACATGCTCCACTCAAAGGGCGCTTCTAGTTTCATATATGGAGAGACTGTGAAAAGAGATTGTGAATGTGGCACCTAGAAGCGTGGGTGTGTACTGCAACATCTGAGAGGAATCTTTTTAAATAATTTGTATCCAAAAGTAGATGAGCCCCAAATCCCTATACTTAAAGTGCTGGGAAATGGTGCTGATGATTCAATGTAAATGTATCTATCTTTCATTCCTTTTTCCCCCTAAAATATGACAGTGTAATGTGGGCTATGTGACATGAGGGAGATTGCTAGACTAATGAGGGAGAGAGGGAGATTGTTGCTATTTCAGGGAGGTTCCTGCAGAACCCTATCACATTGTATGTATTATTTTAATCACACCTTCACCTCCCTACATAGCACTTATGTGCTTCTTATTTAACACCTACTAACTTTCATTTGTGTGCTGCCCTGGAGTAGTCAGCCTGTGTCGGCATGTTGGGGACCCACACCCCAGACCCATACCCAGTGTTAGGGACCCCCAGTGACAGAGATGCCTTGACGTACGGCCTGGGGGCTTAACCCTATATCTGCAGATATATGCAACCAAGATCTCTGTATTATCTGATTATTATATGTATATTTCTCATTCAGTGTGCAATAGGGATACAAACTGTTTTTTTTCCTAACCAGATTTACCCCTCCCTGTTGGCACCTGAATGACAGACCTCTGATTGAGCAGCTTACCAATAAAAATGTTGTGCAGTTGAGAGGCATAGATGGGTCAGCATTAGGAGGGATTGCTGACACCTGAGTGCCATTGGAGAAGCCAGGGGTATCTCCAGGTAAGCTGGCTCTCAGATGTTGTAAGCCATTATCATGTGGCCTTACACTGGGCTATTAGGCCCATAAATTTGTTATTGTGCATGGGATGGGTTTGGGAGTGTGATTCCCCCTTTGTTGGTATGGCTGGTCTGCTCTAGGGTAGCACACCCTAACACTTTATTAACATTTATGTTTTTCCCTATCACATTGTATGTATTATTTTAATCACACCTTCACCTCCCTACATAGCACTTATGTGCTTCTTATTTAACACCTACTAACTTTCATTTGTGTGCTGCCCTGGAGTAGTCAGCCTGTGTCGGCATGTTGGGGACCCACACCCCAGACCCATACCCAGTGTTAGGGACCCCCAGTGACAGAGATGCCTTGACGTACGGCCTGGGGGCTTAACCCTATATCTGCAGATATATGCAACCAAGATCTCTGTATTATCTGATTATTATATGTATATTTCTCATTCAGTGTGCAATAGGGATACAAACTGTTTTTTTTCCTAACCAGATTTACCCCTCCCTGTTGGCACCTGAATGACAGACCTCTGATTGAGCAGCTTACCAATAAAAATGTTGTGCAGTTGAGAGGCATAGATGGGTCAGCATTAGGAGGGATTGCTGACACCTGAGTGCCATTGGATAAGCCAGGGGTATCTCCAGGTAAGCTGGCTCTCAGATGTTGTAAGCCATTATCATGTGGCCTTACACTGGGCTATTAGGCCCATAAATTTGTTATTGTGCATGGGATGGGTTTGGGAGTGTGATTCCCCCTTTGTTGGTATGGCTGGTCTGCTCCAGGGTAGCACACCCTAACACTTTATTAACATTTATGTTTTTCCCTATCACATTGTATGTATTATTTTAATCACACCTTCACCTCCCTACATAGCACTTATGTGCTTCTTATTTAACACCTACTAACTTTCATTTGTGTGCTGCCCTGGAGTAGTCAGCCTGTGTCGGCATGTTGGGGACCCACACCCCAGACCCATACCCAGTGTTAGGGACCCCCAGTGACAGAGATGCCTTGACGTACGGCCTGGGGGCTTAACCCTATATCTGCAGATATATGCAACCAAGATCTCTGTATTATCTGATTATTATATGTATATTTCTCATTCAGTGTGCAATAGGGATACAAACTGTTTTTTTTCCTAACCAGATTTACCCCTCCCTGTTGGCACCTGAATGACAGACCTCTGATTGAGCAGCTTACCAATAAAAATGTTGTGCAGTTGAGAGGCATAGATGGGTCAGCATTAGGAGGGATTGCTGACACCTGAGTGCCATTGGAGAAGCCAGGGGTATCTCCAGGTAAGCTGGCTCTCAGATGTTGTAAGCCATTATCATGTGGCCTTACACTGGGCTATTAGGCCCATAAATTTGTTATTGTGCATGGGATGGGTTTGGGAGTGTGATTCCCCCTTTGTTGGTATGGCTGGTCTGCTCCAGGGTAGCACACCCTAACACTTTATTAACATTTATGTTTTTCCCTATCACATTGTATGTATTATTTTAATCACACCTTCACCTCCCTACATAGCACTTATGTGCTTCTTATTTAACACCTACTAACTTTCATTTGTGTGCTGCCCTGGAGTAGTCAGCCTGTGTCGGCATGTTGGGGACCCACACCCCAGACCCATACCCAGTGTTAGGGACCCCCAGTGACAGAGATGCCTTGACGTACGGCCTGGGGGCTTAACCCTATATCTGCAGATATATGCAACCAAGATCTCTGTATTATCTGATTATTATATGTATATTTCTCATTCAGTGTGCAATAGGGATACAAACTGTTTTTTTTCCTAACCAGATTTACCCCTCCCTGTTGGCACCTGAATGACAGACCTCTGATTGAGCAGCTTACCAATAAAAATGTTGTGAGGTTCCTGCAGAAGGCAGGATGGTAGGCAACTATGCCCTAGGCTGGCTTGCAAGCTTTATGTATGTCCAATCACCTATTCTAGCTGATTAATCATTACTTATATATCATTTTGTGTTTTCCCAGGACCTAACCTAGATTTCAGGAGCTTAGCCATTTCTGTATCATTTCTGTATCATCAACACCCTTAAATGTTTATTTTATATATTTTAGGGAAATTCCTGTTTAATATATGTTTTTGGTATGTTGTTTTTGTAGAGCAATTATTATAGAGATGTCACAGCCTCCCGGACCGCGGTGGTCACTTACCGGGTCCGGGGGCGTGGGTGGTGCGGGCGCCCTCTCCGGGCTCAGCGGCGGCGGCAGCAGGTCTGGGGTTGCGTGCGGGGCTGTCCGGGTCGGAGCGCCGGGGTCCCCGCTGTCATCAGTGGTTTCCTGGCGGTGCCGCGGAAAACAGGAAGCAGGGCTGTCGGGCAGGCGGGTGCGCGCTCACTAGGGGCGCGCGCGCCGCTCTCATGCACTTTTAAAGGCACAGGCAGGAAATTAGGGTTTTTTCCTGCAGGGATAAAAGGAAGTCCCTGACAGGTAAACCCCGCCAGAGTATAGGCTCACACCTACTCCAGCGTTACTGTGCTTTAGTGCTTGTCTCCATTACTACTGTTTGATCCGGCTTGTTACTGACGATTCTCCCGCTTAACCCCTTGTACTCCGCTTGTGACTTCTCCGTGTATGACCCCAGCTTGCTCTCGACTATCCTCCCGTCTCATCCCAGTGTACCGCAACCAGTGTCTCCCGTGTATGACCCGGCTTGTCTTGGACCTCCTTTGCCTCTCCCCTGGGCTCCTAACGGACCGTATAGATACCGACCCGGCTAGACGACCGCCTCTCCATATTATCTACTCCCAGCCTCCAGCTCAAAAAGGGAAACCTAACCAGAGGACCGTGACCGACGTGTCGAGTGCCGCAGAAGCCCAAATCCCAATTGGAGGGGTCACTGGCAGAAAACCCTCGGCACGGTTAGACTCCACACCTCTGCGTTAGGTCTAGCCAATTCCCGAGCTGAATAGGCAGGGATTCCAGTAAACTTGTGACAGAATACTCTGGCCCATAAATATGGATCCAGTGGCCGGTCCGTCTCCAAAGGAGCTTCTGGAGCATCTGCTAACCAGAGTGAATAAGCAGGAACAGGATCAGGCACAGATCATGCAATGTCTGCAGACCCTGATGCAACGAATTGAAGCTCCTCCTACTCCACCGCCTCCGGCACCACTTCCCCCGGTGGTCGCAGCAAGTGCCCCTTCACTTCGCATTCCGAACCCAGCCAAATTCGATGGGAATCCTAAGGAGTGTCGGGGATTTCTGAATCAGTGCCTTATCCAGTTTGAGATACAGGCAGCATCCTTCCCGTCGGATAGAGCGAAGGTAGCCTACATGATTTCACTACTATCGGGTCAAGCTCTGTCCTGGGCCTCTCCACTCTGGGAGAAGGATCACGCGGTGATTAATAGCATCACTGAATTCATCACCGAGTTCCGTAAGGTGTTTGATGAACCAGGCCGGGTGACGTCCGCCGCCTCAGCAATTCTTCGACTGAGACAGGGAACCCAGACTGTGGGACAATACACGGTCCAGTTCAGGACCCTCGCATCCGAGCTAGGGTGGAACGAGGAGGCCCTGATGGCCACCTTCACACAGGGGCTATCCGAGAAAATTAAGGATGAGTTGGCAGGTCGAGAGCCGTCGACTTCTTTGGACGACCTCATTTCCTTATGTACACGAGTGGACCTCCGTTACCAAGAGAGGGACAAGGAGAGGGAACAATCCCGGAAGTACAGTTTCAAGTTGGCACCCCGATTTATTCCTCCAACTAGCCCACCATCGGCATCAGCCTCTGTGGCAAGTCAGCAGTTGGAGGAACCCATGCAGATTGGGAAAGCTCGCCTTCCTTTCGCAGAAAGAGAGCGAAGATTCAAGAATCGATTGTGTCTGTACTGCGGGGAGTCAGGTCATCTCCTCTCCGCTTGTTCTAAGCGTCCGGGAAACTACAAGGCCTAACTGATTGTAAGGGGGTCAGGTTAGGCACATTATCGTATACCTCTTCTCAAGTATCCGCAATTGGGTTCACCATCGATGTAACCCTAACTTATAGAAACTCTTCCTTGATCCTCAAAGCGTTCCTAGACTCCGGTGCAGATGGTAACTTCATCACCGCAGATACTGCCAAGCGCTTGGGAGTTCCGTGTCACGGACTGAAGAATCCCCTACACATCATAGGAGTAGATGGTAATAGGTTGCCCTTTTCTAACATCTGTTCCAATACTTCAGCTGTACAGATGAGAGTGGGGATTCTCCATCAAGAGTCCATCTCCTTCTTTGTGCTTCCATCTGCAGAGAATCCTGTAATTTTGGGGTTGCCATGGCTACAGTTGCATTCACCTGTCCTGGACTGGAGGCATCCTCAAGTATTGGCATGGGGGCAGGAGTGTCAGGGGCGATGCCTTGAACAGATTAAACGCCCTTCATGTTCTATATCTTCCTCTAAACTGGGAATCAGCCCCAAGCTTCCAATCGCTTACCAAGCCTTTGCGGATGTGTTCAGCAAGAAAGAAGCAGAGAAGCTACCAGCCCATAGAATTTGGGATTGTGCCATAGATTTAGTTCCTGGGAAATGTCCTCCTCAGGGTCGAGTGTTTCCATTGTCCATGGCAGAGTCTCAGTCAGTCTCCGAGTATATTAAGGATAATCTGGAGCGGGGTTTTATCAGGGAGTCCAAGTCACCAGCGGGAGCGGGTCTGTTTTTTGTTAAGAAAAAAGACGGGGGTCTCAGGCCCTGTATTGATTACAGGGGTCTCAATGCCATCACGGTGAAGGACCGTTTTCCTCTTCTCATCTCTGAACTCTTTGACAAGATCAAGGGGGCTCGTTTTTTCACAAAACTGGATCTCCGTGGGGCATATAATTTGATCCGAATTAGGTCAGGAGACGAGTGGAAGACAGCCTTCAATACGCGAGATGGACACTTCGAGTACTTAGTGATGCCGTTCGGCTTGAGCAACGCCCCGGCAGTCTTCCAAAGATACATGAACTATATCTTCCAAGATCTTTTGAACAAATTTGTAATTGTCTACCTGGACGACATCTTAATTTTTTCAAGAAACCTTCATGTACATCAGCAGCATGTTCAAGAAGTTCTAATTCGTCTTCGTAAGCACCGGTTGTACTGCAAATTAGAGAAATGCTCATTCGAACAACAGGAGATGCCTTTCTTGGGGTTCATTGTTACTGGGTCAGAATTACGGATGGACCCAAAGAAGTTGTCTGCAATCTCTGACTGGCCACAACCAGTAGGGTTAAAGTCCATTCAACGTTTTTTGGGTTTTTGCAACTTCTACAGACAGTTCATAAAGGGTTACTCTTCTGTGGTAGCTCCTATAACCAAGCTCACTCGCAAAGGCGAAAATACCAAAGAGTGGTCTGCTGAGGCTAAGCAAATCTTTTCATTACTCAAGCAACTCTTTCTTTCCGCACCCATCTTAAGGCGGCCTAACCCTGACAAACCCTTCTTTGTGGAGGTAGATGCATCTTCAGTAGGGGTGGGGGCAGTTCTTTCTCAAAAAGATGAGGCTAACAAATGGTACGCCTGTGGTTTCTTCTCCAAGAAATTTCAACCTGCAGAAAGAAATTATGCTGTAGGGGACAAGGAGCTGTTAGCTATTAAATTGGCCTTACAAGAATGGCGTCATATATTGGAGGGCGCAAAATTTCCAGTAACAGTCTATACTGTTCACAGAAACCTAATGTACCTCAAGACGGCTCATTGCCTAAATTATAGACAGGCTCGATGGTCCTTATTTTTTGATCGATTCAATCTGGTGCTAACTTATCGTCCAGGAGACAAGAACATTAAGGCAGATGCACTTTCGCGAGTCTTTGGGCTAGCTGCTTCAGAGGAGTTAGATGACCAGAAGCCCATCCTTAAGTCATCTTGTTTCATTGCATCCTCCAAAAAGATTAAAGTTCCCGTAGGGAAGACGTTTGTGCCGTTAAAGTCCCGAACTAAACTGCTAAGTTGGTTCCACTCCTCTCACTTCACCGGGCACGCTGGCATCAAGAAGACTACAGAAATCATTTGTCGTAGTTACTGGTGGCCCTCAGTCAAAACAGACGTTTTGTAGCTCCACAAGCTCCAGTTGGCTTACTTCAGCCCCTTCCAGTCCCAACTCACCCCTGGGTTGATATTTCGATGGATTTCATCACTGAACTCCCTGTTAGCCAAGGTTTTAATACTGTCTGGGTGGTGGTGGATCGTTTTTCCAAGGCGGCTCACTTCATTCCCCTCAAGGGCCTTCCATCTGCTTCTCAACTGGCCGAGAGTTTTATAAAGAATATCTTTAGACTGCATGGATTTCCTCAAAGTATTGTGTCAGATAGAGGAGTCCAATTCACTTCCAAGTTTTGGCGAGCTTTATGTTCTTCTTTTAATATCAAACTCAACTTCTCTTCGGCTTACCATCCCCAGAGCAATGGACAGACCGAAAGGGTTAACCAAGACCTCGAAAAGTTTTTAAGGATGTACGTGTCAGCCAATCAAGATGATTGGGCGTCTTTGCTTCCTTGGGCGGAATTTGCCCACAACAATCTGTACCATGAGTCTACCGGTCAGTCTCCATTCTTCATTCAAAATGGATTCCATCCTAATCTTCCTGAAATTTTTTCCAAGTCTTCCAGTACTCTGCCAGCTGTCCAACACACGGTTAAAAAGTTTCTGAATATCTGGTCTGAGGTGAGAAGAAACCTGACTAAAACCTCTGATCGCTACAGACGTTTTGCCAATTATAAAAGGAAAGCGGCTCCTCAATTTAAACCTGGAGATAGAGTATGGCTCTCCACGAGACATTTAAGGCTCAAAGTTCCGTCTATGAAATTAGCCCAAAAGTTCATTGGCCCCTTTTATGTCCTTCAAGTAATTAATCCAGTGGCGGTAAGACTCAAACTTCCCAGATCCCTTAGGATTCCCAACGTCTTTCATGTGTCACTTCTGAAACCGCTTATTCTCAATAAGTTTTCTTCTTTCAAACGGCCTTATACGCCCCTCCTAGTAGATGGTCATGAGGAATATGAGATAAGACAGATTTTAGATTCAAGAATTTCCAGGGGTCGTGTTCAATTCCTCATCGACTGGAAAGGATTCGGTCCTGAAGAGCGTTGCTGGGTTAAGGCCTCGGAGATTCACGCTCCACAGTTACTCCGCAAGTTTCATCAGAAATATCCCAGGAAACCTTTCATAGGGTGTTCGGTGCCCACCCCTAGGGTGGGGGGTAATGTCACAGCCTCCCGGACCGCGGTGGTCACTTACCGGGTCCAGGGGCGTGGGTGGTGCGGGCGCCCTCTCCGGGCTCAGCGGCGGCGGCAGCAGGTCTGGGGTTGCGTGCGGGGCTGTCCGGGTCGGAGCGCCGGGGTCCCCGCTGTCAGCAGTGGTTTCCCGGCGGTGCCGCGGGAAACAGGAAGCAGGGCTGTCGGGCAGGCGGGTGCGCGCTCACTAGGGGCGCGCGCGCCGCTCTCATGCACTTTTAAAGGCACAGGCAGGAAATTAGGGTTTTTTCCTGCAGGGATAAAAGGAAGTCCCTGACAGGTAAACCCCGCCAGAGTATAGGCTCACACCTACTCCAGCGTTACTGTGCTTTAGTGCTTGTCTCCATTACTACTGTTTGATCCGGCTTGTTACTGACGATTCTCCCGCTTAACCCCTTGTACTCCGCTTGTGACTTCTCCGTGTATGACCCCAGCTTGCTCTCGACTATCCTCCCGTCTCATCCCAGTGTACCGCAACCAGTGTCTCCCGTGTATGACCCGGCTTGTCTTGGACCTCCTTTGCCTCTCCCCTGGGCTCCTAACGGACCGTATAGATACCGACCCGGCTAGACGACCGCCTCTCCATATTATCTACTCCCAGCCTCCAGCTCAAAAAGGGAAACCTAACCAGAGGATTGTGACCGACGTGTCGAGTGCCGCAGAAGCCCAAAACCCAATTGGAGGGGTCACTGGCAGAAAACCCTCGGCACGGTTAGACTCCACACCTCTGCGTTAGGTCTAGCCAATTCCTGAGCTGAATAGGCAGGGATTCCAGTAAACTTGTGACAAGAGATATCTGTTTTGGTTTACTTTCTTCACAATGTTTTCAGTCAGTAAAGTGGGCCTGATTCAGGTTGGATAGCTAGGCAGCATACATTTGTTGCCTAGCGAGCCCATAAACGCCGCCTCCCAGCCAGCCGAACCCCCGCCCCTCTTGGTACCATGCGATACATGATTTGTATACAAACAGAGACAGAACTCTGGGAGGCAATGGAGTCATCTGCCGCCGGGTTACTGCTCCCAAGGGGGCACCTCTCCTCCCCTGTGAGTTTGAATCAGTTAATTGAAAGCCATTAATATTGCTTCTGTGGCTGACTCCTCCTTCTAACAGGACCATAGATGTCACACTATATTCTAAACATAATATCCATAACATACATACCGTATATTTATATAAGATAGTGTGTGTGTGTGTGTGTTGGGGGGGGCACCAATATTTATCTCGCCTCCGGGCAACTGGGATGAACTTATGCCACTGTATACGAACACATCCCCTCACATGCATCCAAAGGGGTGAGAAATAATTTGATGGTCGCTGAGAGCTCTCTGCATACCACAGACACCAGCAGAGGGAGCTACTGAGCAGCCATGTTGATCCACAGCAGCAGCAGCAGCAGCTTATTGCTCACATGGACCCCCAAGTGTATGAGCCTGCTATTTGTGTGTGTGTAAATATGTTTGTATGTATGTATATATGTAGTGTGCTGTGTATGTATGTATGTGAACATGAAACGGTAGACATTTCCAATTAAAAATGTTTACTTATTCATATTTTAACATCAACGTGGACTCTAATTGGGAACGGCAAATTGTGCAGTGAGGCACCATGCGAGGTATGTGCTACATTAATTGGGGTCTATGTCGACAGGAAATTTTTTTAAAAAACTCATGTGCTTGTGTCGACCTAGTACATGACAACCTTTTTGATGTCAACCTATTGGCTGTCGTCATTAACATTGTAGACCATTCAATTCATAACCATGATTGGCTGCTTCACCACCACAAAAAGGTCTAAAATGTAATGTCCCGTACACACGGTTTGATTTGGTCTATTTTTCAACTTGATTTTAGTTATTATATAACAGGGTTGTCTACCCTCCCGGAATGGCTGGGAGGGTCCCAAAAATGGATTCCCCCTCCCGGCCCCCCCCGGAAAGGTGGGCAACCCTCCCAGATTCTAGGGGACCCCCGTTCCCCCCCTGATTGTGGCTTCCGCCTCCCTGACCGCCGTGTTTAAATAGCCTTATCTGCCGATCTCTGGGGTGGGGGGCGGGGCTAAAGTGTCATCATCGTTGTCGTTTAGCCCCGCCCCTCTGCGGAGATCGGCATATCGGGTAATTTTTCTTCATGGGGAGGGGCTTAATGACGTCACACTTAAACCCCACCTCCCAGAGAGGAGCGTTCAAAAGTTAGCAACCCTGTTATATAAGAAAAATTAAATCCAAATGGAATGCACATTGAATGGTTTTCAACTGCATTTGATGCTGATTCTATCAAGATGTGCGGCCCTGCGGCATCGAAATTGAATAGAAAAATAATGTGCAGGCAAGACTATATAGTACAGATCTAATGCGCTTTGCTTGCCGTTCAATTCGATTAGGATCGAATAGCAAGCAAAATCTCACTGTATGAACACCCCTTAAAACAGTTTACTGTTTTTAATTAATTTACTAATTAAGCAATTATCTGTAGCAAGGAGACAGCTTTCTACATAGTATGACAGGTCATAAATGATTATTTGTGCATAAACACTAAGACTATGGGAAATTGTTTTGTAGAGACTTTTACTCCACCTACATAACTTTCTAAAGATATAAATGTTACTGCACACCAAGTACTGAGAAACACAGGCAAACGCAGGGGGGTTCTGGTTGCCGAAAACCCCCCTCCTCTTTGCAAGTGCCTTAAATTAGGACAACAATAGCACTGGTATATAATATGATCAATAGAGCTGCCACAACATCATGCAGTGTAAGGGAGAGAGCACAGCTGCTGCACATGCCTAGTGTACAGATGGAGCCGGCCTCTTTCTTGCAGGGGCTGGCCCCCGCCAGTGGCCGGCTCTCACCAGGGGCGTGTGCGCACGAGACGCTCGCACGTGCCCCGTGGCTACTTAGCTTTCTCCGCCGCCCGCCGCCTTACCCAGTGCCCCTCACCGCCCCGCCGCCCCCCTATCCCTGCCTGTCTCCCTGAAGTGGAGACAGGCAGGGACCTGCAGCGGCGTACCTCACAACTTTCCTAGATGCCGGGGAGGGACAGGGTGCGCGCCGGTGAATTTTTGGGTAAAGGAGCGTGGCCTATATTCGCAGCACTGCCGCGAGGCCATGCCCCTGTTTTTTGCCACGGTGGGGGCATGCACAGCAGCTCTATGAGCTGCTGGCCAGCCCCCAGCAACTCTGCCTGCAAGAATAGACACTGTGCGCATGCGCACAACGTCTATTCACGGACTCACAATTGCCCCCCGCGCGTGTGCGCCGCAGGACACTGCCGGGGGCGGGAAGGATGCGGGAATGTTCCAAAATATCAGGAAATTCCTGCGATAAGCTGGACAGTTGGGAGGTATGAAGCGGCGCTGTCTGGAAACTGGGAAGCGGGTGCGCGTGAGACCAGTCAGATGGAGCGCCTCTGTGCCGGCGATCGCCAGCGCAGGCATGCTGGCGATCCCCGGGCAAGAACTAGAGGCGCTCCATCTGTACCAGTTTCTTCTTCCAAATTTACTGTATGTGTGGATCTGAACTCTAAAAACATTGCAATGGACCAGAGAGTAGCTGCCAAGAGAAAGAGACAGAAGCCTTACCATGAAGTGGGAGATTGTGATCTTAGAAAGTGCAGTACTGGTTCTATAATGTGTATTTATTTATTTATTATGATATGTTTAAACATTTACTGACCACTTTAATTGTTTGAAACAGCCTATACCAGTGGTTCCCAAACTGTGTGCCGTGGCTCCCTGGGGTGCCTCGGGACACATGCAGAGGTGCCCTGGGTTCGTAGTCCAGGACCAACTCAAATTATTAATGGTTAATTATTTATGAGCAAAAGCAATGCTGGTGGCTGCCAATAATAACATGTGTACAAACAGAAGAAAATCCTGTCCTTTACCACATAACTGACCCAAAGAATCGCATATAAACCCAATCTAATTATTTTTTTGGGGGCCTAGGGGTGCAGTGAAAATTTTTTGATACTCTAGGGTGCCGAGATTCAAAAAAGATTTAAAACCCCTGGCCTATACTATAGACCATCTGTACTGTTAAATATTAATACTGTATTCCATACTGTATCCAGTGTATAAAAAGACCACTTTTCTGACTGCTACCACTCTCCCAGACTCCCGTACTTACTCCAATGCGCTTCAGAGTGGGAGATTGTGGATTACATTTGGAAACCACCTCTAAAAATCCTGCGTTTGCCACTGAAGCAGACAAGTTTTAACCTCTACTGACACCAAACATACTATAAGGGGGAAATAATCTTTTAATTCCAAGCTGAACTCTAAATGGACTTCAATGGAACAGTAAATGTTACAATATTTATAAAAATAACTTTATTATGTAAAATGTCTTTTATACAGCTAAAAGTATGCTTTTCTTTGTATTTTAATGTGTTTAATGTGTGATTTTTATAACCATGAGCCTAATTCAGCATCCCCCATAGAAGTGCAAAAATCACTATTTGCCAAATTCCACAGGTCTGTGCATGCGCGGCCGCCGCAGTGCGCAAATGCAAAGATCAAGCTGTGGTCGCATCATGGAATGATGCAATTGCATTTGAGTGTTGGCAGGGGGTGGCAACTGGGCAGCGGCACAGCATTGGAATGACATTTTAATCTTCAGGGTGGTTCGTGATGGCTGCGTGACATCACACAGGGCCGCTGAGAGCCATAACACAACAACCCATTTGTGTGATTTAATTGTGATTACAATTACACTGCACTGCAGTCTCATTACGGGAAGGGACTAGATTTGCTGGACAGGCTTTCCCTTTGCTGGGCAGCCCCCAACATGTGAGAGATAGCAAACACAGTTTTTGCGTTTTAAGCAAAACTGTGACTGAGGCTGAATCAGCCCCTATATACAGATTTTTTTTTTAACCCCTTCCCGACATTTGACGTATATATACTTCATGGCCGGGAAGTACTTCCCGACACATGACGTATATATACGTCATGACTTCAAACTGTCACTGCGTCTAGAGACGCAGTGACAGAGGGACGATGTCTGCTGTCCCTGACAGCAGACATGTCCCTGCATGCCCAGGGGGGGCTGCGATGCCGCCCCCCCGTCGGCGATCGCTGTGATTGGCTGTTCAGTGTGAACAGCCATTCACAGCGTTTTCTGTGTCACCGGCGAATAACGTTCGCCGGTGACACGGGATCGGAGGTGATTGGTGCTGTAAAGTACAGCACCAATCACCGCGGGGTGTAAGGGTGACACTGGTGTCACCCCACCTCACCCCGCCCGCCCCCAAAGGCCGTGATTGGTTCGTCGGACCGACGGACCAATCACAGCCATGGAGGGGGGTTTAAACTAACGGTGACTGCACTGCAGACGCCATTCCGGTCTGGAATTGCGTGCAGTGCGGTCACCGTGCCCAGCTGCCGCCATATACTGACCAGAACCTTGCTAAATACTTACCTGATCACTGCCTGGATCTTGCTTCTTCTTGTGACATCCTGTGCTGTGTTGTGCTGTGTTGTGCTGCTGCGAGTTATTAGATAGAGAGATAGAGAGAGAGAGATAGAGAGAGATAGAGAGGCCTAGTGACAGAGAGTGCTATATTTTGTGCTGCTGCAGTGTAATAGAGTTATAGATAGAGAGATAGAGAGAGATAGAGAGAGATAGAGAGAGAGAGATAGAGAGAGATAGAGAGATAGTGACAGATTGTGCTATATATTTTTTATATAACTGACTGCTGCCCCCCCTTTTGTGCTGATCAGTATAAATTAACTGATCAGCAACTTTTTGGGGGCGCAGGTTTTTTTTTATATATATATATACCTGTCAGTGCTGCTGCTGCAGTGTCATAGAGTGATAGATAGTGAGAGATAGAGAGATAGAGAGATAGAGAGAGATAGTGACAGAGAGTGATAGAGACTGCTATATTTTGTGTCTGCTGCCCCCCTTTTGTGCACCCCCAGCAACTTTTTGGGGGTGCAGGGGTTATTTTTCATATATATAACTGTCAGTGCTGCTGCTGCAGTGTCATAGAGTGATAGATAGTGAGAGATAGAGAGATAGAGAGAGATAGTGACAGAGAGTGATAGAGAGTGCTAAATTTTGTGTCTGCTGCCCCCGCCTTTTGTGCTGATCACTATATCTGAGGTGATCAGCAACTTTTTGGGGGTGCAGAGGTTTTTTTTTTTTATATATACCTGTCAGTTGCTGCCAGTTGCACTGTCAGTTGCACTGTCAGTTGCACCAAAGGTTGTGCACCTGCTGCCCCTCACTGGTAATCAGTGTCGCATCACTGATCACCTTTTTTTTTTTGTGGGTGCTGTGGGGTCTTTTTTTTATTTTTTTTTTTACACACACTGTGATTTTGTGGGTGTCCTGTGGCCACTGTGCGCTGATCAGTGACGTACATCACTGATCAGCTTTTTCGGCACAGGGTTGATCTATTTTTTTTTTTTTGATCAAATTCCTGTTGCCTTTGAGCGCTGTTCAGTGACGGACGTTACTGACCAACATCTGTGCTCAATTTTTGGCGCAGGACCTTTTTTTTTTTTTTTAACCCCTTCAATTTTTTTTTTGTATAAAGTATTTTTTTTTCTGCACTACATACACACTACACACTACATACCCCCCGGGTTGAAATAAAGTTTGTACCCCCCCCTACACTATACACGTGTTGAAACATTTCACTACCAGTAACACAAAAATAAAAATGGCATCCCAAATGTCATCCCAAATGTCATCCCAGTCATCCAGAAGAATGTATTCAGCGGAGGAGGCATATGCCATGCTTGCCTCTGACTCTGACACAGCCAGTGATGCAAGCGGGGAATTTGAAGGATTCGTCTTAAGCTCCTCTTCCTCCTCTGGTGATGAGGGACCCCCTCAAAGACGCCCCCGTAGAGCAGCTGAGACCCCCCCCAATAATTGATCTCGTATGGACCCCACCACCAGACAATTTTGAGCCCCAGGTTCCTGAGTTTTTGGCCATGCCAGGAATCCAATTTGATTCCACAGGTCTCAGAGAAATTGACTTTTTCAAATTATTTTTCTCTGATGATTTTATAAATTTAATGGTGGACCAAACTAATTTATATGCCCAGCAGTTTATTGCTCAAAACCCCACGTCATCATTTGCTAGGTGGACCCCTGTAGATGCAGTAGAGATGATGACGTTTTGGGGTCTGGTGTTTCATATGGGCATAGTAAAAAAGCCAGAAATTAGGCAATATTGGAGTACAGATGTTCTGTACAGCACCCCATTTTACCGTATGGCCATGCCCCGGGCTCGATTTAAAACGATCCTTAAATTTTTGCATTACAACGATAATGCACAGTGCCCACCCAGAGATGATCCCACCTTTGACCGGCTATTCAAAGTCAGGCCGGTCATTGATCATTTCAGTGCCAAATTTGAAGAGATGTACATCCCAGATAAATTCATTTGCATAGACGAGTCCCTTATACATTTTAAAGGAAGGGTTAAATTCCGCCAGTACCTTCCCAGTAAGAGGGCAAGGTATGGCATAAAAATGTATAAGCTGTGTGAAAGAACCTCAGGGTACACTCACAGGTTTAGGGTATATGAAGGGAAGGATTCAAGAATTGAACCGCCAGAATGCCCCCCCTCCCTCGTAGGTGTTAGTGGAAAAATTGTCTGGGATTTAGTGCACCCCTTCCTGGATAAAGGTTATCACCTCTATGTGGATAACTTTTACACTAGCATCCCCCTGTTTAAGGCCCTTGGTTCAAGAGGTACAGCAGCTTGCGGTACTGTGCGCAAGAACCAAAGAGGCCTCCCAAAAACGCACATTGCCCAAGTAATGAGAAGGGGTGAAAGCAGGGGAATATGCACCGAAAATATGTTGTTGGTCAAATATAAGGACAAGAGGGATGTCCTTATACTGACAACAATTCACGGAGACAGTACCACCTCCGTCCCTGTACGAGGTACCAGTACCCACACCTCAAAACCTAATTGTATCCTGGATTACAATAGGTACATGGGCGGAGTGGATCTTTCAGATCAGGTACTGAAGCCGTACAGTGCCCTGCGGAAAACAAAAATCTGGTACAAGAAGCTGGCCGTGTATATCATCCAGATGGCACTGTATAACGCTTACGTGCTATTCCGTTCTACCGGCCAGAGGGGGACATTTATGCACTTTCAAGAGGAAGTCATAAAGGGCCTAATATTTGGGAACCAGCAGGCAGAGGGCCCCAGTACTTCTAGTACTGGCCCCCGTATTGTACCAGGGCAGCATTTTCCGAACGAAATCCCCTCCACTGCAAGAAAGGGCAGGACACAAAAAAGGTGCAAAGTTTGCTATAAAAAGGGAATAAGAAAGGAAACTATTTTCCACTGTGAAACTTGCCCCGACAAACCCGGCCTATGTATAAAGGAGTGTTTTAAAATATACCACACATCTATGGATTATTAGGATCATCATTTCACCGTGCTTCGGGGGTCTTGCTAATGCCACATAGCACCCACCAACATTCCAACAGAATCTGAGCTGCAAAATCCAAAAATCACTCCTTCCCTTCTGAGTCCTGCCATGCACCCAACTGGTATTTTTTGGTCACATATGAGGCATTGCCATACTTGGGAGAAATTGGGGCACAGATTTTGGGGTGCTTTTTCTCTTTCATACCTTCTGAAAATGAAAAATTTTGAGCCAGAACTGCATTTTTGTGTAAAAAAATGTAATTTTTCATTTTCACTGCCCAGTTGTACCACAATTGGTGAAACCCCTGGGGGTTTGAAATGTACACTATACCCCTAGATAAATTCCCTGAGGGGTGTAGTTTGCAAAATGGGGTCACTTGTGGGGGGGTTCCACTGTATTGGTGCTTTGGGGGTCTTGCTAATGCGACATAGCACCCACCAACATTCCACCAGAATTTGTGCTGCAAAATCCAAATATCACTCCTTCCCTTCTGAGTCCTGCCACTTTTTGGTCACACATGAGGCATTGCCGTACTCGGGAGAAATTGGGGCACAGATTTTGGGGTGCTTTTTTTCCTTCATACCTTCTGAAAATGAAAAATTTTGAGCCAGAACTGCATTTTTGTGTAAAAAAATGTAATTTTTCATTTTCACTGCCCAGTTGTATCAAAATTGGTGAAACCCCTGGGGGTTTGAAATGTACACTATACCCCTAGATGAATTCCCTGAGGGGTGTAGTTTGCAAAATGGGGTCACTTGTGGGGTGGTTCCACTGTATTGGTGCTTTGGGGGTCTTGCTAATGCGACATAGCACCCACCAACATTCCACCAGAATTTGTGCTGCAAAATCCAAATATCACTCCTTCCCTTCTGAGTCCTGCCACTTTTTGGTCACACATGAGGCATTGCCGTACTCGGGAGAAATTGGGACACAGATTTTGGGGTGCTTTTTCTCCTTCATACCTTCTGAAAATGAAAAATTTTGAGCCAGAACTGCATTTTTGTGTAAAAAAAATGTAATTTTTCATTTTCACTGCCCAGTTGTATCAAAATTGGTGAAACCCCTGGGGGTTTGAAATGTACACTATACCCCTAGATGAATTCCCTGAGGGGTGTAGTTTGCAAAATGGGGTCACTTGTGGGGGGGTTCCACTGTATTGGTGCTTGGGGGGTCTTGCTAATGCGACATAGCACCCACCAAAATTCCACCAGAATCTGAGCTGCAAAATCCAAAAATCACTCCTTCCCTTCTGAGTCCTGCCATGCACCCAAATGGTATTTTTGGTCACATGTGAGGCATTGCCGTACTCGGGAGAAATTGGGGCACAGATTTTGGGGTGCTTTTTCTCCTTCATACCTTCTGAAAATGAAAAATTTTGAGCCAGAACTGCATTTTTGTGTAAAAAAATGTAATTTTTCATTTTCACTGCCCAGTTGTATCAAAATTGGTGAAACCCCTGGGGGTTTGAAATGTACACTATACCCCTAGATGAATTCCCTGAGGGGTGTAGTTTGCAAAATGGGGTCACTTGTGGGGGGTTCCACTGTATTGGTGCTTGGGGGGTCTTGCTAATGCGACATAGCACCCACCAAAATTCCACCAGAATCTGAGCTGCAAAATCCAAAAATCACTCCTTCCCTTCTGAGTCCTGCCATGCACCCAAATGGTATTTTTTGGTCACATGTGAGGCATTGCCGTACTCGGGAGAAATTGGGGCACAGATTTTGGGGTGCTTTTTCTCCTTCATACCTTCTGAAAATGAAAAATTTTGAGCCAGAACTGCATTTTTGTGTAAAAAAATGTAATTTTTTATTTTCACTGCCCAGTTGTATCAAAATTGGTGAAACCCCTGGGGGTTTGAAATGTACACTATACCCCTAGATGAATTCCCTGAGGGGTGTAGTTTGCAAAATGGGGTCACTTGTGGGGGGGTTCCACTGTATTGGTGCTTGGGGGGTCTTGGTAATGCGACATAGCACCCACCAAAATTCCACCAGAATCTGAGCTGCAAAATCCAAAAATCACTCCTTCCCTTCTGAGTCCTGCCATGCACCCAAATGGTATTTTTTGGTCACATGTGAGGCATTGCCGTACTCGGGAGAAATTGGGGCACAGATTTTGGGGTGCTTTTTCTCCTTCATACCTTCTGAAAATGAAAAATTTTGAGCCAGAACTGCATTTTTGTTTTAAAAATTTAATTTTAGCCCTAGATGAATTCCCTGAGGGGTGTAGTTTGCAAAATGGGGTCACTTGTGGGGGGGTTCCTAAATTTTAGCATATTATGGTGCCTAGAAACCTACATGGTGCCTAAAAAATAATCTCATAAAAAGGAGGCTCCAAAATCAAGTAGGTGCTCCTTCTATTATGAAGCCTGTGGTTTGGTCAACGTGCACACTAGGGCCACATATAGGATATTTATGAAAACAAAAGAATTGGGGGAATCAATTTTTAGTCACATTTCTCTAGTAAAATGTACTGTGTTCCTTAGAAAAATGTATTAAAATTGCAAATCTGCAAAAAAAAATGAAATTTTGAAATTTCACCTACACTTTGTTTTAATTCCTGTGAAACACCTAAAGGGTTAACAAACTTCCAAAATGCTGTTTTGAATACTGTGAGGGGTGCAGTTTTTGAAATGGTATCATTTATGGGGGTGTCTCACATACAAGTCCCTCAAAGTCACATCAGAACTGAACTGGTCCCTAAAAAAATCAGTGTTTGAAATTTTCTTGAAAATTTGAGAATTTGCTATTCATATTGTAAGCCTCCTAGTGTCCAAAAAAATTAAAAGGAAGTTGAAATAATGATGGAAACATAAAGTAGACATATGGTCTATGTTAGTTATTAACTATTTTGAGTGGTATGATTATTTGTCTCACAAGCAGAAAATTTAACATTTTGCAAATTGCTAAATTTTCCATTTTTTTACGACATTTTGGTATTTTTCACAAAAAAACACAGACTGTATCGACCCAAATTTACCACTAATTTGAAGTACAATGTGTCACGAAAAAACAATCTCAAAATCACTGGGATAAGTAAAAGCAAAAAAAAGTTATCCCCACTTAAGTGATACATGTCAGATTTGAAAAAAAGGGCTCTGTCAGGAACGCAAAAACTGGCTCTGTCAGGAAGGGGTTAAATACTACTGTTAACACTTTTTTGGTTAAAGTATGTTTGAGGGGAAGGTGAGAGGATGTTGCTTGAGGCATATGAGGGAAAGGGATACAGGGGGAGGTAAGATGCTGGGGAAGGTGCTTTATTGTGGGGTATAATGTTATACTACTGTGTGACAAAATTTGTAGAGGGCGGAACTGGGTGCATCATTAGTAAAGGGCATTTCTGTGTGACATACTGTGTAAGGGGCATAACAAATGTGGCATATGTGTAAGGGGCATTATTGTTTTGCACAATGTATAAAGGGTGCTACTATTGTGTGGCATCATTAGTACAGTGCATCATCTGTATAGGACATTACTGTGTGGCATAATGAAAAGGGGCACTACTATTGTATGAATAATGTCGATAAAGGGTTCTATTGTGTTAATGTGAATAGGCTCTATGTTGCATAACATCGATGGGCATTACTGTATGGCATAACATGAATAAGGGCCTGTGCTGTGTGGTGTAATGCGAATAATGGGCACTACTGTGTGACGTAACAAGAATAAGGAACACTACTGTATGATTTAATTTTACTTAGGGATACGACTATGCAGTGTAGTGTGACTAAGGTACACTACTGTGCAGTGTAATGTGATTAATGGGTACTATTTCGTGGCTTAATTTGAATTGGGGTACTAATGTAGATCACTCCGTTTACCACTGAGCCCACATTTTCCTATCAGCATAATTTTCACGGCACCCCCTAGGAAACTAATTTCTTATTCTATTCTATCATATTGTCCATAAATTATTTGATTTGGTCCTGGATAAGGAAGCCCATCCTGGGTAATTTTTTTTACATTCCCGGAATCGAGATTTGCTTCCCTATTAAAAAAATGGCCAGCAGAGGTGCAGCAGATGCGAGCATGCAGTGTGCGGGAGCGTGACGGTCTGTGTGGCTAGGAGGCAGGGAGCAGTGGGGATGCAGCAGTGTAGCCGGAAGTCGGTGCGGCCATGAATCGATGGGTCCGGGAGCGGCGGTGCTGCTTGAGGGCTGCGAAACGTGACCCCTGACTTCATGTCATACTGCACAGAGCTGCAAAACTGCATCTGAGTGTGTGTGTGAAATCCCGGGATTGGAACCTCCAATCCCGGGATTGAAATCCCGGGGATTATGGGGCCAAATACCGGGATCCCCCCGATGCTAAGATTGGCCACCCTAGTCCTGGACTTCCAAACCATGACATGGCAACCTGTTTGAGAACAACTCTTGTATTTAAAAAGATTTGTAGGCATAGCTAAAATGTTTGCAAACGACAGGGAACATTCCTTAAATAAGCATAATTGATGTGGCTGAGCCATCCAATTTAAATGTGTATTTCTATATCCAAATACTATTTATTTGTATACTGGTACTATCTAAGGATATCAGGAGTAGCAACTTATGAGCTTTGTCCAGAAATAATCAAATTTGAATTGCAAACAGATGTACATATGATGACAAAATCTTTCCACATCAGTTTCCCACGGGCCTCAAATCACTTCTCCGTACTGTAGGAAGACCCTACTCCATGTAATATCTCTTAGACTTTCTGCTGGCTCTCATTCTCTTCCTGACATGGGGCCTGATTACCTGTTTGCTAGGAGAAATGTATAATAACAGATGGAATATTTTACTTACAGTATTATCATTTTTGTTATATTGCAGCAACACTCACAGCTTTACAATTGAGGACAAACACAATAATCATACAAGACAGTTAAAATGGTAAGTGGACTATGCTTTCACAGTGCATTTGCATACCCATGATATTTCGCATCCAGAAATATGAACAGGATGTATGGCTGCATCAAAATGAGGATTCGAGCCCCCTCCAAGAGGCATGTTACTTGTAAGCTGCCCCATAGCCACATACACTGCATGGAGTGTACATCAGTAACAGGTCCACACTGCACTTCTCCACTGAAAGGAAAGTGCTGCTCCATCTAAATCAGCAGTGGTGCACACAGAGTGGGGATGGGGGATTCTGAGTACCCACAAACCCCCCTGATGGAACAAATTCTTTCTTTCAGAGATAAGACAGCTGTGTCTCCAACTATACACAATCGCTATGACAGCTGCAGGGAGCTCTGATCTACAGAGCTCATTCTCTACATATGGAAGAGCGTGGGAGCTGCTCCCTCTACGTCCACTCCTCACAAATCATCTGCAGTACCAATGAGGCACAGGCAGGGGTTAAAGTGAGGGGGAACGGGGTGGAACTGAGTTCCACCACCTCTAATGGTAGGGGGAAATGAGTTCCACCTCTACCACAGTCTGAACAGCAATTCCAACAGAAAAGCCTGTCCCAACGGCTTCTTCTTCTGGCACAGCATATCTAATGTAAAGTGAAGATGAACAACTGTGGACATTATGTGTATAAGGGGCAGTACTGTGTGATTTAATATGAATCAAGGACACTACATGCAGTGTAATGTGTATATGATTGTGCTACTGTGTTTTGTAGTTTTAATTGGAGTTACTATTGTGTGACCACACCCCTTCCTTGTGGGACCATTATCCCATTATAGGTGGTAGGGCACAAATTCCCTGGCACTGGTCTAGGCTCTGCCTAATGAGGTGTGGCGGTGTTAGGGGAAAGGAGTTCCACCACCTCTCCAGGACCTCTTTAAGCCCTGGGCACATGTCTCTTCCTCTCCTGTTATGTGTATATATGTATCTATCTACGTTTGTATGTATGTATCTACTGTATGCAGGCTCGGACTGATTCATAAGGCCCCCTTACACTTTTCCAACTTATTGTCTCAACAAGTTGGACCTGATTGACTCGAGATTTATCCTATGTGCAGGAGGATCAATCTCTCTCAATCTCTTGGTTATACCCAATGGCACAGGATTGTGGATTGTGTCCTACACATCAGGCACATAAGATTTTGTCAGACAGGCACATCAGATCTTGTCAGATAAATTGACTCAATCCACCGGAATTGGGCCAAATCTCACAAAATCTCACAAGTGTAAGGGGGCCTTTAGCCATGCCCTCTTTTGTATGTGGGCGTGGTCTGCAGCCCCGGGGTCAGTTACTATATCGGCTGTATTAGCTGAGTAAGCTGACCTGGCCCGCTGTAGGCTGTGAGTGGCAGCAGGCTCTTTCAGCCTGCGCTGTATCCGAAATTGGGGATGATGTCAGCGGGGGAGGAGGGGAGCTGCAGCCGCTCCTCAGTGTACCTGCACATAAGCGGTCGAGGCGGGCTCCGCCAGGGACAGTACAGCATCACTGATTTCACTTCCAAGAATCAGTGTGCTGACGCCAGCAGGAGTCTCACTAGAGTAGCAGCTGCTCATGGGGCGGCACAAAGATGCTGGGCAACAGGCTCTGTCAGAGCACAGCATATATCAGTGTAAAGTAGCGCAAGCAGGGAGGGAAGGGGGGGGGGTGTGAGTACCTAAAACCCCTCCTGATGGACCACATGTTTTTTTCTACTGCTGACACATGCTGCCTGCTATAGTAGCTCCGCCCCCTCTGCATTTTAGCGCAATTTATGGGCCTGTGGGGTGATGACAAACACGACGTGATACAGTTTTCATTGAATTAACTTGGCTTCGCTTCCCCACGAACCCGCAAATTGCTGTAAATTTCCTCCAGGGGCGTGGCCTAATGATGTAAGGAGCCAGTGGTGTAACTATATAGATGGTGTAGGGGGTGCACTTGCTATGGAGTCCAGCTGTTTCAGGGGCCCACAGGCCCAGCAAGCCACCCCCTTCACCACGATCTTACTTTCCGCCAGCTGCTGCAGCAGCACAGCACTGAGCAGGCGGCACCAACGTGAAGCATTACTTACCTACTGTACCAGTCCCCCCTCCCTGACAGCAAGCTGCACATGCACACCAACGGCTCCATGAGACGGCAACAGAAGAGTCAGGTAAGTTGGCTAGTGGATGGAGGTAGTGTGCCTTGGTGTAGGGGTGGGGTGAAATGTATATACGTAAGGAAGCATTGCATGTATGAATGGGAGCATCAGTGCATGTATGAATGCATGATTAGGAGCGTCAGTGCATGTATGTAAGAATGAGAGCGTCAGTGCATGTATGTATGAATGGGAGCTTTAGTGCATGTATGTATGAATGGGAGCATCAGTGCATGTATGCATTTATGAATGGGAGCGTCAGTGCATGTATGTATGAATGGGAGCGTCAGTGCATGTATGTATGAATGGGAGCGTCAGTGCATGTATGCATGAATGGGAGCGTCAGTGCATGTATGAATGGGAGCAGCAGTGCATGTATGTATTGTATTTAAATCGGAGAATACATAACATGTGTCCTTTGTGCTTACGCTCCTCACATTGACGACCACACCTACCAGGGGGCCCCTGCAGCTACGTTTCCCTGGTGGGCCTTTAATGCCCCAGTCCGTCACTAATGCTGGTTACACACCAGGACGACTAGGGCACGATTCTGTCAATTTAGATCCAATTCCGACCGGTTGTATGCAGATTGTATGTACTTTTGTGTGTTTTTGTCATTTATTTGAACCGATTCCGATCCGATGCGCGTACACGCCACTCGTTTGGTCGCATCTTTGGCCCTACGTGCTGCAGGTAGGATCCGTCAATCCCAGGCCGACCGACCGCCAATCGTATGCAGATCGTGAGTGTTTTTTGCCGCCTCCGTCGGCCGTCCGTCGGTGCGTCCGTCGTTTGATCCAGCCTATTTGAGTGGCATTTCCTAAACACTCCCCCGGCGCCATGTTTTTCCACATAGCAAACAGTGCTGGCGCAGCAGTTGGACTCTCCTTCTTGTCTCATCTCCCAGAACAACAACCTGGTATGTTTGCACTCCCAATGCTCTCCTATGCATGCCCACTGTTGCCACCAATGTATATAGTGTGTATAGAGCACTGGTTTGGCAACCGTGCACCCTACCATGTCACTGTTTGCTCGGGTGGGCCACATGTGTGTGTGTATACATATAACCATTGTCCACCATTGCAGTATTCCATGCACTCCTCTCTGCTAGGCCCCATTCACCTGTGTTTGTGTATATATAGATATATACATATAACCATTGTCCACCATTGCAGTATTCCATGCACTCCTCTCTGCTAGGCCCCATTCACCTGTATTTGTGTATATATAGATATATACATATAACCATTGTCCACCATTGCAGTATTCCATGCACTCCTCTCTGCTAGGCCCCATTCACCTGTGTTTGTGTATATATAGATATATACATATAATCATTGTCCACCATTGCAGTATTCCATGCACTCCTCTCTGCTAGGCCCCATTCACCTGTGTTTGTGTATATATAGATATATACATATAACCATTGTCCACCATTGCAGTATTCCATGCACTCCTCTCTGCTAGGCCCCATTCACCTGTGTGTGTGAATAGCAATCTGCACAATAAAATGTATAGTGGTTTTCATAAAAGTTTATTAACATTTTAAATACTTAAAACATAAGAACTAGGTAAACTGGTAACTATAACTATAAAAATTTAAATATGAAACAAAACATGGATATAACTATAACTATAAAAATTTAAATATGAAACAAAACATGGATATAACTATAACTATAAAAATTTAAATATGAAACAAAACATGGATATAACTATAACAACTAAAATGGTTTTATCTTTTTACAGTCCCAATGTCCAACGCAAAGGAACAAGAATTTTTAGAAGGGTTTATTGAGAAATATCGTTCCCATGAATGCCTGTGGCGAACAAAATCAAAAGAGTATTTGAACAAAATGAAAAGAACCCAAGCCTTGGAGGACTTGTCTCGCTACAGTCTCCCATTTCACCCAGAGGCCAATGTAGAATGGGTGCGGAAACGCATCCAAAATCTGC
The DNA here is from genome assembly GCF_055691185.1 of Crinia signifera. Classification (NCBI taxonomy): domain Eukaryota; kingdom Metazoa; phylum Chordata; class Amphibia; order Anura; family Myobatrachidae; genus Crinia; species Crinia signifera. The sequence continues at coordinate 120,143,145 of NC_139221.1, forward strand.
GCACGGTGTTCTTAAAGGAACACAAGAAGGTGGAGGCTGCAAAGAAGTCTGGTGCTGGAGTCGACGAGATGTATCAAACATCGCTCTGGTACTACGACAGGTTGACGTTCACCCTCAGCCAGGAGTCGATGAGGACAAGAGTAGTCCTGATGGTCGAACAGGAAAACCAAGAAGTCACGGCGCAGGAGGAGGAGAATTCACAGTCTGCATTGGTGAGTCTATTTGTTGGGCTATCTAATTGATTCCTCCTGCCAATCCACAGCCCCCTCCCCATTAAAGTAGGCCATGTACTCTTCCCTCACCTGTTTGGCTCGTGCACTCCCTTTGAAGTGTTTTGTTGGGGTTTGCAAGGAGGATATCTGCACTACCTCCTCTGGCAGATCTTGGTCTTCTTGGAGTGCTGTGCCTGTAGCCCTTTGCTGTGTGGCTTTTCTGCGGAGCAAATTGTGCAGGACACAGCACGCCGTGACAACCCAGTCAATTTTGTCTACCCTCAGGTTAATGGCAGTGTGGAAAATGCGAAACCGGCTAGCCAGGATGCCAAAAGCATTTTCCACAACACGCCGTGCCCTGGATAGCCTGTAGTTGAAGATCCTTTTGTCATGGTTCAGGCCCCTTTGCGCATATGGCTTCGTGACATGCTCGTGCAGGCCAAAAGCCTCGTCTGCCACAAACACAAAGTTAAGCCCCTGTTTAGTTTCCTGGACAGACGGCAAGTGAAGGGTGTTCGCTATGAGCCTTTCGTAGAACTTTGTGTCCTTGAAAGTGCCACCATCCGATGCACGGCCATTCCTTCCTACATCCAGGAAGATAAACTCATAGTTCGCATTCACCACAGCCATTAGTACAATGCTAAAATAGCCCTTGTAATTAAAGTAGTAGGAACCACTATTGATAGGCTGGGCTATGCGGACATGTTTGCCATCAATGGCTCCACCGCAATTTGGAAAGTTCCATCGCTGTTCAAACTCCTCTGCGATGACTTTCCATTCATTCACGCTGGTAGGGAACTGAAATTAGAAGTAAATAGAATTGATTAGTAAACATGTTCAATTTTTTTACAGCTTGGTGACTACCCACCTGCAACCCCAGACCTATCTGTCCTATCTGATAATGCATGCACATCGAGCGAAGCTCCTACTCCAGCACGCACTCCGCCACCCACCCTGAAACCCACTCCACCACTCCCCCGTGCCAAAAAAATGCGTGGCAAAGGAAAAAAAGGAGAAGCAGCAGCACATGAAGAATTTATGATGCGGGCACAGCGAGTCCTGCAAAGAAACCCGGACAAACATGACAACTACTTCACTTATGTGGCAGAGTGTGTTCGCAACATGGCTCCGGACCAGCAACTTACTTTTGAAAAGTTATGCATGGAGTTGGTGTATAATGGCAGTTTAGGGTATCTCAACAGTGGCACTAAAATAGTTGGCATGGGTAGTGCACCAGACACACCACTGTCACCAGAATCACCAGTGCCTACTCCGCCTGCCACCGTACCAGGCCAGTCGAGCACAATTCCAACACATACCCAGTCAACACCTACACAGCCTTCTCAACCCCCCCAGTACCGTCAATTCTACAGTTCTTTACTGATAGAAGATCCAGAGTCTCCTGTTTTTGAGGATCTGTCTTAAAAAATAGGCTATTTTATCATTTACCATCGACATGGTTTCAGCTGCAGGTATGTGATGGCCACTGCTCACATGTCGTATGGCGCACATCAATGGGGCCGGGACCATTGCATCTGCGCCATGCGCCATGTGGGCCGCAGCCTTTACATATCTGCAGCAGACATCCTCTGCCACACAAGGGCCACAGTGTCTTTTTTTTTTTTTATATGCTGCTACCTGTACCTGCATTACCAGAGGGAGAACAGGATTCTCCTCAATCTGGAGAGCAAACTCCATTTATTAACCTTTTGTCTTTGCCAATAGTATTGGGTACTGTGCGGCAGACATGGTCTCAGCTGCAGGTATGTGATGGCCACTGCTCACATGGCGTATGGCGCACATCAATGGGGAGGGGGCCATTGCATCTGCGCCATGCGCCATGTGGGCCGCAGCCTTTACATATCTGCAGCAGACATCTTCTGCCACACAGTACCTTATCCCTACTGTTGTAAGGGCCTGTTTCAGAAGTTACCAGAGTGTCTTTTTTTATTTTTATATGCTGCTACCTGTACCTGCATTACCAGAGGGAGAACAGGATTCTCCTCAATCTGGAGAGTAAACTCCATTTATTGCCCTTTTGTCTTTGCCAATAGTATGGGGTACTGTGCGGCAGACATGGTCTCAGCTGCAGGTATGTGATGGCCACTGCTCACATGGCGTATGGCGCACATCAATGGGGACGGGGCCATTGCATCTGCGCCATGCGCCATGTGGGCCGCAGCCTTTACATATCTGCAGCAGACATCCTCTGCCACACAGTAGCCCGTACTTATTGGGAAAGTTTAAACTGGGTCATACATACTTAAATGTTTATATATAGTGTGTGTTTTTGTACAATATCTTTTATATATGGTATTATAATATATTTGTGTTGACACAATAAATCTATTTACTATTTTACATGTTTTTCATATGAAAGGCCTAAAAAACCTGTTTCTGTCCTAGGCCTAAATTATAAATAAAAATATTTTGTTTGCACAATAAAGTGTACGGTGTATTTTTCATCCTTACCTTGCAATACTGGTACTGCAGCACCTTCACAATGGCTTTGCAGGTCTCGGGGATGATGAGGCCCAAAGCTTGCGGGGAGATGAGGGATCCAAACTTCAGGTCAGCAAGAGACCGTCCTGTCGCCAGAAACCTCAGGGTCACCACCAGCCGTTCCTCAGCAGGGATAGCCATGCGATACTTGGTATCCTGCTTCTCGATGTGGGGAGTCACCAGACGCAGCAATTCCTGGAATGTGGCATCATCCATCCTCAAGAAGTTACGAAAATCGTCTGGGTTATTTTCCCTGATATCCCTGAGCAGTGGCATGTGCGAACGAGTCTGACGCTGAAGTAGCCACTGCTTTGTCCAGCATGATCTTTCTCTCCTGTGCTGGGCTCTCTGACGCCTGAGCTTCAGCACTGCATAATAGAGCAGGTACTGTTGCTGGTGACTACCCATCACTGCATTCTCCATAGTGCAGGGTTAAAAGACACTTTGTAATGGCAGGCAAAACAAAGTAATGTGTAAATAGCTATGTCCAGCGTTCAGCAGGTATAAACCAAGCCTCACTAGTAACAAAGCAGAAATACACTGGTTTAAAATGGCTGCTGCTATTCCTATCCCCCTCTGCTAGTCCAGCCCCTTCATTCAAATTTCAAAGGCCAATCTGACGACGGTCGCATGTGTTCTTGCAAAAAAACAAAAACCAGCGATCCGACCATCTTAACGACCATCGCGGGCGCATCGGGATCGGATCTATATCGTTCCGCAAAAAAAACACAATTTTTGCTAATCGTTTGCTGGGGACTGCCTGGGAGCTCCCGGGAAGTCCAAGGGAAATCGTTCCATGGTCGTCTATCGGTCGTGGACGACGGTGGTCGTCCTGGTGTGTACCTTACATAACTGTATGTACAGTAGCCTATGTGGGAGATGTATAATGTATTATGTATGTATTTATGTGTCTGAATGCAGAAATGTATATATGTTTGTGTGTGTGATAAACAGATGTAACATACACTCTTATCTGTCTATAAATCATGCTTGGTGGAGCTATATGATGCATTTGCACAGCAGTGGTTTGGGCCAATAGTTTTTTTGAGTATATAAGGATTGTAAATGCACAGCTAAACAGTGCTGACCTTAAGCAATTTTAGGAGGCAAGATAAGCCCATCACCAAGCTTCCTGTTTATGGGCCTGATTCAGAGTTGAACACAAATCTTTTTTAAATGGGCAAAGCAGTGCAGTAACTAGACATGATGTGCCAGAAAGGTAATTGGTGCCCACATATACAAGTAACCATTCAAATTACACCACACAGTGCTGTCCATTATTTACATTATACCACACAGTGCCACTTGTACACATTCTACTGCAGCTGCACTCAGGATCACACTGCACTGCAGCAGAATGCCACATTGCAATGGCCACACAGGGTTACACCACACTGCACCAGCAAACACACAGGGTTACAGTGCACCTCAGATACAGTGCAGGATACAGTGTTGGTCAGATACTGTGCAGGATACAGTGTGGATTATTAGATACAGTGTAGCAGGGGCGGATTGGCCCACCGGGAAACCGGGCCATTTCCCGGAGGGCTGGCACATATACAATGGAAAGGGGCCGACTGCTCCCCCCCTGGCTGGACCGCGCAACCTCAGTGGCTGCGGCGTTATGCCAAACCTCAAAAGAGGCAGGCTGAGGCTGAGCGGCAGGGGAAGGATGAGAGCAGACAGACGTGGTGAGGTGAGCGCTCTGGCATCGAGAAGGGGAGGGGGGCGAGATGCGGCAGGAAGAGCTGACACGCTGAGAGCAGTGTGTCAGCTCTTCCAGCCACATCCCCCCCTCGCCGCGCTGACAGGTCCTGCAGGCGTCCTCCCGCGGCCCGCCCATAATAGAAGATCCGGCCGCTGGCCAGCTATAAACATCGCACCCCTTGCTAGGCAAATGCCTAGGGCAATGGCTCAGCTCAGGGCGAAGTGGGCCACCTAAAAAGGTTGCATTGTGGCAGGCTGGCAGCTATGATTATTTCCACTCCCTTCCTCGTAGGGCACGGCCGCACGGGACTCGGAGTGCGCAGTGCCGTGGGCCCCGATATGCTGCTCAGTGTAGGAAAGTGCCGCAAGCTCAATGTAGGTAAGGGAAAGGGGCATGACTGCAGGGCTAGCTGTGCACCCGGAGCCTTCGCCCGCCCGCCCACCACGCTGAACAACTGCTTCCAGCAGGCTTTTGCTGGATTGAAGACAGATGCCCGTGGTGCTTGTCTCCTGGCTTTCATTTTCTTGCTGCACCTGAGGGAACCTCCTACACTGGAGTAATCCTGCATGCACGGTCAGTCAGTAAGTGTATCATATGTTAGCATAAAATGGGGGGGGGGGGGCTGTGGTGGTGATGTATTTAAAATGTATAAGTGGTTATGTGTGGTGGGCATAAATATATAGATGGAGTGAGGAGGGTGTTGATGGGCACATATTTAGGGGGTGGTGATGGATGTAAATGTTGGGGATAACGAGCATAGCCAATATGAGGTATGGGCTTGGTGATAAAATATAAAGGGTGACTACACAAAATACTAACACATGTATAAGGGGATTCAGTATTGAATCCCGGTGGTCGGGATCCCGGCATTCAGAATCCCGACGCCGGAATCCCGACAGCCGAAATGCCGACAAGGGGGGGACGTGGATCGCCCCCCCTTGCGGGCTCGCTGCGCTCGCCACGCAGCGGGCCCGGTGCCTCGCTACGCTCGGCACGCTATTTTATTCTCCCGGACACCCCAGGAGGGAGAAAGTGTCGGCATTTCGGCGGTCGGGATTCCGGCGTCGGGATTCTGAACGCCGGGATCCCGACCGCCGGGATCTTAACTGCATCCCGTATAAGGGAAGGGGTGTAAAAGACACACAATAACTATTTAAAATGATTTTAAGTAAATATACATAAGGGGTAATTACAGTATCCTAGTGGCCAGTTTGCCAGCAATCAAAAGAACAATCTGGTATCCTATTATGCAAATTCCTGACAGGGGCCCTGTAAGGGATCTTACCTTTTCCCACTACACTCCCCTCCAATGCCTAACCCTAACCCCCGCACAGCCTGATCCCAACCCTCGTGCCTAATTCTAAATCCCCCTAATAGTGCCTGAACCCCCCCTCCCTCCCTGGTCTGAGACTAACCTGTCCGTTATACATACTGTTCAGGTTGCCATCTGTCAGTATTCCAGCTTCAGCATCCTCATTCTTTTGAGACAGTACACAATGGGGGTTATTCAGGGAATGGATATGGGATGGTAGGGAGGGGATAGGGAGATGCAGGACAGTAAGGAATGGATGGGGAGATGTAAGGTGGCATGGATGGATAGAGAGAAGCAGAGTAGTAGGGAATGGATAGGCAGATGCAGGGTGATAGGGATGGGATAAGGAGATGCAGGGTAGTTAGGAATGGATAGGGAGAGGTAGGGTGGTGGGAGAAGGTTAGGGGTTATGCGTTGTGGTAAGGGATAGGTTTGGGGTTATAGTTGATTTAGGGCTGTTGGGATTTTAGGGCCATATGAATAGAGAAGGGTGATGATGTTTTTACTGGGACTTGTCCCCAGCTCCAGTGGCAGGGGAAGCTACCCCGGCATGTGGGGCAGGAGCCCTGTTTTTTTATCATAATAACAGGCCCATGTGGCAGTCCCTGTCTGGGAGGATGCATTTCACTCCAGGTTGTATAGAGCACCCAGGTAGCAGAGACACCGACTGCTTACAGAGAGATATATACAGCAATACGCTGTTCATCTGTGATCTGCCGCTTGAAGCTACATACTGCTTCTGTCTGTCGGGGTGAGGTCCAGTCTTTGCCGGTATGAGCGTGAGTTGCGAGGCGGGACATATACACACAGTGCAGGGATGGGAGCAGCAGCTCAGGCATCCTATAACTGTGTTAGTTTCCGGGTGAAGGTATCAGTAGGGATAAGAGCTCTTCTAGGACAGGGACTAAGGGCGGGATGTTATAACATCCGCGGCACCCCTTCGCCGGACATCGCATTTTTAATAACGGCATATGCTGTAACATATGCCGTTATTAACGCAAGGGACAGCTCTTGCGGTAAGAGCTGTCCCTTGCGATGCGGTGCCGGTGCTGGACTTCCTGGTCTGTGACCCGGGAGTCCATCTGCGCATGTGCAGACCCCGGCGCCGGCCGCAGGGCACGCTGGGAGGGATCCGTGACGGATCCCTCAAACAGCGCTGCGGTAAGAAGCCCATAGGCTTCTGCAGGGATTCGCCAGCTTTTGCTGGCGATTCCCTCCGCAGCGCTGACACTGCGGAGGCACAATATAGCATATAGAGATGCGGTAGAAACCCCGAAAACGGGGTTTTTACCGCATCTCTGCTATATAGAATCTCGCCCTGGGACACACCTCCCACTGACTGCTCCCTTTATCTATCAGTTCTCTCAGTGCCTGGTTTGCTGCTCAGTGTAACCCCCAGGAAGAAAACTTCTGGTACCCAAAACCCAGCACATCGCAGCAGGATTGTCTGCTGGGACTTATGCCCCTCCAAGCATCAGGATACATAGCAGTTGCATCTCCTGCACCTATGATAGTTACGCCACTGGGGTGACGGGTTATTAAGTTGCTGGCTGTTGCTGTGATCTGTGCTGCTTGTGATGAATACTTTGCTGGAGGAGAGGAGCTGGGTCAAAGTGGCAGGACAAGGGGCACCAGCAAAAATGTTGCCTAGGGCATCAATTTGGTTAGGGCCGGCTCTGGGTTGGTGCTATGTGTGAGAAGGTGTCAGGGAGGTTTGGTGCTATGTGTGTGAGTGGTGTCTGGGGGGAGTTGGTGCTGTGTGTGAGAGAGCTGTTAGTGCAGGGGGGATGGTGCTGTGGGGTAAATGTATCATTGTGCTTTTTTTTCATTCCTTAAGTGAAAGGAGACGCTTCACCCTATTATCGTGGTGAAGCGGGTCCTGTTATCGGCAGCATGAATTATCACTGTGACATCCGTTATGGGAGTGCATTATCCTCCCACAATGGTGATACGCATCCTCCCATAACGGATGTCAGCTGTGTCTCCAACCTTCTAACACTCTACGCCACTTTCTTTGGCATCTTCAAATTAAAACTGCGCATACACTGGGTAATATTCGCATGGGATGCTGGGAAATGGAAGGCGCTGTATACCTGGTGTTTGCGCTGTTTTAATTTGAAGACGCCGAAGACCAGCAAGTAGTGCAGAGCTTTAGAAGATTGGAGATCCGCAACGCCGGATCAGCGATCAGCGACAGGGTCACATAAGGAATGAAGGCCTGAAGCGCCTGATGATACATCAGGTATGAGCCCGGCATGCTATTTCAAATATAGCAGCGCCCATAAGCCTCATGCCCCGTAGCACCACCGATGTAGTACCCGCATCGCGGGTGTCATACATCTAGGGAAGCGCTATCCCCTGCCATTATGCATGGGGATAGAGCATATTCCCATGATCAAACGCTTCTTACATCTACCCCTGTGTGTGAGAGGTGTCAGTGGTAGGGGTGGGGGGGGGGGGGAGTGCTTTGTGTGTGTGAGAGAGTATTCAAGATGGCTACCCGCAGCTCCTCCATGCACCTTTGTAGAGCAGAGCACTTGAGTGACAGCTCATGGCTCTGTCACAGATCCCCCTGACTACTGAGGGCCATGCAGAGGTGTGCATGTGGCTACTGCTGTGTACAGTAAATTGGAAACAACATTGGCAGCCGTTCTTGTTTACAGTAACTGCGGGTCCCAGCATCTTCTGTAGCGAATGCGGATGAGGAAGCTCGGGAGGGTGTGAAGGCTGCATGAGAAGGATCCAGGGACCTGGAAGTCCCTGCTGGAGGTATCCAGAGCGAAGTGCGTTGACATGGGGTGAATAGGGTCCGGTGGGTCACCCCCAAAAGTGCGTCTCCTCCTGCAGCTTAACCCTGGGGAAATCTTGTGAGGGGGGTGTGGTCAGCCGGGAAGGGGGGGGGGGGGGGTGTGTGTGTGATATATGAGGCGGGAATATCCCCTCCCCCTTGGCTGACCATGCCCCTCACAAGATCCCACCCCCATTAGGGCTGCTTTGAGAAATTTCTCGGCCTGGTTTAATTTCCCAATCCGCCCCTGCAGTGTAGGTTACAGTGTGAATCAGATAGAGTGTCCACACTGGGAGTCTGCCATCATTTCCAGACAATACTCTACGGCAGTGGTTCCCAAACTGTGTGCCGTGGCTCCCTGGGGTGCCTCGGGACACATGCAGGGGTGCCCTGGGTTGGTAGTCCAGGACCAACTCAAATTATTAATGGTTAATTATTTATAAGCAAAAGCAATGCTGGTGGCTGCCATTAATAAAATGTGTACAAACAGAAGCAAATCCTGTCCTTTACCACATACCTGACCCAAAGAATCACATATAAACCCAATCTAATAAAAAAAAAATTGGCCTAGGGGTGCCGTGAAAAAATTTTGATACTCTAGGGTGCCGTGATTCAAAAAAGATTGGGAACCCCTGCTCTACGGGATGATCTCCAGTAATACAGTAGATTACCATCAGTCACCGTTGTTTTAGATGATTAATATTGTCATATAATTAACTAGTAAAAGAGTACACTGCTATGATATACCATCGGTCACTGCGTTTGGGGGACATTGGATGTACGCTACATCTGACACTGCTCTAGGCTGCCAATCCATTTTAATAAAAGTCATTCAGGGCTGATGTTATCATGAAGTTCCTGAACCTTTCCTGCCCCTGGCCTGGGGCTTTGCGCCAAGAGAGACTTCTGCAGCATAGGAAGCAGACATAAGGGTTGTGACATCACGCGGCTCGGAGGAAACGCCAGGTCACAGCGAGTATGCTGTGCAGGGAGGAAGCCTTCCACTGCGCTGCCCTGTGCCGCTCTCACATGCTATACTGATCCATCGGTCGTGTAGCTGATGCCAGAATAGCCTAGGATGCTGCAGTGTTCTGTAGCAGCCAGGAAGGAAAAAAATCCTGTCTACAGCACTAGACGGCTGTGGGCCTATTTTTGCAACTAATTGTATGCTGATTTTCAAACAAATAAGTTCAAAAAAATTATTTTAATTATTTAATGTAGCATATTTTAACTCTTCATGCATCTTTTCAGTATTTTTCATGCATATTTCAAGCTTTTAATACAGATCAAGTATCCCTTATCCAAAATGCTCAGGACCAGAAGAAATTTGGTTAACGGATTATTCCGTATTTCAGAATATTTTTATATTTCAATGATGTATCTTGAGGTATATTGCATTTATGCTGTATAAGCACATCAAACACATGAAATACATACAAATATATTTTATTTGTGCATAAAACAAGGTTTCAAAACATGAAACAAAGTTTGTGTACAATCTCAGATACTGAATTTAAATGCCAAGCAATCATTGTCTTGCACATATTTAGTGCCAGTTACATATCATGTCCTCAGTAGTGCTGTTACAGATGTCCCCAGTAGTGGTTTTGGCAAATTATTATTATTTTTTTCCTCTTTCTGGAATGTATGGCTTTCGGAATTATTTGGATAAGGGATACTCAACCTGTATATATTTCTATCTGATATAGAATATATAAATATATATTTCTTTATGGACTTCCCCAACCAACATCCTGAATTTATGGCCCTTATTCGAATTCTCTCGGTCCTCCGTTCATTCGCACAGGGGACCGATGATTAGGGCGCACATAATTAGTTATGCGCATGTGCAGGCCGTCTCTGTGAGCGCCTTCACTGACCTGCTCTGTCGGCATGGTGCTCGCACAGTAGGGGGGCCTGGGAGGGATGGGGGCAGAGGTGGATGGATGGAGGGCCGTGAGCGTGCCCAGCATTTCATGGGTGTTCCCATGCAAATGCTTGGTGTTCCCATGCTAATGACGGCATAATGTTGGGTGTTATATTTGCGTGGGCCAGCCACCCACCCTGTCTTCGGCCAGGCCCACACAAATATAACTCTCCACTGACTTATACTTGCATGGCCTGAAGAAATCATTCGATGGTCACCGACCATCAAATGACTTCTCTCCGCCAGCAGGACATGCGAGGGGATGTGTCTTCATGACACATCCCCTCGCATGGTTGCGAGGGGCAGGTCCGCCATCAGGAAATTTTGGGGCCCTGGACTCACTTCAAATCTGCACACCGGGACCTGCTTTTTTCATCGCACTGAGCGCAGTGCAGCGGAGGCAGTTGGGGGGTTGCGGTGGGCAAAATGAGCTGCCTGGGCCCTTCCAGAGGCCGGGGCCCAGGACAGCTGTACCCACAGCACCCCCCTATTGGCCGCCCTGAAGATTATTTGGCGGGGCGTACAAGCTTTGCAGCTTACTGAGTCAACCAGAATGAGGGCCTATATGTGGTGGTATTGGTAAGGGTACATTTTGAGCCAGATACACCATGCTTCTATGCAGTGTCTGGGCTACTTTTTTTTTACTTCATATCTTTATTTCTTTTATCATCAATAATACATGTAGAAAACATAACATACAATATACCAAAATACAATACAATAAAATCCAGATTATATACATATACGGATTAGACTTCGTTGACTCTTTGCGCCTGTTCCCTGTCACCCCGACTTATATCAAAAACGTTTACTACCACCAGTATGGCAAGCTTAATCCAGCTTTATACTTGTTTCTAGTCGGATAGTTCCTGACTGTGTTTTTAACCTGGGATCTGTTTCATGGGTGTAAATATCGGCTCCAGTTTTAGAGGTACAGGGGTACCTACATACATATTTTAACTCATTTAGGCAAAATGGACGGTAACCTTAAACTGCAAGAAAAATTCCTAAGCCACGATAGGGTTATGCTATTACATCCGTGTTAATAACAATAATTAGTTTTGAAAACTGATAGTGCTAGTGCCCTAGTAATTAAATTTAAAGAATTATATATAGAGAAATGTAAAAAAAAAAAAAAAAAACGTGTATATATATTGGTACACTATAGTGGGTATTCATACCATAAGACATTACTCATAGATTTGTGTATTAAAGCTACTATCAGCTCTTTTAGAAGAATATAGTGGCCGGCGGCAGATCACCGCGCCATTAATTAAACTAGATCCGATACTTATTGTACTAAGTAATTACAATTCAAAATAAACCATCCCAACCCTAAAAGTTCCCCTCCCTACCATTCCCTGTCCCCCATTCAGTTCATAGTGACTCTGTCCTCATATCATTGTGCCTTGACTTAAAGACAATAATATGAAGAATTAATCCATTTGTGCCATATTAATTTAAATTTAGTAATCGTGTTGCGATTAGCGTATAATGATTGTTCCTGTCTGCTGTTGTAGTTCACTAATGCTACCCAGTGGTTCAACTCGGGTGCAGCTTTAGCCATCCAGTTTCTACCAATTATGACTTTCGCCAATGAACATAGATTATTGATATAAGTTTTCTCGTTACAACAAATATTTTCACCCACTATACCCAGTAGACAGCACTTAACGGATAGTAACTCCTCCCTAACCCCTGTGTCTACTATGGCTTTTTTGACTCCTTCCCAGAACTTTGCCACACTCTGACACTCCCAAATCAAGTGGATAAAGGATCCAGTGGGATCACTGCACTTGGGGCAGGTAGCAGCAGATTTACCGGGGAATTTGGCTAATGTTTTTACAGACAAGTACGCTCTATGAAGTATGTACAGTTGCGTTAATTGGACCCGAAGGGAGTTTGTTGCTTTGTTTATAGATTTCATTGCATCCAACCAATTTTCCTCGCTGAATTCGCCCACATCCTGTACCCATTTGTCCCGCAGATCCAACAGTTCATCTTTATGCACTTCTTTACCCATAATTTTATATATCCTGGAGACTAACTTTTTTTTATTGCTAGACATTAATGTGGTTTTTATTAATGAGTCCCCAAAAGTCGGAGCATCATTAGTAAAGTGTGACTGTATAACACTTCTTAATTGAAGGTATCGATAAAAGTATGTCTGAGGCAAATTAAATTCTTGTTTTAATTGGGTGAACGATTTAAGCCCCGTAGAAGTAAAAATCTGATATAATTTGGTAATCTCATAGGTATGCCATGCCTCGTTAATCTGTAGGTTGGACACTTCTTGGTCTGTAAGATGGTCCACAATCCGAACATCTCTATCTAAAAAGTCTACGCCCATTATTTGATCTACCTCTCGCCAGATTTTAATGGCCTGCACCGTTAAGTGCGGGTCAGTCCTTTTTAAATCGCCTGATATAATTCTCTGAGCCGGGCTGTATCCGGAGATTGATAGGGAGGATAGCTTATTGGCATATTCCCAGCCAGCTTCTCCCTGTAAGAACCATGTTCTTAATTGCCCTAGCTGGGCAGCCAAATAATATCGCCTCATATCGGGCAAACCCAGTCCTCCTTCGCCATTTCCCCTCATTAATTTACTTAAACTGATTTTATGACGCGCTCCGTTCCAGATAAACTCCGCTAATATGCTATTAAGTTTCCGGAATAAAGGTTTCGGGAGGTAGATAGGGGAATGGCATATAGAAATTTTGGGAGAACTGCCATTTTTACCAGATTTATTCTCCCTGTAACTATCAGGGGAAGTTTGGACCAAGCTTTGATTTTGTCCTTTAACCAAACAAATAAAGGCTGAATATTAAGTTGGACATATTCTCCAGGATCCCATGTTATATTAATACCCAGATATTTAAAAGTAGTAACCCATTTCAGAGGTTGAGATGGTAGTGGAGGCTGTCTCAAAGGCGGGCTGACTGGGAAAATAATAGATTTGGACTTATTTATTCTAAATCCGGTATAGTCACCAAAGTTGTTAATCAACTCCAATACCACCCTGAGGGACTTTCTGTGATCCGTTAAATATATCAAGAGATCGTCGGCATATAGTGAAACAATATCATTACTGTCGCCCAGCGGGAATCCCCTGATTGTCGGGTGTTGCCTCAATATGCAAGCCAGGGGCTCTATTGCCAGGGCGAACAGGACAGGGGAGAGAGGACACCCCTGTCTCGTCCCCCGGGCAAGAGCGAACGCTGGCGATGTCCAACCATTTACGGCGACTCGCGCCCCCGGACTGGTATATAGAAGTTGTATCCATTTGATGAAATTAGGGCCCAGTCCGAACGCGCGAAGCACCGCCCATAGGTAGGGCCATTCAATGGCGTCGAAAGCTTTAATTGCATCGAGCGAGACTATAATTGAACCATCGTTGTCCCTGCTGATAGTCTGCAGATGGGTATAGAGATGACGTATATTAACAGAGGTATCTTTCCCAGGCATAAAACCTGATTGATTATGGTGTATTAATGTGAGGATATGTTGGTTTAATCTATTCACTAATATTTTTGCCAATATCTTGGCCTCTGCGGAAATCAGGGATATTGGCCTATAAGAATCGAGATCCTGGGCCGATATATGAGCCGGGAATATCCCCTCCCCCTTGGCTGACCATGCCCCTCACAAGATCCCACCCCCATTAGGGCTGCTTTGAGAAATTTCCCGGGCTGGTTTAATTTCCCAATCCGCCCCTGCAGTGTAGGTTACAGTGTGAATCAGATAGAGTGTCCACACTGGGAGTCTGCCATCATTTCCAGACAATACTCTACGGGATGATCTCCAGTAATAGATTACCATCAGTCACCGTTGTTTTAGATGATTAATATTATCATATAATTAACTAGTAAAAGAGTACACTGCTATGATATACCATCGGTCACTGCGTTTGGGGGACATTGGATGTACGCTACATCTGACACTGCTCTAGGCTGCCAATCCATTTTAATAAAAGTCATTCAGGGCTGATGTTATCATGAAGTTCCTGAACCTTTCCTGCCCCTGGCCTGGGGCTTTGCTCTAAGAGAGACTTCTGCAGCATAGGAAGCAGACATAAGGGTTGTGACATCACGCGGCTCGGTCGCAGCGAGTATGCTGTGCAGGGAGGAAGCCTTCCACTGCGCTGCCCTGTGCCGCTCCCACATGCTATACTGATCCATTGGTCGTGTAGCTGATGCCAGAATAGCCTAGGATGCTGCAGTGTGCTGTAGCAGCCAGGAAGGAAAAAAATCCTGTCTACAGCACTAGACGGATGTGGGCCTATTTTTGCAACTAATTGTATGCTGATTTTCAAACAAATAAGTTAAAAAAAAAATTTTTTATTATTTAATGTAGCATATTTTAACTCTTCATGCATCTTTTCAGTATTTTTCATGCATATTTCAAGCTTTTAATACAGATCAAGTATCCCTTATCCAAAATGCTCAGGACCAGAAGTAATTTGGTTAACGGATTATTCCGTCTTTCAGAATATTTTTATATTTCAATGATGTATCATGAGGTATCTTGCATTTATGCTGTATAAACACATCAAACACATGAAATACACACAAATATATTTTATTTGTGCATAAAACAAGGTTTCAAAACATGAAACAAAGTTTGTGTACAATCTCAGATACTGAATTTAAATGCCAAGCAATCATTGTCTTGCACATATTTAGTGCCAGTTACATATCATATCCTCAGCAGTGCTGTTACAGATGTCCTCAGTAGTGGTTTTGGCAAATTATTATTATTTTTTTCCTCTTTCTGGAATGTATGGCTTTCGGAATTATTTGGATAAGGGATACTCAACCTGTATATATTTCTATCTGATATAGAATATATAAATATATATTTCTTTCTGGACTTCCCCAACCAACATCCTGAATTTATGGCCCTTATTCTAATTCTCTCGGTCCTCCGCTCGTTCGCACAGGGGACCGACGGTTAGGGCCTGCGCATGCACATAATTAGTTATGCGCATGTGCAGGCCGTCTCTGTGAGCGCCTTTACTGACCTGCTCTGTCGGCATGGTGCTCGCACAGTAGGGGGGCCTGGGAGGGATGGGGGCAGAGGTGGATGGATGGAGGGCCGTGAGCGTGCCCAGCATTTCATGGGTGTTCCCATGCAAATGCTTGGTGTTCCCATGCTAATGACGGCATAATGTTGGGTGTTATATTTGCGTGGGCCAGCCACCCACCCTGTCTTCGGCCAGGCCCACACAAATATAACTCTCCACTGACTTATACTTGCATGGCCTGAAGAAATCATTCACACTTCTCTCCGCCAGCAGGACATGCGAGGGGATGTGTCTTCATGACATGGATGTGGACTCACTTCAAATCTGCACACCGGGACCTGCTTTTTTCATCGCACTGAGCGCAGTGCAGCGGAGGCAGTTGGGGGGTTGCGGTGGGCAAAATGAGCTGCCTGGGCCCTTCCAGAGGCCGGGGCCCAGGACAGCTGTACCCACAGCACCCCCCTATTGGCCGCCCTGAAGATTATTTGGCGGGGCGTACGAGCTTTGCAGCTTACTGAGTCAACCAGAATGAGGGCCTATATGTGGTGGTATTGGTAAGGGTACATTTTGAGCCAGATACATCATGCTTCTATGCAGTGTCTGGGCTACTTAGCTTAATGTGTGCTGCCCTCCTTCTGGTCTGTGATGTGGAATATAATACATGCAGCACATTTAATAACATAAATGTTTTCACTTCAATACGTAACAAATGTTGCATACATATACCAACTATTGTGACAGGGGCATGAGCTCATGATAGCCTTTTCTATGATTGCAGTATATAATGTCTTGGGAGATACAGTGTATCATTGCACATATAGGGGGAAAGTAATAGGAGGAGAGATTTAGAAAGTGAGAGATTTGGTAAGAAATCTCCAGGTTTTTTTTTAAACGGCAATCATTTACACTGCAAAACCAGTTTGATTTTGAAATGTAAATGCTTGCTGCTTTAAAAAATCTGCTGACTTTTGACCTATACATTGTCAATCTATTAATCCACACCCATGAATTATAAACATGTTTGCACATTGCTAAGTAAACAGTTATCTGCTTGTTCACTTAATGGGATATGCTGAGTGGGATAAAAAGTTAAGTTCAAGTAAGTTGTATGAAACTACTATGCAGGTGGTGCTGGCAGAATCCATGGGTTGTTGGTGATAATAAAGTACAAGTCACTGCAGACAGCGGTGTCCCGCTGTACTTTATTATCACCAACAACCCACGGATTCTGCCAGCACGATCTGCATAGGAGTTTCATACAACTTATTTGAACTTAACTTTTTATCCCACTCAGCATATCCCATTTAATGCACAAGCACTTATCCCCTTCCCGCATACCCTGCCCAATTGAGACCGCTGCGGTCACCTGCCGTGAACATAGGTCCCAGGTGAGGGACCTATGGTCAAAGGGGTCTCCATAAAAGACACCCTAAAGCCCCTTTTAGAGGGGTCCGGTAGAGTGATACCTCGCTGGCCTATTCCTGAGTTCTAAACAGGACGTGCACCACATAAATCAGACAAATATAGAACATTTATTTGCATCACATTTTATTGATTTATTGATTCATTCTCTTCTCTTTTTTCATCACTTAGATACCAAAGTTACCACTCACATTACAACACTAGTTGAGCGCTTAGTATACTTGCTGTTTACTGTAACATACCCCCGGGGTCTGGACAACCCCAAATACGGAGCAGCTCCTGTAATACAATAGGCATATACCGTTGGCAATTGGAACGCGATTATGGATAATCCTTTGTACCTGTTTACCCAATTCATGTTGACCACATAGGACCAGATGTAATAGCATCCGAGTTCGGTGGCCTTTTCAGGGATGAACTTGGATGTTTTTTTTAAAGGGGCAATCATTGACAAGGCAAATCCTTGCCTTGTCAATGATTACCCTTTTAAAAAAAAATTCCAAGTTCAGTCGGCATTCGGCACGGCTGTCGAACTTGGACACTATCACATCTGGCCCATACTGTTAATCTTTTGATTGTTGACCTATACATTGCCTATCTTTCATCTGAATACCATAATTCATTCCCACTAGCAGTCATGAATGTGCAGGTGATCTGTGATGCTCACATCATTGTCCTCAAGCAGTCGTCACTATGGGGGTTATTCTAGTTCATTCTTTCTGACAAAATCCTTCTTAGATGGACAAAACCATGTGCACTGCGGGTGGGGCAGATGTAACTTGTGCAGAGAGAATTAGATTTGGGTGGGGTTTTTCTCAAAGTGAGATCTATATTGCAGTGTAAAATAAAGCAGTCAGTATTTTCCCTGCACAGAAACAAAATAACTCACCCAAATCTAATTCTATCTGCACATGTTACATCTGCCCCCCTGCAGTGCACATGGTTTTGTCCATCTAAGAAGGATTTTGTCAGAAAGAATGAACTAGAATAAACCCCTATGTTCTAACAATGAGAAAATGCTATAGGGATGCTACTTGGTATATGCAAGCAAACATAATTTGTGACATGAGGTTATTTGCTTTGATTCACATGTGATACCCTTTGTGTATGTGTATTCAACGTCAAAATATAATTTATGAATCTTTTCAGCACACTCAGTTGCAACCAAAGATGCTTGTCCATTTAAATGTAATGATACCTGTATAGGCACTAGATATGTCATTCAACATACCTTTGGAATACTGAAGGCTAGGATCACTTATCTTGAAACCTCTGGTGGGTGCTTCCTTTCTATGTATTGGCTTGCTGACATATACATAATAATATATATAGATTATATATGTACAACACTTTAACCACATGAATATTGCAGTAGACAGCAAACAAACAGGTGGTCTGTGAAGTTTACAGAGTTCATGGAGGCAGTATAGACAGTGATTCTTACATAACTGTACCATATAGAATTAAAAGAAACCAATCCGGGAGGGGGGGAGTGGCCGGAAGAGAAAGCCACACGGAAAAACGCGCTCATGTGTTCCGTGCATGATTCTCTGACCGGAAAGCTGAGCCAGAGCTTGCCGTGGTTTGTAGCCCCGGACATGGATAGATAACACATAAGTTCTCTAAAATGGGCGTTATGGTGCGTGGTATAATGTTAGGCCCCACCCCCTTTTGCCACGCAAGAGCCCCACCCCTTTTGCCACGCAAGAGCCCCGCCTACTACAAATGGGGGGGCGCGAAACATGCTCCGGGCACCGTGGCATCTAGCTACACCACTGTCCATAATGTCCCTGAAATAATAGACAATCGGTCAATACCAGTCTATTTAAAGGGCCTCTAATAGCAATTGCTACTAGAATGCAAAGAAGACCAATTTTTTATTGGAAAGAGTCCATAGAGCACTGAGAGCCAGAACATCCACAAATCAGCCCCCTAGAGATATTATACTACGAGTACATTACACTCCTATTAAAACAAAAATTCTGGAAGCAAGTAGGTTAACCCCTACAATTCAATACAAAGCTACAAATATTTCAAGACTTAGCTCCTTCAACGTTGAGAAAAAGAAGACAGATGGGACCGATTACCAAAATTCTACGCAAACAAAAGATCTTGTATAGATGGGGTTTCCCTTTCTCACTGCAGTTTACATATGACAGAAACAAACATTGCCTGAAAAATCCTAAAGGTCGGTTTGGAAACTTTTAAACGCCTGGGCCTCCTTACGGCGTCTCAATCCTTGCTCTTAACAGAGGTTTCAGGGACCTCGGAACTCAGATTGCCGCCGCGTGCGGAATGGTCCAACGCATGATCTCCTATACAAGAAAATGAAAAAAGGGTATTTTAGACTAACAGAAGGGTTAATAGGAATATATGGTATTTCAATTATTACAATTCATGAAAAGTACGTATTTTATTCCACATAATAACCCAGTAAAAGAATTTAAAAGCGTGAGAAAAGATACTATAAAGGGCATATAACAGATCCCCTGAAGTACTTAATTGAATGTGGAAATTAGAAAATGGTCTTATTGCATGAATTAAGGATCACTGTTAAGGATCATTATTGTATGAATTAAGGATTAAGGATCAACTAAGTCACATAGGGTGCATAGATTAATTCTGTATACTATTGGGGTAGAGTAAAACTGTGACGAGGTGATTGGTAAATTGCTATGTTAACATTATTTTAGTAAATTGCTAATGCTTTGTATTTTATCCTTTATATCATATGTATTTAGGGCTTGACTCAATTCACAGATTTTCCCCAAAGATTCAAATAGGTAGAGCTACAGTAGTACAAAATAGACGATGGGGGTAAAAGACCCCTGCGTTCAGATGATATCTTGACTACTTTTCAAAGAATACTTTGAAATAAATATTACAGATGATATCTCGCTTGCAATAATATGGGAAGGCAGGAATATAAGGCAGTTATTAGAGGACATTTAATATAGTTAACTACATTTCGAAAACTAAAAGATAGTAAAATATGTATTGAGCTGAGGTCATGGGTTTGATTCCCACCATGGCTCTAACTGTGGGGAGTTTGTATATTCTCGCCGTACTTGCGTGGGTTTCCTCCGTGTACTCCGGTTTCCTCCCACAATCCAAAAATATACTGGTAGGCTAATTGGCTCCCACCAAAATTAACCCTAGAATGTCTGTGTGCGTGTGTGTACATGTGGTAGGGTATATAGATTGTAAGCTCCACTGGGGCAGGGACTGATGTGAATGTTCAAATATTCTCTGTAAAGCGCTGCGGAATATGTATGCGCTATATAAGAAACTGTTAATAAATAAATAATAAAATAATTGACACCATACAGTTCGTGGCTAGCTCTAAAATACCTGCCCTAGTCATGAGTTTAGATGCCAAGAAGGCATTTGACAGAGTAGGGCTGTATAAGTAGGACATATATGAATCAGATTTTATCTAGATTTGGGATTGGAGGTTGTTTCCTGATAGAAATCCAATCTCTGTATAAATCTCCTGCAGCTACAGTTATGATTAATGGTTTCAAATCCACTCCTTTCACAATAAAAAATGGGACAAGACAGGGATGGCCATTATCCCCTTTAATATTCGCACTCATGATAGAACCTCTAGACATGGGTCCTCAAACTGCGGCCCTCCAGATGTGGTGAAACTACAATTCCCAGCATGCCTTGCCACAGTTTTAACACTCCCTTATAGGAAAACTGTGGCAAGGCATGCTGGGATTTGTAGTTTCACCACATCTGGAGGGCCGCAGTTTGAGGACCCATGCTCTAGCATCTAAAATACGAAATAATCAAGATATTATGGGAATTGAAATAGGGGCTGAGGAATATAAAACATCACTGTATGCAGATGACATACTTCTTACCCTGTCAGACTCGATTTCCTCTTTAGCAAAACTGTTTAAGACTATACTAGTGTTTAGTGTAATCTTAAATTTTAAGATTAATACTGCAAAAACTGAAGTGATGGACTTTAATCTGTCTCCCATAATGTAGGATAATATTTCATCTACCTTTTCATTTGACTGGAATTTTTTTTCTCTGTCCCACGTACTGTGACTGCTCTCCGTAGCTCTGTACCCCATCTGTTTATAAGGTACTGCGAGTGCTGTCCGTACCCCATCTGTCTATACGGTACTGTGACTGTTGACCGCAGCTCCGTTACAGTTTATATGGTACTTGTCACAGTCTCCCGGACCGCGGGAGCCTCTTACCGGGTCCGGGGACGTGCGTTCGGCGGGCGGCAGGTCAGGCGGGGTGGACGGCAGGCTGGGCATGGCGGGCGGCAGGCTGACTCCTCCAAGCAGCGGGGAGCTCAGCCTGGGTGCCTCCGTGCTGACACGGGCAGTAACCAGCAAGAATGCAGGCTGCTGGAGTCTCCCTCCGTCGGAGCTCAGCAGCGTGTGTGTGTCCAGACTTCCGGGTATGCGGGCGCGCGCTCACTAGGGGCGCGCGCGCCGCATCTTCTAAGATTTAAAGGTACAGGCAGGAAATAGCAGCAGCCTGCAGGGGATAAAAGGGAGGTCTCTGGCAGGGAAACTCTGCCAGAGTATAGGCTCACACCTACTCCAGCGTTACTGTGCTTCAGTGCTTGTCTCCATTGCTACTACTCGATCCGGCTTGTTACTGACGATTCTCCCGCTTAACCCCTTGTACTCCACTGGTGACCTCTCCGTGTATGACCCCGGCTTGCTCCCGACTATCCCTCCGTATCTTCCCAGTGTACCGCAACCAGTGTCTCCCGTGTATGACCCCGGCTTGCTTCCGACTATCCCTCCGTCTCATCCCAGTGTACCGCAACCAGTGTCTCCCGTGTATGACCCAGTTTGCCTTGGACCTCCTTTGCCTCTTCCCTGGGCTCCTAACTGTCCGCATAGATACCGACCCGGCTAGACGACCGCTTCTCCATATCAACTACTCCCGGCCTTCAGCTCATAAAGGGAAACCTAATCAGAGGACCGCGACCGACGTGTCGAGTGCCGCAGAAGCCCAAATCCCAATTGGAGGGGTCACTGGCAGAAAACCCTCGGCACGGTTAGACTCCGCACCTCTGTATTAGGTCTAGCCAATTCCCGAGCTGTATAGGCAGGTAGTCCAGTGCAAACTTGTGACAGAATACTCTGGCAGCTAAATATGGATCCAGCGGCCGGTCCGTCTCCAAAGGAGCTTCTGGAGCATCTGCTAACCAGGGTGAATAAGCAGGAACAGGATCAGGCACAGATCATGCAATGTCTACAAACCTTGATGCAGCGTATCGAAGCTCCCCCGGCTCCACCGCCTCCGGCACCACTTCCCCCAGTGGTCGCAGCAAGTGCCCCTTCACTTCGCATCCCAAACCCAGCCAAATTCGATGGGAATCCCAAGGAGTGTCGGGGATTTCTGAATCAGTGCCTTATTCAATTTGAAATACAGGCAGCATCCTTCCCTTCGGATAGAGCGAAGGTAGCCTATATGATTTCGCTACTCTCGGGTCAAGCTCTGTCCTGGGCCTCCCCACTCTGGGAGAAGGATCATGCGGTGATCAATAATATCACTGAATTCATCACTGAGTTCCGCAAAGTATTTGATGAACCGGGCCGGGTGACGTCCGCCGCCTCTGCCATTCTCCGGCTGAGACAAGGAACCCAGACTGTGGGACAATACACGGTCCAGTTCAGGACCCTCGCATCCGAGTTAGGGTGGAACGAGGAAGCTCTAATGGCCACCTTCACACAGGGGCTATCTGAGAAAATTAAGGATGAGTTGGCAGGTCGGGAGCCGTCGACTTCTTTGGATGACCTAATTTCCTTATGTACACGGGTGGATCTCCGTTACCAAGAGAGGGACAAGGAGAGGGAACAATCCCGGAAGTACAGTTTCAAGTTGGCACCCCGATTTATTCCTCCGACTAGCCCACCGTCGTCATCAGCTTCCGTGGCAAGTCAGCAATTGGAGGAACCCATGCAGATTGGGAAAGCTCGTCTCCCTTTCGCAGAAAGAGAGCGAAGATTTAAAAATCGACTGTGCCTATACTGCGGGGAGTCAGGTCATCTTCTATCTGCTTGTCCTAAGCGTCCGGGAAACGACAAGGCCTAACTGATTGCAAGGGGGTCAGGTTAGGCACACTATCTTATACCTCTTCTCAAGTGTCTGCAGTTGGGTTCACCATCGACGTAACCCTAACTTATAGGAACTCTTCCTTGTCCTTCAAAGCATTCCTAGACTCCGGCGCAGATGGCAACTTCATCACCGCAGATACTGCCAAACGCCTGGGAGTTCCGTGTCGCGAACTGAAGAATCCTCTACACATTATAGGAGTAGATGGCAATAGGTTGCCCTTTTCAAGCATCCATTCCAATACTTCAGCGGTACAGATGAAAGTAGGGATTCTTCATCAAGAGTCCATATCCTTCTTCGTGCTCCCATCAGCAGAGAATCCCGTAATTCTGGGGTTGCCATGGCTACAGTTGCATTCACCTGTCCTGGACTGGAAGCACCCTCAAGTATTGGCATGGGGGCAGGAGTGTCAGGGGCGATGCCTTGAACAGGTTAAGCGTCGTTCCTGTTCTATATCTTCCTCTAAACTGGAATCCAGCCCCAAGCTTCCAACCGCTTATCAAGCCTTTGCGGATGTGTTCAGCAAGAAAGAAGCGGAGAAGCTACCAGCTCATAGGATCTGGGATTGTGCCATAGATTTAGTCCCCGGGAAATGTCCTCCTCGAGGTCGAGTGTTTCCATTATCCATGGCAGAGTCTCGGTCAGTCTCAGAATATATAAAGAATATCTTTAAATTGCACGGTTTTCCTCAAAGTATCGTGTCAGACAGAGGAGTTCAATTCACTTCCAAGTTTTGGCGAGCTCTATGTTCTTCCTTCAATATCAAACTTAACTTCTCTTCGGCTTACCATCCCCAGAGCAATGGGCAGACTGAAAGGGTTAACCAAGACCTCGAGAAGTTTTTAAGAATTTACGTGTCAGCCAATCAAGATGACTGGGCGTCTTTGCTCCCGTGGGCGGAGTTCGCCCACAACAATCTGTACCATGAGTCCACAGGTCAATCTCCATTTTTTATTCAAAATGGATATCACCCTAATCTTCCTGAAATTTTTCCCAAGTCTTCCAGTACTCTGCCAGCTGTCCAACACACAGTCAAAAAGTTTCTGAACATCTGGTCTGAGGTGAGAAGAAACCTTACAAAAGCCTCTGATCGCTACAAACGCTTTGCCAATTGTAAAAGGAAGGAAGCCCCTCAATTTAAACCGGGAGATAGAGTGTGGCTCTCCACGAGACATTTAAGGCTCAAAGTCCCGTCCATGAAATTAGCCCAAAAGTTCATCGGTCCCTTTTATGTTCTTCAAGTAATCAATCCAGTGGCGGTAAGACTCAAACTTCCTAGATCCCTTAGGATCCCCAACGTCTTTCATGTGTCACTTTTGAAACCGCTTATTCTCAATAAGTTTTCTTCTTCCAAACGACCTTATACACCTCTCCTGGTAGGTGGTCATGAGGAATATGAGATAAAACAGATTTTGGATTCAAGAGTCTCCAGAGGTCGTGTTCAATTCCTCATTGACTGGAAAGGATTCGGCCCTGAAGAGCGTTGCTGGGTTAAGGCCTCTGAAATCCACGCCCCACAATTACTCCGCAAGTTCCATCAGAAATATCCCAGGAAACCTTTCATAGGGTGTTCGGTGCCCACCCCTAGGATGGGGGGTAATGTCACAGTCTCCCGGACCGCGGGAGCCTCTTACCGGGTCCGGGGACGTGCGTTCGGCGGGCGGCAGGTCAGGCGGGGTGGACGGCAGGCTGGGCATGGCGGGCGGCAGGCTGACTCCTCCAAGCAGCGGGGAGCTCAGCCTGGGTGCCTCCGTGCTGACACGGGCAGTAACCAGCAAGAATGCAGGCTGCTGGAGTCTCCCTCCGTCGGAGCTCAGCAGCGTGTGTGTGTCCAGACTTCCGGGTATGCGGGCGCGCGCTCACTAGGGGCGCGCGCGCCGCATCTTCTAAGATTTAAAGGTACAGGCAGGAAATAGCAGCAGCCTGCAGGGGATAAAAGGGAGGTCTCTGGCAGGGAAACTCTGCCAGAGTATAGGCTCACACCTACTCCAGCGTTACTGTGCTTCAGTGCTTGTCTCCATTGCTACTACTCGATCCGGCTTGTTACTGACGATTCTCCCGCTTAACCCCTTGTACTCCACTGGTGACCTCTCCGTGTATGACCCCGGCTTGCTCCCGACTATCCCTCCGTATCTTCCCAGTGTACCGCAACCAGTGTCTCCCGTGTATGACCCCGGCTTGCTTCCGACTATCCCTCCGTCTCATCCCAGTGTACCGCAACCAGTGTCTCCCGTGTATGACCCAGTTTGCCTTGGACCTCCTTTGCCTCTTCCCTGGGCTCCTAACTGTCCGCATAGATACCGACCCGGCTAGACGACCGCTTCTCCATATCAACTACTCCCGGCCTTCAGCTCATAAAGGGAAACCTAATCAGAGGACCGCGACCGACGTGTCGAGTGCCGCAGAAGCCCAAATCCCAATTGGAGGGGTCACTGGCAGAAAACCCTCGGCACGGTTAGACTCCGCACCTCTGTATTAGGTCTAGCCAATTCCCGAGCTGTATAGGCAGGTAGTCCAGTGCAAACTTGTGACAGTACTGCTGTGACCGCAGACCGTACGCCATTTATTTAAAATTAATACAATTATTAAAAGTAAAAAAAAAGGTACTGTGACTGCTGTCCATACCCCATCTGTTTATTCGGTACTGTGGCCGTTGTCCATACCCCATCTGTTTATACGGTACTGTGACTGCTGGTACCTCCACTGTTCATTCAGTACTGTGACTGCTGGTACCTCATCTGTTTATATGATACTGTGACTGCTGGTACCTCAACTCTTTATACGATACTGTGACTGCTGGTACTCCATCTGTTTATAAGGTACTGTGACTGCTGTTCGTACCCCATCTGTTTATACAGTAGTGTGACTGCTGGTGCCCCATCTGTTTATACGGTAGTGTGACTGCTGTCCGTACCCCATTTTTTTATACGATACTGTGACTGCTGTCCCTATCCCATCTGTTTATACGGTACTGTGACTGCTGTCAGTACCCCATCTGTTTATACGGTACTGTGGCTGCTGTCCATTCCCCATCTGTTTATACGGTACTGTGACTGTTGGTACCTCACCTGTTCATTCGGTACTGTGACTGCTGGTACCCCATCTGTTTATACGGTACTGTGACTGCTATCCGTACCCCATCTGTTTATCTGGTAGTGTGACTGCTGTCCGTACTCAATCTGTTTATACAGTACTGTGACTGCTGGTACTCCATCTGTTTACTGTGACTGCTATCTGTAGCTCCGTACCCCCATTGGTATATAAGGAACTGTTACTACTGTTCGTACCCCAATTGTGCATACGGTACTGTGACTGTTGACTGGTTTGTGCTGTGATAGATATGGAGGGTGAACATCTGAGAGGAGAGAAGGAAGCACATACCAGTACTGCAAATGCTGCCAGCAGTCATAGTCCGTCAAGGTTGATTAGTAAGGCCATGGCCAAAGGGCATAGAGGTCTGAAATCAAGGCATGTCAAAGTGAAGCAAAGTACTTTTTTGTTGGGAAGGGCAAAAAAATCTAAAGTACTTTTAGCTACAGACAATCAAAAAATTGGCAATGTGCCATTCATGACTCGAAGTGGCAAGGAAAGGTTAAGGCCTTGGCCACCGTCAGTTATAGATGGTGATTTTACCTCTCAAGTAAGCCCTCCCTGTAGAGGTGTCAAAAGAATGAAACTCGTGGAGGCACGTGAACCAACTATGTGCTCAGAGTCATCACAAATCCCTGAGGAGAGTCCAAGTGGGTCTGCTGGTGTCATTTATGAGCCTGAACGTTCCAATAGTGTACTGGAAGAGGAGGCTCTTTCTGCCATTTGTGCGCACTCTGAAAATGTGGGGATGAGCAGCACAAGTCAGCATGCTGATGTAGACATTGAGGATTCTTCTGTGGAAGTGTACCAAGCAGAGGAGTATATTTGTGTAGCTGCCACTGATCAGGATGTTAGCGATGAGGATGTTGGTGATGAGCGTGTTGGTGATGAGTGTGTTGGTGAGGATATTGTTTGTATCACTCAGACACTAGTGGAAACAGTTGTTGCCCATGGGACTAAAAAGCCCATTGTCATGCCTGGGCAAAAGACAAAAAAAATCCACCTCTTGTGTGTGGAATTATTTCTACCTGAATCCGGACAACAACCATCAAGCTATATTTATCATTTGTAAAGCTGTAGTAAGTAAAGGTAGGGACCTTCGCCATCTGGGAACCTCCTCCCTGTTTCGTCACTTGGAGCGTAATCATCAAAAGTTTTTGAGAAATTCTGAAACTAAAAAGGCGACATCTAGTACACCTTCACCTAGCTCTGTTTCCTTTGTTAGAACCACCAAGTGCCTGCAATCTCCACCATCAACACCCTTATCGTCAGCATCATCAATCATTTTCGGAAGTAGTCCTGCATAAGAATTAATAGGCGTGACTGACTCCTCTCCTATCCATACTTCCTCAGAAGCATCCTTGAGTGATACACCTTCTGCTACTACTGCTGCTGCTGCTGTTGTGAGTGGATCTGCATCTCGGAATTAGTACAGGTTGAGTATCCCATATCCAAAATGCTCGGGACCAGGAGAATTTTGGATAACGGATTATTCCGTATTTCGGAATATTTTAATATTTCAATTATGTATTTTGAAGTATCTTGCATGTATGCTGTATAAACACATAAAATACACACAAATATATTTTATTACCACATAAAATACACACAAATATATTTTATTTGTTCAAAAAACAAGGTTTCAAAACATGAAACAAAATTTGTGTACTATCTCAGATATTGAATTTGAATGCCAAGCAATCATTTTCTTGCACATATATAGTGCCAGTTACATGTCATGTCACCAGTGGTGCTGTTACAAATGTCCCCAGTGAGTTTTTAGCAAAAAAAAATTTTTTTTTTCACTTTCTGGAATGTATGGTTTTCGGAATAATTCGGATAACGGATACTCGGATACGGGATACTCAACCTGTACAAGTAAATCTTGTACTAATGTAACCAGTGCTATTTTTGTAGGAAAATAGGTTCAGGAACTGTGGGCAGGGGCAGAAAGTAGGCGGTGATGTGGGAGGAGCTACAAAAGGGGCGGGGTATTACAGTTTAAAAAAAACACCCAAAAAACCCATATAATTCCTCCCACCAGTGGCAGTAACATAACAATCCCCAGCAGCAAAGTGGAGAATATACTCCAAAGGCGCGCGCCCAAAAAACAGGGGTGTAGCCTCACTGCAAGGGGCACAGCATTACAGGAAAAGACTACTTTATAATGCGGTTTTGCAACCTGCACGCAGAGAATTGGCCGATTATACATATGCCACACACCGTAACGCTTATTATACATACGCCACACACCATAATGCTCCATTATACATATGCCACACACCATAATGCTCCATTATACATGCCACACACCGCAATGCCCATTATACATATTCCACACACCGTGATGCCCATTATACATGCCACACACTGCAATGCCCATTATACATATTCCACACACCGTGATGCCCATTATACATATGTCACACACTGTGATGGCCATTATACATATGGCACACACAGAGATGTCCATTATACATATGCCACACACCGTGATGGCCATTATACATAAGCCACACACCGTGATGCTTCATTATACATATACCACACACCGTGATGCCCATTACACATATGTCCCACACCGTGATGGCCATTATTCATATGCAGCACACAGAGAGGCCCATTATACATATGTCCCACACCGTGATGCCCATTACACATATGTCCCACACCGTGATGCCCATTACACATATGCCACACACAGAGAGGCCCATTATACATATGTCCCACACCGTGATGCCCATTACACATATGTCCCACACCGTGATGCCCATTACACATATGCCACACACAGAGATGCCCATTATACATATGCCACACACCGTGATGCCCATTATACATATGGCACACACCGTGATGGCCATTATACATATGCCACACACAGAGATGCCCATTATACATATGCCCCACACAGAGATGCCCATTATACATATGCCACACACAGAGATGCCCATTATACATATGCCCCACAAAGAGATGCCCATTATACATATGCCCCACACCGTGAAATAATCCCAGTGGTAGAGCTGTAATTACACGCCATCCCTGAACCCCACTCCCTGGCCGGGCCTCCTGCTGCCCCCATCTCTTACCGCAATCACGTTCACAAAGGTGAACGGAGTACTGCAGCCCCACCAGGGTCAGCTCCATTTCCTCCTTCCAGAACAGGGGTTGCCACGGGTTCCTTCTCGTTGCCAAGGGGGGTTAATGCTCGTTGCCAGGGGTTCTTGCTTGTTGCCAAGGGGGGGGGGGGGGGGGGGTTAATGTCCATTGGCATGGGTTCTTGCTTATTCATTGCCAAGGGGTTAATATTTTTTGCTCGTTGCCAAGGGGGTTATATTCCATTGCCAGGGGTTCCAGCTCGTTGCCAAGGGGTTAATACGTGCCCACCCGCCCGTCAGCTGCTGCGGCCCCTGCCTTACCCTGTCTTCCCCTGGGCACAGGGAGACAGACGCTAGAAGTCATTTTTCACATCCAGCGTCTGACAGGAAGCACAGCTCTGCAGCGTTACCAGGAAGTCGCAGAGCTGTGCTACCTGTCAGACGCTAGAAGTGAACTATGACTTCTAGCGTCTGTCTCTCTGTGTGCAGGGGAAGGAAGTCAAGGGCAGCTGGAGCTGAAGGGCGGGTGTCCTGATACATGGGGCGGGCGGACACTGACAGGGAGCGGGGAGCAGGTAGCGGGCAGGCTATGCCGGGCGGCCTGGAGCAGGTTTCGGAACACCATTCCTGATGACATCATTTTTAATTTGAGCTTCAGGAACGGCGTTCCGGCTGAAAAATAGCCCTGAATGTAACAAAGCAATTGACTGTTAAACAGGCCTTTGAAAGGGGGACCAAATATCACAGCAGTCACCCTATTGCTCAAAGGATTACCAACAAAATAACAGCTATGTTGGTACTAGATGTGCGTCCAGTATCCACTGTTCATGCACTGGGTTTTAAACAGTTAGTTGAGGAGCTGTGTCCCCGCTACCAAATACCATCTAGGTTCCACTTTACAAGAAAAGCAATTCCTGCTTTGTACAAGGACATTAATAAAAACCTAAATAGTGTCCTCCAAAATGCTGTCCACTTAACCACAGATATGTGGACAAGCGGTACAGGACAAACGAAAGACTACATGACTGTGACAGTCCACTGGGTAGGTGTATTGCCTACAGCAGCAGCAGCATTGTCATGCCAAAAATTGCAGCTCATTCAGAGACAGGCTACTCTGTGTATTACTGGTTTCACTCAGTGGCGTAACTACAGAGGGTGCAGGGGATGCAGCTGCTATGGGGCCCGGCAGCTTGGGGGGCCCCAAAATTCAGCAGGCTATCCCCTGCACCCTTAAAAAGTGTGCTATTTAAAAATAGCGTGCAGTAGCAGTGAGTTCGGGCCAGCGTAGATGGGAAGGGAGAGAGGCAGAGCCGCCGCCTGGAAGGTGCTGGTGGCAGGATGGGGAAAGAACTGCTGCTGCCAGGACAGAGCCGCTCCGAGGGGACAGCAACAGGGGACCTGCAGCTGCTGCTGCTGTTAAGAGCCGCTCCGTGCTGGCGGCGGCAGCAGGGAGATAGGGAGGATCCACTACATGGCTGTGGGGAGGAGGAGAGGACCCACAGCCCATAGCCGTTCCATGTATGGGGAGGGAGAGGAGGACACGTTGCTACCTCCCATGCTGCTCTGTGGAGGAGGGAGAGAGGACCCACCGTTTCTTCCCAGAGCTGGTGGAGGAGGATCGTCGCCAGGCTGATCTCATGCATCACTCCCAGCCCCACTGACACTCGTCCCTTCTGGGGACACCAGCAGGTATGGGGTGTGTGTGTGTGTGTGTGTGGGGGGGGGGGGGGGGGTTGTGTATGTGCATCTCCCTGGTCCATTTTAACCCTATAGAAAGTAAAGTGTCTGATTGCCCCAGATCCATGTACAACAAGTGTATGTATATGTGCCCCTGGTCCTTGTGCAATGTATGTATGTATGTATGACTATGTATATATGTGTTTGTGTATATCAGTGTGACTGTACAACATGTATGTGTGTGCCTCTGATCCATCTACAACATGTGTTTGCGTGTCAGTGTGCCCCTGGCATATGTGTGTGTCAGTGTATCATAGTGTAGGAGGATGTAGGGGACCCCTCACACTGTGTCACCGTGTGCTCCAGCCCTGAGCAGCTGCAGCTCCCAGCGGTGACGCAATTTGCATGTTTTAGGGGATGGGGCCGAGTGCTATGAAGTGTGCGCCCCATCAGAGATCTGCATCTGTGCAGTAGCCAGGTATCCCTCGCCTCGCTCTCCCCCTCTTCTCTCTGTTTCTCTCTCTCTTGCATTATTCTCTCTCACTGACACTGTCTTTCCTCCCTGATAACACAATCTCCATCTATCTGTCACTTTCTCCCTTACTTTCACTAACACTGTCTCTCGCTCTGACACTCTCTCCCCCAACCCCGCTCACCCAATATCTCTCTGTGTGACAATGGGTGGGGGGCCCTTTCAAGATTTTGCTATGGGGCCCTTAAGGCTCTAGTTACGCCTCTGGTTTCACTAAGAGGCATACCGCTGACAACCTCTTAGGGAAGCTCAGGGAGATTATTGCAAAATGGCTTACTCCGCTTGGACTCTCCTCACGATTTGTGATTGCGGACAGCAATATTGAGAGAGCATTGCAGTTTGGTGAATTCCAACACATGCCCTGTTTTGCTCACACAATTAACCTGGTGGTCCATATTAAAGAGTGACAGGGGCATGCAGGAAATGCTCTCTGTGGCCAGAAAAATTTTGGGGCATTTTCGACATTCAGCAAGTGCGTGTCGTAGATTGCAGCAACTGCAAGTGATGTTGAATATGCCCTGCCATCAGCTGAAGCCAGAGGTAGTAACCAGATGGAACTCTACCCTTTATATGCTTCAGCGGATGGAGGAGCAGCAGGAAAGGAGGGGGAAAGCACCTGAGTCAAGCACAGTGGAGAATGATTTCAGTGCTGTGCAAGGTTCTTAAACCTTTTGAAGTTGCCACACGTGAAGTCAGTTCAGACACTGCAAGCTTGAGCCAGGCCATTCTCCGTATTAGACTCTTGGAATAGCAGCTGCAGAAACTGAAGGAGGAGCTGAAGCAGAACGAATCCGTTAGGCATGTCGGACTTGTGGATCAAGCCCTTAATTCTCTTCGCCACAATCCAAGGGTCGTCAATCTCTTGAAATCAGATCACTATAGGTTTTGCGACCATACTTGACCCTAGGTTTAAATCCTACATTTTAATTTCTTTTTTTCCTGCTGTCTGACTGCTGTCCGTGTCCCATCTTTTATTATGGTACTATGACTGCTGTCTGTACCCCACCTTTTAATACAGTACTGTGACTGCTGTCTGTGCCACATCTGTTTATGAGGTACTGTGACTGCTGTGTGACTGTGGTGACCATTACATGCTGTTTTGGAGCATTGCTTCTTTTTTTTGAGGGGGCCCAAACACAGCCACAGTCGTGTGGTAGACTCTGTGGCTGAAATGATTGGTTTGTTAAAGTGCGCATGTCCTGTTTATACAACATAAGGGTGGGTGGGAGGGCCCAAGGACAGTTCCATCTTGCTCCTCTTTTTTTTAGGCCCTGTTGGGAGCATTTCTTCATATAGTTTATTAAAGTGTCACACTATTATTTTTTAAAGTGTTCAAAATAGACAGAAAATGAGTGGAAATGAAGGTAATTGAGGTTAATAACACCATAGGAACAAAAACAGGCCAAAATTCTGTGAGTTTTTCAAAAGAATACAGATCCAAAACCAAAAAGGGCGGTTTTGGCAAAACCGAATACAGATCCAAAACCGGAGGCAGATACAGATCCAAACCAAAACCACAAAAAGTGGCCGGCGCACATCTCTACTAATTACCCTAGATTGATTAATGAAATTTCAAGGGACTTAATGAGATGGTCTGGACAATTTATATCATAGACAGGCAGAGCAAATGCCCTGAAAATGAATGTGTTGCCCAGCTTCCTCTATTTATTTAAATCGTTGCCGATAGCAATACCATCAGGTATCTTTAAGAACTTACATAACGGGTTTTCATGATTTTTATGGCCTGGAAAAAGACTGAGGGTGCGATTGAAAATATTACAAAATGGCATTAAAGAGGGGGGACTCAGAGTACCAAACTTGAAATTTTAAACAGAATCCCTTCAACTTCAATCTACAGTATATCGATATTACTCTGGTTGTCAAAAAGCATAGACCTATAAATGTAAAGAGTTTCCCAGTAATTGCATTCACATTAGCTTTATGGGATAAACAAAACAAAGCCCATAAATTAATTTCGTTTCCTCCGGCATTGACCCCAATATGGGATAACCCAGGGTTTTCTGTTAATAAAGACAGACAATTTACTGGGCTAAAACTGAACTTTTATTTATTAATGATATAGCTCCAGCACATAACTTCCCATCATTCGCAGAGTTACAAATTAAATATGACATCCCTACTCAATGTTTTTATCAATATCTACAGATGCGTAGCTACTACATGTCAATTCAACAACCACATAAGGTATTGACTAAAACTAAACTGGAAGCACTCTGTCAAAAAAGAATAAATTCTAAAGGTCTAACCTCAATTATATTTATCAACTTTTGCTTAATCATGGGAAGCCCATTCGAACATCATATGAACTGATCTGGGAATCAGACCTAGGGAAACAACTAGAACCAGAGATATGCGATCAAATTAAACAAAACTTAATTTCAATATCTCCTTCGATCCGATAGAATAGAGAGAATGCCTATAAGTTATATACCCGTTGGTATTTGACACCTAACAGAATATCCCGTATCTACCCAGAGGCCTCAGACTTATGTTGGAGATCATGCTGGAGAAGAGGCACCTTATTCCATATATTTTTTTGGAATGCCCTTAAGTATTAGGAGTATGGAAATATATATATATAGTTTAATATATCAAATCACAGGGATTTATATATCTTTCTCTGCTGAATTTTTGCTATTTCCAAAAAATATCCCTGAGATCTCAAAATCTACCCAAAAACTTATATGGTTCATGAACAGTGCAGTTAAAATCAGGAGGACCACATGATTTTTGTGAGCCTCCCTGCCATTCCAGAATGTTAGGCAAGTATGCCTTAATGCATGGGTCTTCAAACTGTGGCCTCCAGATGTTGTGAAACAACAAATCCCAGCATGCCTTGCCACAGTTTTGCTATAAGGGGGTGTTAAAACTGTGGCAAGGCATGCTGGGATTTGTAGTTTCACAACATCTGGAGGGCCACAGTTTGAAGACCTATGCCTTAATGTGTTAGAAAGTGATTATTGGTGGCAGTGTGTGTGTGGGTTGGGGAGGTCAGTAGGTTTAAGTTTTGCCTAGGGTGCTGATAAGCCTAACACCAGCCCTGCTTAATCCACCCTTTCCACAGTCTAATCGTAATCTCCATTTTACCTCTGGGATGTGCTGGGATTCTGACCATCGGGATCCTGTTGTCTTCAGACTGCTAGGATGCTGACTGTCTGGATTTTAACTGCATCTGTCCACCTGTATGTTGCTGTTAAGTGGCTGAAATTGAAAACAATAAGACACATCTGCGTAAGGTACTTGTACTAGAAACATCATCAGGAGTGGGCTGGTTACTACATGTGATTCCTACTGGCAAAGCTGCATCTGGTGACCGCTATCACTGCTAGATATCACTCACGGGACCTCCTGTCTGCATCCTCCAACCGCAGGCGCCATCAGACGTCTGTTAACCTGGCTCAACCCCACTGACAAAGTTGTCGATAAAACACATGAGGGCGTGGCAAGCGTGACGTGTATCCCAACAAGCTGGTGATCTGTGCTGTGAGCTGGGGAACACCAAGCAATGCTGTATGAATAAAATTGTGGGTATTTGTGTAATAGCACGGCGCTTGGCTATGCTACGTTTTCAGCGTAGCATAAGCTACACTGTCAGCGTAGCCCAACGGTTGCCTAGCATAGTTAGTGTAGGGACTCCGCGGCAGCCTGGCTCTGTCCCCGGCGTCCATACAGTAGCTCTGTCCCTGGCGTCCATGGCTCTGTCCTCATCCTCCATGGCAAGCCTAGTGAGTGCCTCTGACACAGTGCCGGTATCCGCCACATCCCCTGGAGAGAGGATCATGCAGGCGCCAGCGGAGAGGCGCTCCAGCTGTCTGAGATGCAGTTGCGTCTCAGACGCTCCAGCATCTCAGTAATTATTGCGGCAGGATAGGCAACCCTGCCCATGTTCGCTTCAGGGAGACGAAGTTAGGGGGTTCGGTCGCACGTGCGTCTCCTGCATAAAGGGGGTATGCAGGTGCATACACGTTACGCATCCTCCTAACTTGTTCATACCCCCACTATCCACGTCGGCATTGAGTTGACTTTATAAGGCGTGGTGAGCGTAGCGAGCCACCGAGCCCGAAGCATGGCGAGCACAGCGAGTCCCACGAGGTGACGCAGAATACATGTAATCTACTTTATAAAATCAACTCCACGCCGACGTGGATAGTGGGGGTATGAACAAGTCGGGAGGATGTGTAATGCGTCCCCTTGTGGGTCTCTCTGTGCTCACCACACTTCGGGCTGGCGTGGATAGTGGGGGTGTTTCATGAACACATTCACACCAGCCATATCATACATCTGAGAGAGTATGTGGCAGGTTAAAAATTGTGACAGGTTCTGCAGCCATTACACAGTCACTTCACCTCTGACTGAGTACTGTAACTGCTTAACGCTGACTGACTATGCTGGCTGCGGGAACAGTGCGCCGAATCTGACAGGGACGCTGACTACGCTGGCCGCGGGAACACTACCCTGATTCTGACGGCGCCACCATGCTAACTACATGCCGGGCGCCGTGATAATACACAAGTACCAAATTGTGTATTACACTAGTATTTTCTTGTCCTCAGCAGCCTAACTAGAACTGTAGCTCCCCCCACCAAATGGGCTGACAGCACAGGTACAGACTGAACAGAACTGGTGCTGCTTTCATCCATCAGGGCTCGTGAGGAGAGCAAGATGGCGTCGCAGTGAAGAAGGGCCCGGGAGCAGCGGCAAAGTAAGGGGGAGTGGCGGGCAGGGAGGAAGGGGGAGCTCTCTGACTGTCTTTGTGAGGACACTCAGTGACCTGCCCCATGGGCAGTTCATGGGGCGGGTCACTGAGCGTCCTCTCACAGAGAACCAGAGATAGAAGTCTGCTAATCATTACTGTCTGCTGCTGCAGACTCTGCAGAGCTCACACAGGGCTCCTGGCAGCCTCCGTGAGTGCCGTAACCCTGCACACTCACCACCACTAGGGCTGCGGAGCCACTGCTTGTACTATCTCTCTCCCCTTATATAACAATGTCGGAAATACAGAGGAGGAAGATATGGGTTCCTAAAGAACTAAAGGTGTTCTTGACATCCTAGGATATATACCACAAACTCATAATACAGTGGTGGGATACCACTGTCTATGGTACTCCTTTATTTTTGGGGGTGCTTTTCTTTTTTAGTGAAGAGTATTCACTGTTGGATATTATTTACATAGTACACAAGAAGGTGCTCCTCTCACTCTCACATATATATATATATATATAGGTAGATGGTGTGACCCTGATATTGCGCTTCCTAGATGAAGCAGCACCTCTATAGAACCTTGCTGTTAAGAAAGGTGCTAGGGATAGAGGATGGATAGATATAGAATAGAGGTGCGCTACAGATACTATTACCAATGTCCACTTTTTATAAAAACAAATACATTTATTCAGTATTGATTTCTTCAAATATACTTTTCCATTATTCATGCAACATATAGAAACACTCCGTAGTCATATGCGTTTCGTCTTTCAGGACATCAGAATGCTGTGTATCACAGGAATCCAAGCCAGTGTTGCCACACTGGCTTGGATTCCTGCAATACACAGCATTCTGATTTCAGAGAGAATCTACATCTCTGTGGCTGTGGATTGATATATATGCATTCACCATCTGAATGATATCTGCTCACTTATGAACATTTTAGAGACCAGCTGTTACCTAGACCCTTTGTGAACTAGGTGATTGCAAATACCTACTCTATCTATCCTATTGCAGTATATCACTGCATTAAATAGAGGATCTGACTTTCCAATTAGATGTATTTCTGCCCCTGATGAAGTCCCGAAGGACGAAACACATAGGGATACGGAGTGTTTTTATATTCTATATGTGGTATGAATAATGGAAAAGGTACAAGAAAAGTAAGATACTGCGCTTCCACTTGGATAAACCAGGGTCCCTGGTAGTATCACCTACAGTACTACAAAGAACACAGTAAAAAACAGGAGTAGGGGCCCGCGCTTCCTATTGGAGCAAATGTTGTTATCCTTTAGTATTACTTTTTGGTTTAAGGTTTCCTTCCTTTGATCAATTGGGTGTTTTGACCTCAGGAAAAAACAGAAAGAGATTTCATGGTGCAGACTAAGGGCCTTATTCTAGTTCACTCTTTCTGACAAAATCCTTCTTAGATGGACAAAACCACGTGCACTGCAGGGGGCAGATGTAACTTGTGCAGATAGAATTAGATTTGGGTGAGTTATTTTGTTTCTGTGCAGGGTAAATACTGCTTTAGTTTTACACTGCAATATACAGTAGATGTCACTTTGAAATAAAACCCCACCCAAATCTAATTCTCTCTGCACAAGTAACATCTGCCCCACCTGCAGTGCACATGGTTTTGTCCATCTAAGAAGAATTTTGACAGAAAGAGTGAACTAGAATAAGGCCCTAAGTGATATATAAGCATATTTATATATTTATGATGGTAAGGTGCCCGTACTGTATAGTGGCCTCTTCTAGACCAGAAATCACACGTAGATTGGGGGTCACACACTTAATAGACCAACTTGTCAATTCCTCCACTTCCCTCTAATCCACCAACGCGTTTCGACTTTCCAAGTCTTCCCACACCCTGAGGAAGCACTGTTGTGCTATTCATTGCACGTCTGCACTCACGTGGTGCATCTTTTTTGAGACTGCTAGTAATTCAGAAGAAGTCCATCACTTTACTGAGAATGCTTGACTGTAATATGGCAGAAGGAGGATCCGAAGCATGGGGGCATATGCAATTCTCCATTGGGGATACATTTAAATTTTCTGAATCCGAAGCAGAGGCAATAGTTTTCACCAAAGGCATTGAGGACGAAGCAGAGGCTTCTACCAGCAATATTGTCTATAGGGATCTACTCCATTTAAAGAAAAAAGAAGTAGACTACCACCTACACTGCCTCTTACTTTTGGATTACTACAAAACAAAGAAAATCCCCAGGGGCTTCAGGGTCCGAAATTGCCCCACAATAGGCAGATACATCCAAGTGTTCTGTAAAGGCTGGGTCGATATATTAAAACAATACTCCCTGGACCTCATGGTCCTGGTTATAGAGCAATCTGCCAAAGAATTGGAAAAGATGAAAGCAAAGATTCAAGCCTATGAGGACCTGCACCTTACAGCCCTAGTATCTGATCATGAAACGGATTGGTTGGATAAACTCAAGCTTCAAATTACACAATATAAAAAAGAACTTATCAAGTTCAAAAAAGACAAATCCAACAAGGTGGACCTTGACTATGAAAGACACACAGTCTATAGGTGGCTAGCCGATCCGCACTCCTCTGATCGGAAGCACCCTTTTTTCAGATGTAACAAAAGGTCTACACACCGATTTCACACAGAGTCTTCTGGTGAATCAGGAAACTTTTCAGCCGAAAGAGATGGACCGGGTAATACAAAGGGCCCTTTAGGGGTTGCCACCCGGGCCACACTAACCGGAAAAAACGTCAGTTTACCAGAAGGGAGCAAAAAAACAAGAGGCAGGGAGGCCCCCCAAGCCGATGAAGGATTGATTTTTAACCTGTCTATATACAAGCTCTCAGCCAGTGAATACAAGCTCCTTAGCAAAGGACTCTCATTTATACCATCGGTACCCAGGGCCGGTGCCACCACTAGGCAGGACTAGGCATTTGCCTAGGGCACCAGCCACTGGAGGGCGGTACTGAACCGCCGAGGTACCATAGAGAGGTACCAGAAAGCAGGGAGTGGAGAGCAGGTGAGTATGTAATCCTCCTCCCTCTCCCCTCCCCGACCCCCATCCTACCCTTTAATCAACGCTGCCCCCCCGCGCCGCCCGCTTCCTGCTCCCCGCTGGGGGGGATTTCAGCGCGCCAGTATCGCCCGCACCCCCCCCGTGCCGTATTGCACCCGCCGAACCCGAAACCCCCCCCCCCCGTGCCGCAGTATCATCCGCACCATCCCCCCGGCCGGGCGGCGGGCGGCACGGGGGTTTTTGCCTGGGGCGGGCGGGGGGCTTGCACCGGCCCTGTCGGTACCATTTGACAAACTGCATTGGAACATTGAAAACAGGCCTTTCACAGGAAATTGAAGCTCAAGGAATATTACCTAGCTAAACCTTCAACCACTGATACTGCTGCCGCCACCATCCCCAAGCAATTGCATCCATTTAAAACCAAATCTACTTTTGAGTCCATCAGTATGAATGCGAGCATCAAATTATATATGAGGATGGTTGATGAAGAAGTCATAGCAATCTCCGGGAGACCAATGCATCCTAATCTCACACCATTAGAACAGGACGTGTTGTATAATTTATCTAACAACAAAAGTCTTATAATAAAGCCTGCAGACAAGGGGAAGGCATTGTGCTCCAAGATGTACAAGATTATACAGACAAAGCACTATGGCAATTGCAGAATGAATCTGTATATCGCAAGTTACCAGCTGATCCTACAGCTCAGTGTAAAAAGGGATGCGGTCATTCGGTCTACAGCATGATGGTCGACAGTCATTAGGTTGACATGCGTCTAGGTAGACATAGGAAAAGGTTGACATGTTTGTAGGTCGAAAGGTCATTAGTTTGACAGGTCATTAGTTCGATAATGTTTAGGTCGACGGTCAAAAGGTCGACATGGGGGTTTTCACTGTTTTTTTGAGCCGACATGTGCCGACAGGCAGTATTTCATGCAATACCATCCACTAGGGCGTGGTGTAAAAATTTAAATAGTGTGCTGAGTGTAGTGAGGCACCGTGCCCGATGCATCGCGAGCACAGCGAGTGATGCAAGGGGATGTGGTGCACTTTAAACTGTGTCCATGTCGACTGTGTTGACATTCAGGAAAAAAAAAGTGAAAAACCCCATGTCGACCTTTTCCCTGTCAACCTAAACAATGTCGAACTAATGACCTGTCGAACTAATGACCTTTCTAACTAATGACTAGAGACAGGATTATATGCATTTGCATATTTGCATATGCATTTGCATATTTTGTCCATTCTCACTGGTTATTGTATATTTTACCTAAAGTCTAGTGATGGTGCATATTTTAGGCCCAACCCTCTTCCCACCCGTGAGTCACAGCTCTGCTTTGCGCTGCTGCTGCTGGACAGGTAGTGATAGAGGGGGAAATTTACCAATATGAAAAACCTAGTTTTTCGTATTGGTATTTTCCCTACGACTGCATACGACTGTTTAAGTCGTATGCAAAGTCGTGTTCCGGAGGATCAGTTACAAAGCAGTCATATACGACTGCTTTGTAACCCTCCGATGTCGTGGAATTCGTATTAGCAGCCGTATATACGGCTGCTAATACAAATTATTTGTAGGCAGTCTGCACGGATCAGTCAGATCCGTGCAGGCTGTGGTGTAAAAAAATAGAAAAATTAAATAAAAAAAAAAAAAAACAGCGTGGGGTCCCCCCCACAGCCGAAACCAGCACCAGGCTGACAGAGGCTGGAGCTGGTAATTAAAAATCAGGGAACCCGACAAATAGGGGTTCCCTGATTTTTAACAACCAGCCCCAGGCTCCTGCTCTGGGGCTGGTTCCCAAAATACGGGGGACAAAATGAGTAGGGGTCCCCCGTATTTTAAGAACCAGCCCCAGGCAAAACCAGCCAGCAGGGTAATGCCACAGCCGGGGGGAGACTTTTTATGCAAGTCCCCCCGGCCAAAGCATTAACCCTACCGACCAGTCAGCCTGGCCAGGGGCCCTGGGGGAGTGGGGACCCCCCCAATAAAGGGGTCCCCCCCCTCCAGGACTTACCTGACAAGGCTGAAGCCTGGTGCTGTCCTCGATGCCCCTGGGCGGTGGGCATCGAGCTGATAGCGGTGTAAAAAATAGAACAAACTATTGTTTTTTACTGTGGCACTACAAGTGCCAGCAAGCCTCCCCAGCAAGCTGGGACTTGGAGAACCACAAGTCCCAGCCTGCTGGGCATTAAAGGGCCCGCTGGGTCTTGTAGTGCCACAGTAAAAAAAATAGTTAAATAAAACACACTGACACCCATTTTAAATAAAAGTTTAATACACACATTACATACATACTGATACTTACCTTTCTTGATCCCGTAGGTAGCCCTGGTCCTGATGTCCTGTGTCGTCCTCCAGGTCCATGTCGGCTGTCTGCGTCGTCCTCCAGGTCCATGTCGACGGTCCGTGTCGTCCTCCAGGTCCATGGCGGTGTCCGGGTCCGAAGAAATCCATGTTGGAGCTGTGGAAGGAAATCCTACTCACCTGGTCCTGCGCTGAAGAAGTCTTCTCTTGATCCGACGTAATCCAGGTAATCTTCACAGCTGTCGGCGCTCCCCGCTGTCTCCGCTGTCTCTGCATCGCGCTGAGGAGAGATGCTGAGATGTTTCATATTCGGCGCCTCTCCTCAGACTGAATTCTATTGGCCGCCTAGCAGGCCAATCAGGAGCCGAGAAAGTCGGCTCCTGATTGGCCTGCTAGGCGGCCAATAGAATTCAGTCTGAGGAGAGGCGCCGAATATGAAACATCTCAGCATCTCTCCTCAGCGCGATGCAGAGACAGCGGAGACAGCGGGGAGCGCCGACAGCTGTGAAGATTACCTGGATTACGTCGGATCAAGAGAAGACTTCTTCAGCGCAGGACCAGGTGAGTAGGATTTCCTTCCACAGCTCCAACATGGATTTCTTCGGACCCGGACACCGCCATGGACCTGGAGGACGACACGGACCGTCGACATGGACCTGGAGGACGACGCAGACAGCCGACATGGACCTGGAGGACGACACAGGACATCAGGACCAGGGCTACCTACGGGATCAAGAAAGGTAAGTATCAGTATGTATGTAATGAGTGTATTAAACTTTTATTTAAAATGGGTGTCAGTGTGTTTTATTTAACTATTTTTTTTACTGTGGCACTACAAGACCCAGCGGGCCCTTTAATGCCCAGCAGGCTGGGACTTGTGGTTCTCCAAGTCCCAGCTTGCTGGGGAGGCTTGCTGGCACTTGTAGTGCCACAGTAAAAAACAATAGTTTGTTCTATTTTTTACACCGCTATCAGCTCGATGCCCACCGCCCAGGGGCATCGAGGACAGCACCAGGCTTCAGCCTGGTCAGGTAAGTCCTGGAGGAGGGGGACCCCTTTATTGGGGGGGTCCCCACTCCCCCAGGGCCCCTGGCCAGGCTGACTGGTCGGTAGGGTTAATGCTTTGGCCGGGGGGACTTGCATAAAAAGTCTCCCCCCGGCTGTGGCATTACCCTGCTGGCTGGTTTTGCCTGGGGCTGGTTCTTAAAATACGGGGGACCCCTACTCATTTTGTCCCCCGTATTTTGGGAACCAGCCCCAGAGCAGGAGCCTGGGGCTGGTTGTTAAAAATCAGGGAACCCCTATTTGTCGGGTTCCCTGATTTTTAATTACCGGCTCCAGCCTCTGTCAGCCTGGTGCTGGTTTCGGCTGTGGGGGGGACCCCACGCCGTTTTTTTTTTTATTTATTTAATTTTTCTATTTTTTTACACCGCAGCCTGCACGGATCTGACTGATCCGTGCAGGCTAAAACGCAAATAGAACAGGAAAATGGTGTTCTATTTTCCTGTCGTATTTGCGTGGGTGTTTTACACCACTAAGCAGCCGTATTATCAGTACGGCTGCTTAGTAAATCAGAAACCACCATTCTTTTGAATGGTGATTTCTGTCGTATCCTATCGATGGTGTAGACATTCGTATTTGTAAATACAAATACGAATGTTCCATCTTTAGGACTACGAATTGTTGTATTTTTGGGATTGTAAATCCCGAAAATACAAATTCGTAAAAAAAAGGTGTATTTCTCCCTACGAATACACCTTTTTTTCTACGAATCCATTTTGGTAAATGTTCCCCAGAGTGTGCAAGCTGGGGCAATATGTGTGCAGTGTGAGGAACCTTGGATGTACGCTATGTCTGACACTGCTCTAGGCTGCCAATCCATGTTGATAAAAGTCAGTCGGGTGGATGCCATTATGAAGCTCCTGAACCTTTGCCTGCCCATGGCCTGGGACTTTACACCAAGAGACTTTTGCAGCAGAGGAGGCGGGCGGAAGGGTTGTGACATCACTTATTGTAGGATCAAGCCAGGTAGGGGGCTTATTGGGTGTTAAACTGATAAGAACAGTCACTTACATTCTGTTGGAACCTCGAAGCAGATCTCTGTGCTGCATGAATCACCCACTGCTCCTTGGCTACACATATTGTACGATCAAGCCAGATAGGGGGCTTATTGGGTGTTAAACTGATAACAACAGTCACTCATATTCTGTTGGAACCCAGTAGCAGATCTCAATGCTGCACAAATCACCCACTGCTCCTTGGCTACACATATTGAAGGATCAAGCCAGGTGGGGGCTTATTGGGTGTTAAACTGATAAGAACAGTCACTCACGTTCTGTTGGAACCTCGTAGCAGATCTCAGTGCTGCACGAGTCACCGACTGCTCCTTATCTACACTTATTGTAGGATCAAGCCAGGTAGGGGGCTTATTGGGTGTTAAACTGATAAGAACAGTCACTTACATTCTGTTGGAACCCAGTAGCAGATCTCAATGCTGCACGAATCACCCACTGCTCCTTGGCTACACATATTGAAGGATCAAGCCAGGTAGGGGGCTTATTGGGTGTTAAACTGATAAGAACAGTCACTTACATTCTGTTGGAACCTCGAAGCAGATCTCTGTGCTGCATGAATCACCCACTGCTCCTTGGCTACACATATTGTATGATCAAGCCAGATAGGCGGCTTATTGGGTGTTAAACTGATAAGAACAGTCACTCACATTCTGTTGGAACCCAGTAGCAGATCTCAATGCTGCACGAATCACCCACTGCTCCTTGGCTACACATATTGAAGGATCAAGCCAGGTAGGGGGCTTATTGGGTGTTAAACTGATAAGAACAGTCACTCACGTTCTGTTGGAACCTCGTAGCAGATCTCAGTGCTGCACGAGTCACCGACTGCTCCTTGGCTACACATATTGTACGATCAAGCCAGATAGGTGGCTTATTGGGTGTTAAACTGATGCTTTTTGGTGCCTAGTTTTTCAAACTGCCATCCTGTCTGTCACTGCAGTGCCAATCCTAGGTGAGTCACGTGATTGTGCCGCACACTTGTGTG
Organism: Crinia signifera; assembly: GCF_055691185.1. NCBI lineage: Eukaryota > Metazoa > Chordata > Amphibia > Anura > Myobatrachidae > Crinia > Crinia signifera. The sequence goes on from NC_139221.1 coordinate 120,187,626, forward strand.
GCTTAGCATAGTTATCGAGCTACCTCTGTGCAACCTTTTGCCCTAAAAAACAATATTGTGAGGTGTTCAGAATATACTGCAAATGAGTGGAAATTAATTATATTAAGGTTAATAATAGCAAAAAAAAAACAAATTCTGCGATTTTATTGATTTTTATGTTTTTTGGAAAAAAATAGAGATCCAAAACACGAAAATGGTGGTGTTTTGGAACAGATACAGATCCAAAACACTGCCCGAGACACAGACCCAACACATGCTTCGTGGTGCACACCCCTAATATACAGACCTGATCACACAACAAATTTTCATGCCAGGTGTTAATGCGTATGGCTTGTAGTACATGGCCATCCAGTGTTGAAATCCAGGCGTTTGGAAAGGGAAGTCAGCGCCAGCCCTTATCAGCTTGTTTCTGTAGCAGCCACCTAATAAGTCGTGGACTAAGCTCAGACTGCATACAGTGGAGAAATCATTCAATAATGAGGGTCTTGCATATGGATTTGCTGCTAATCACCAATTTTTCACAAGCTTTGCACAGCAATCGCTGGCTTCCACAGGGTGGGATTTCACTCCGGCTGGGCTGTGATTACCTGATCGCAGGACTATGCAAATAATTAGCCCCACTATCAGGTCTGAATAACCCCTACTTAATGCTAATAGCTTTTGGTATGCTGGGGGTCCCGCTCATTACATATGCAGGGGGTGGGGACCCGCTCATTAAATATGCATGGAGCAGGACCACCACAATGCTCACTGCTGCCTGGGTCCTAAATACCGGTTCAGAGCCATTCACACTACACAAATAACGGGTCTGAACCGTGTAGGATCCTTCTTTTTAACCGTTTTGAATTACCAGTTTTCTCGAACCGGTAATTTAAAACTGGAGCTTTCACACTGCAGCTATAACCATTTTGAAACTGTTAAAAATCTGCAAATTACCGGGTTATAGCTGCGGTGTAAAAGGGGTATCAGTAAATGTTGCCCCATGTCCTAAATAATAAAAACAGGTTATTTAACAGGTGAGGAAAAGGGTCTGTAATTGGTGTTAAAACTCGAGGCTTCCTCCCTTTTTCACCTAATTGAATGTGGCCTTTCATTCTTACTTTTCACATTCTCTTTTCTTTTGTTTTTAAATTATTTACTAGAAAAATAACTATGCTTACCCTGAGATGAGGAATTGTTAAGTAATGCAAAATAAGTACAGGAATACATTTAAGATGTATTAAATTACTTAATTACATTTTGTTGTTGATATTGTCAGGTTTTTTTTTTGTAAACTTCACCAATAAAATGAGCCACATGAGAGTTGGCATTTAGTTATTAGATCTTATTTGTAGAGGATAACTAGACCTCTTGGTCCATAGTGCTTGTGAGGTCAATATTGCATCTAGTTTGATTGAGCCAACAGGAAATTAAGCAATTATTGTTTTGGTCTTTCATCCAAAGTGGTTTTGTTAAAACTGAAGAAGTTATGCCATTTGTCAACTATCACCCATCAGTTAGAGAATCACCTCTAGACTGTTGATGTGCCCAAGGTGTTGACTAGAAGGGAAGTTGAGGTTTTGTCTGAGTAGCGGATGCATCTTACTTAGGCACAGTTGCCTCCCCAACTAGTAAGGTAGAAACACAGATATTAAGCTTCTACCTTACTTTATTGCTGACTGCATTTGACAGCTGTCCCTAACATTATCTCCACCTCACTCTGGGCGAGATGTACTAAACCTTGAAAAGTGATAAAATGGAGAATGATAAACCACCAACCAATCAGCTCCTACCTGTCATTTTTCAAACACAGCCTGTGACAGAACAGATAGGAGCTGATTGCCTGTTGGTTTATCACTCTCCATTTTGTCACTTTTCAAGCTTAGTACATCTGGCACTCTATGTTTAGCCCAATTAACCTTCACATGATGCTGATGCATGATGATTAGCTGACTGTTTCTCACCTGGCATATTCTCTGCTTTATCATTTGTTCCGGCGTTGCGGCTGACTGACATTAGGTCAAGGTGATGTTTTAGTATAAATAACTCAGCTTGATCTAACCTAGCAATGTTTTAGTCTAGCCTATGAGCACTAGCCCTGGTAGCACTTTGGTTGGAGTGCCACTCTTCATAGTTGATAGCACAGCCTGTCATAGCCTAGCAATTAGCAAACTATACAGTGTTAGTGCTGGTAGCACATTTGAGAGACATAATTCAAGTGCAATGAAGCTTTAGTAACCATCATCTATAACATAATACCTAACAAAGAAATTTGGCTTCCATGTTCAACATTTCAGCTTTTTGGTTCATGTAGCAGTCCATGGAGAAAAAACACTTTTAGGCTATATCAGATTTTCCGACAGCTGTATTGCCTCCTGTGGAATCAGGGCCATAACTAGGCGTGTGCCAGTGCTGCGTACATGGAGCGGAACTGTACTGTGGGCGCATCTGCTGGCATGCACATAGTGGGTTGTTCTGGTTGACACGCAGCTCTGATTTCGCAGCACTGCATGTCATTTTTGCCCGCCTGACGTTTACATTTGCCGCCGCCCCCTATTCGCAATGCGAATTCCCCCGCCCGACTGCGAATGGATGTTTAGCATAAACATCCATTCGCAGCCTATGGGGAAACACTCACATCATTCGATGGTCACCAACCATCGAATGACGGAGAAGGTGTATGCATATCTAAGTGACTCTCAGGTCACTTAGATATGCGTACACACTCGACAGGAACTGGGCGTGCAGCTGACATCCGGTGATGTCACCACTATGCTGCTGCCGGCAGGTGCGGGAGTGGCCAAAAAAGGGATGGGGCTACATGGAATAGAGTGGTGGGCTACACTGAAGTGAAGGGTGGAGCTACACGGACCAGGGCTGCAGAGGAATAGGATGAAATGCTACAGATCCAGCCAGCCAGCCAGATGCTAGGTAAGTGGCAGGAAACAGAGTGAATAAGAGTGTATATGTAAGCGAAAATGTGAGCGAAAATGTCTGGGTGCTATGTGCCTAAGTGGTGCTACTACTGTAGGCGCTAGGTGCCTAAGTGGCGCTACTACTGCAGGTGTTATGTGCGTAAACTATGCTACTACTGCTGGTGCTATGTACATGAGTGGCACTGCTACTGCAGGTGCTCAGCGTAAGTGACACTATTCCTGCAGGCACTATGTGCATTAGCATTGCAAATCTTGCGGGCGCTATGTACATAAGCAGTGCTCGTCCTTTTAACATTATGTGCATAAGTGGCACTACTCCTGTGGGCATTATGCGCATAAGCAATGCTACTCCTGTGGTCATTGTTTGCGTCAGCAGGGCTACACCTGTGGGCATTATTTACGTAAGTGGTACTAATTCTGTGGGTGCTACTTCTGTGTGCATTGTCAGCGCTTCTCCTGTGGGCATTAAGTGTATAAGCGGCACTACACATGTGGGCATTGTGTGCGTGTGTGTAGACAGCACTACTCCTGCATAAGTGGTGCTATTTCTGTGTGAATTGTGTTTTTTAGTGGCATTCTTTCTCTGAGCATAGTATGTGTAAGTGGGGCTACTCCTGTGGGTATTGTGTGCATAAGCAGTGGTAGTCATGTGCAAAATGTTTGCATAAGAGGTGCTACTCATTTGGAAATTGTGTGCATAAGTGGTGCTCCTCCTGTGGGTATTGTGTGCCTAAGCTATGCTGCTGCTGTGGGCATTATGGCCCTTATTCTGGTTCACTCACAAAGACAAAATGGACAAGGTAGACCATTGGAATACTCACCTGCTTATTCTTCTGACCACGGGGTCCCTAACTATTGGAAGTCTTCAGCTTATTTCCTGCTTTATTGGATACAAATTGCCACAAGGTTGAAGGTAGGCTTCCAACATCAGCCATTCAGGGCCGGCGCCACCACTAGGCAAAACTAGGCATTTGCCTAGGGCGCCGGCCACTGGAGGGCGGCATTTTGCCCCCCCCCCCCCCCCGGGTACCTGTCCTGCGGCGCTGTGTATTTAAAGCTGGCGGCGGAGGCAGCGGGGGTCCCTGCAGTCCATTAGAAATAACGAGCGCTATCCGCCGGGCTATGCGGAAGCGCTTCTGTTGTGAAAACACTGGCAGCACGCTGATTGGCTGAGATCAGCGTGCGCCGTGCTGCCAGTGGTTTCACAACAGAAGCGCTTCCGCATAGCCCGGCGGATAGCGCTCGTTATTTCTAATGGACTGCAGGGACCCCCGCTGCCTCCGCCGCCAGATTTAAATACACAGCGCCGCAGGACAGGTACCCCCCTCCCCCGGCACCGGACAGCGCCGCAGGACAGGTACCCCCTCCCCCGGCACCGGACAGCGCAGCAGGACAGGTACCCCCCTCCCCCGGCACCGGACAGCGCCGCAGGACAGGTACCCCCCTCCCCCGGCACCGGACAGCGCCGCAGGACAGGTACCCCCCCTCCCCCGGCACCGGGGCGCCCCCACCCTGACTCGCCTGGGGCGCTCCGGTGCCTTGCACCGGTCCTGCAGCCATTCCCTGCAGCCATCTACTTGGGACTACTACATTGTGGACAGTGCAGGTCACACCTTCACCCCGATTTGGGGTTCACCTCCCCATGTCAGATCTGATTATAAAGCCAATTATTTTATTTATATGTTTTTTATAGTGTTGTACATTTATGTAAGATACTTTATGCAACTATATGCATTCTTTAAAGTGTCCTATGAATATTATTTTTTAATAATAAATATATTTATTATTTTTGAAAATTTGATTCACTCATTATTAAGTATGAGCACTGCCTCTTTTTGTGTTTTTTACAAGATTGACAATGGTGAGTGTCATCTTGTCTGTCCATCTGTGTGTGTTTGTTCCGGCCTGTCTGAGGTCAAGGCCTCACCTAGGTGTGCGAGTGCCCATAGATTACACTCTGGGCTCTGAGGCCGTGTGACGATGATGATGTTTCCTGGAGCCCGAATAGTGCCTCTGTAGAGAGGTCGCAGGACGGAGGGCGCATCGATCTGCGCGATGGAAGAAACACACTCACAACCTCTCTTTCCTCCTAGGTGTTCGTGTCCGGGTGCCGGAGATTTCCAGGACCGTGGTTTGTCACGGCCTGAAGGTGAAAGGGTGCAGTGCCTGGTAAGAGGTCAGTTTACACCTGCACTGCAGCAGGCACCACACCGCACTGCCCACGACACCCAGGGCCGGCGCAAGGCACCGGAGCACCCCAGGCGAGTCGGGGTGGGGGCACCCCAGTGCCATGGTGTGTGTGTGTGGGGGGGAGGTACCTGTTGCGCCTTCTGGGGAGGAAGGGGTGTCTATTCCGGAATCTGACAGGAGCCCGCACGGGTACCTGTCCTGCGACGCTTTGTGTATAAACCTGGCGGCGGGGGTCCCTGCAGTGAATAATAAATAACAAGAAAATGGGGGATTTTTTTACCTTGCAGCGGTGCAAAGAAAAAGACAGTAAACGCTTTGTGGGCGCACTCTTGTAACAAAAACGAACAAATATGTAGTATACAATGATAGGCCTGAATTGGCTAATTAGTAAGGAACACAAGCAGTAGGCGGCTCTGAAACCACTGAATGGTGATACCCGGACCCCACACACAAAGATACCACACCTGGACTTCTCCAGGGGTCACCCACCTGAGTACTGTCCAGGCCCTTCACTGCTTGGCTTCCAAGTTCGGAAGGATGTTGGGCAGGCCAGTGAGGTATGGTGGTATACTGTATGGGGACCTTAGTCACCCCCAGTGGTCCCAGTCAACCGCTTGCGTATCCGAGATTATTGCTGTCACAGCTATGCTCACAAAAAATTATTATTAATACTGCAATTAGTTAGTAAAGAGATAGATCTCTAAAAAATAAAAAATTAAAAATTAAAAATAAAAATAAAAAATATAAAATATCAAATAAGAAAAATAAGAAAATTAATAAAATAATAAAAAAAACAATAATCAATCAAACTCAATAATGGTAACTCTCATACTATATATATAGTTCACTAATAGAACTATTATATAACCAATGTACACATATAGGGTATGGGCAAATGTCCCACAACCAAAATGGCGTCTTCCCACATATATTACTAGTTGGTTCATTACACATTGATATTGCATCTAAGGTCAGGTCCAAACGGGGACTCACTACCCAAATGTTCGTGTATCAAGTATTACCAACATAATTAAATAGCAAATAGCAGGCAGTTATAATACACTGACAGCACGCATTTACTAATTCAGATGAGAAGGATTAGGAATAAAGGCCCAGCATTGGTCGAACGACCCATCAATCAAAACAAACGGCATTGCATTGGACGGGACTCAGAATAAAGGGCAAATGCCCCTAACCAACATGGCGCTGCATGAAGAAGCCGTCGTAGGCGAAACACGTGTCCAGCCGCCCCCCACGTCACTAGAGAACCAGCAGCGGGATTACTACTGACCAGCGCTCACAACTCAACGCTCATCAGCGACGTCTCTGCCGGGACTCCACAGCCTGCACTTGCGGCTGATCACCCGGGAGACTTCGCCACTAACACCCGCACTGCCGGAGGAGTTTTCAGCGTCACCTCTCTCACGATACGCCATCCACCTGCCGGAGCACAAGCAGGTCAAGGTACGGGAGCAGACCGTGGACTTACAGAGTGTCCCAGTCTTGCTCCGTCTAATTAACCATTGCTATACCCCATATCATCCGCTTATAACCTTCACCTATCTGCCACTGAGGACGGGTTTGGCTATATTGTATCTACTGTGGCTATAGTGTATCTATTTTCATGCTAACGTCATAACACCGTCTAGCCTTAACCTACATCAACCTGATTGCCACAGTATACTTAATCTTGGTGTGTTATCAAGCAATTGACTGTGAGCTGCATACTTAAAACCACCACAGCTTACAGGCAGCTAAGAACAGTAATATCACTGGCACCCGGCAACATAGGATAATTTAATTTCTAAACATTTGTACAATATATTGGATGACTTTCTGCTGTAATTTCAATTAGAAATTGTGCTGTAATTATTTACCTTCTACAAAGTACCATCTGACATAACCACCATCCATAGTAAAATCTTGTGGATACAACCCGGAGGTATCAGGGAGTACAGTGACTTTAGAGATCTATCTCTTTACTAATTAATTACAGTATTAATAACAAAAATTTTTGTGAGCATAGCTGTGACTTTTTGCTGTTATTTCAATTAGAAATTGTGCTGTAATTATTTACCTTCTACAAAGTACCATCTGACATAACCACCACCCATAGTAAAATCTTGTGGATACAACCCGGAGGTATCAGGGAGTACAGTGACTTTAGAGATCTATCTCTTTACTAACTAATTGCAGTATTAATAATAATTTTTTTGTGAGCATAGCTGTGACAGCAATAATCTCGGATACGCAAGCGGTTGACTGGGACCACTGGGGGTGACTAAGGTCCCCATACAGTATACCACCATACCTCACTGGCCTGCCCAACATCCTTCCGAACTTGGAAGCCAAGCAGTGAAGGGCCTGGACAGTACTCAGGTGGGTGACCCCTGGAGAAGTCCAGGTGTGGTATCTTTGTGTGTGGGGTCCGGGTATCACCATTCAGTGGTTTCAGAGCCGCCTACTGCTTGTGTTCCTTACTAATTAGCCAATTCAGGCCTATCATTGTATACTACATATTTGTTCGTGACGTGGGGCAGCAAATCCCCCCCATAAAAACAACAATCTTCTTGGGGATTCAACTCATTTTTGCAGCCTACGGTCACTCGGGCTCATGTACCTGAGATGACTATATGCACTGAATGATATATAGAAGTGTGACTGTAACCTATTTTTCATTAGATATATTATACTAGAATATATCGCATACAATCACACAACAAAACCCAAGCAAGTGAATACCAAAATCTTTTCAACGCGCCTATTATTTTAATCGAGAGTTTATAATAAAAGCTAAGTTTTAACTTAATTTCACTACACATCAAATTAATTTTTGTTACAAGAGTGCGCCCACAAAGCGTTTACTGTCTTTTTCTTTGCACCGCTGCAAGGTAAAAAAATCCCCCATTTTCAGTTTAGTTACTGAACGCTGGGCGCACCACCAGCACCAGAATCACAAGCATTAGCCTAAGTGGTTTATTACGCTGGTACAAGATTATTTCTAAATTAATCTAATTTAAGCTGTAGCGGGTCCATCCCCCTTGTCTTTCTACTAATAAATAACAAGCTCTATCCGGCGGCGCGGGAAGTGCTTCTATTTTGAATAAACACTGGCCGCACGCTGATTGGCTGAATCAGCGTGCGGCCAGTGTTTTCAAAATAGAAGCACTTCCCGCGCCGCCGGATAGAGCTTGTTATTTATTATTCACTGCAGGGACCCCCGCCGCCGCCAGGTTTATACACAAAGCGTCGCAGGACAGGTACCCGCGCGGGCTCCTGTCAGATTCCGGCATAGACACCCCTTCCGGACAGACATATAAACAAAATAACCAGCTTAAACAGTTTTACAACTCTTGGTAACAGGGGTAGTCAAGGCTTTGGGGGTTATTTTGGTTCACTTTTTCTGACAAATTCCTTCTTAGATGGACAAAACCATGTGTACTGCAGGTGGGGCGGATGTTACTTGTGCAGAGAGAGTTAGATTTGGGTGGGGTTTTACTTCAAAATGAGATCTATATTGCAGTGTAAAAATAAAGCAGTCAGTATTTTCCCTGCAGAGAAACAAAATAACTCACCCAAATCTAATTCTCTCTGCACATTTTACATCCGTCTCCCCCTGCAGTGCACATGGTTTTGTCCATCTAAGAAGGAATTTGTCACAAAGAGTGAACCAAAATAACCCCTTTGTGCAAATGGAGGCAGCTTGTCACTATGTGGAGCAGCCGCATACTCAGGGGAACGGCAAGTAGTTGCTGGAGGGTGTGGTGTTCCAGCCGCATACTCAGGGGCACGGTGAGTAGTTGCTGGAGGGTGTGGTGTAACAGCCGCATACTCATGGCATGGTGAGTAGTTACTGGAGGGTGTGGTGTAACAGCTGCATACTCAGGGACCTGGCGAATAGTTGCTGGGTGTGGTGTTCCAGCTGCAAACTCAGGGACATGGCGTGGAATTGGTGGAGGGTGAGGTGTTCCAGCCGGATACTCAGGGAAATGGTGTGGCATTGGTGGAGGGTGAGACATGCTGTGTGCCACCATGTTTCCTTGGCTTGGGGGAAAAAAATTGTTTGCCCTCTGCTATACATTGGATAACTGCCCTCAAAAGTATTATGTGGTGGTGGGGATGTGCATAGCCTTGTGTCCTACATAAAAGGCTATTAAGGACCTCTATTTGTGTCTCTTGATTTTCTCAATTTATACGCTCATGCATACCAACAATTTCTGTAAGGAAAGAGGGAAAGAGTTCTGTAGCTCACGCTCATTGTCCATAAATCGCTGGAGGCGAGCATCTTCATGAACTTGCATAGATTGATCCATTTCCATCAGGTGTTCGAGCATTATGGCGGTCATTGCTTTTGTGGCCCTTCTCTTCCATTGTGGAACATTATAAACTATGGGAAGAACAAGCACAACACAATACTACAGCAACCTATAATATTGATATTTCTGCACCTTTTAAAATTACATTGATGGTGCCCATACACTAGGAACCCACCATATGGACTGCATACTGGGTTCAGGCTGGCCAGGGGGGGATTGCGGCCAACTTCTCATTCCGACCTGTTAGCAATGTTGCTGACAGGCCTGAATCAGATCCCTACTACACACATGCATGTTGGTGTTAAATCGAAAAAATACATAAATAAAAAAGCAGTGTTGCCTGAGGCCTGTTCCCTCCTGCACACTAGCTACATGCTGCGACAATTTCTTTTAAACAAAAATTGTGTACTGTGTAATATTGGTGTGTGGAAAAGTATTAAATAACTGGTACTTGTGGATTATCACGGCTCCCATCGCATGCCATATATAGTGGCATGCGATGGCATGCGATTGGATACGATTTTTGCCGGTTTTTACCATTTTTCCAAAATCGCATGCGATCGCATGCGTTTTTTAACAGAAAAGCATCCAAATGCATTGAAATTAGTATCAAACATGTTCAATGGCCCCCAAATGTCTTTTTTGAGGCCGTACCACCCCCATTATCAACGCGAACCCGAAGCGTGGCGAGCGCCGGCGGTACGCTGCCTATTGGTGGCACCGGCCCTGCCCCAATACGCTTGTTTTTTGCATCTTGTGTGAAAAACCTGTGTCTAGGCTGTTCACACTGCCGTACGCCCATGTATTACCCAGTAAAAACACTGCAAAAACCCATGTGTAATTCCCAGGACCTAAACACCTGGGAATTTCACTAAGACCCTTTCACACAGAGACGCGACATGGGAAATTACCACTTGCCCTGGCAAATACCAGGGTTTTTGCGGCACTGAGAACGGGGTATAAGTCAGTGGAAGTCACCCTAATTTTAAATAAGTAAGTAGAAATGTTGCTATATAAAAATTATATTTAGACACAACCCTTAAAGTTTTATTACATGTATAGATACAAAAAATGTGTTATAGTAATAGTGATAAATAGGGACTCTTTAATATTTGACTATTATAATGCCTAGACACTCGCAGTGTTTTCCTAGGCATGCCTGCATTTTTCTTAGAACTCCCACGAAATGGACGGTTTCCGTCCTCAAACACCTACTTCTTATCAATCACCCAGTCTTGCTAATAGAAAAGGTATTTTATCGCCGGACAGTCTGAATTAACCCCTGTGACATCTGTCTCCATTGCTAGATGAATCTACTATGAAATAATCCACAACATCTTTTAAATATTGTACTGACCGATTGAAACATCAAAACTACAAAAACTTTCCTCCTTTGTTGTATTTCTATGATTGAAAGATGACAACTGGGGAGCCAACAGAGAGCAGAATTAAAGTCAAGTGTACAAAGGGTTCTGCTAGAGAAGGTTGTCTGGACAGATAACAGGAGCAAAGCTTTTGGTATGGCTCTGCTGTAATAGGCTGCCAGGGGACAGATCAAGTGTTTCTGCAAACTGGAAGAGTTGCCTAGAAACTGGAATATTTGTATCTGTCACAGATTGCTGGAAAATTCAACTTAGCATTTATTTTTAGCTGAAACTCCGCCTTCTACAAAGTAGCAGAACAGTGCATGTGTTCCATGCCAGAGAGCTCTGCAGTCCCAGAGAGGTAATTCTGATCATGGTCCTACCTGCTTAATGATAAAAAAAAGGATTCAAATCAATGTCCAATCAGTGTCTGTATTATGAACAATTATTTATTTATTAACAGTTCCAACATATATTACTCATCGCTTTACAGAGAATATTTGAACATTCACATCAGTCCCTGCACAAGTGGAGCTTACAATCTATATTCCCTACCACATGTACACACACACAGAAAATCTAGGGTTAATTTTGTTGGAAGCCAATTAACCTACCGGTATATTTTTGGATTGTGAAGGAAACTGGAGTACCCGGAGTAAACTCACGCAAACACGGGGAGAATATACAAACGCCGCACAGTTAGGGCCATGGTGGGTTTAACGGAAAATGATAGATGATTGTAAGAAGGTGTGGTTGCACATATTTCCTTCAAATGTTACATTTATAGGGTGGATTAATAGGGCAAAAAATATGTGTCTGAAATATTTAACTGAACTCATAATTTTTCAAATTCCAAGTAAGCTAATAGCATTTCTAGCATCCTTCTTTATACTGCAATTCATAATGCATTTGATAGATACTTCATGCTTGCCTGCTCTCCCAGAATACCTGGCAGGCTCCCAAAAATCACGTGGCCTCCCCCCAGGAAAGTAGGCAAGGATCCCACACCCTGCTTCCCCAGCCCCTGCCGCACCCCCATACTAAAATTCAGAATGAAGAATGTGACATACCAATCAGGGGCGGGCTTGGCCGGGGGGGCAGGGTGCCATGTGCCCACCAGGCCGCTCTATCAAAGTGTGTTGCAGACCTTTGCTCCCTGTAACCTGCGGCGCCAGCTCTCAAAACATGGCCGAGGCCCATGGCTACAGGAACATGGATGAAAAGGGAGTAACAGCCCCAAACTACTTTTGCGCCTTCACCATAAAACATGTATTTATAAAAAATTGCTTATCTTTCAATCTGCTTAGAAATGCGGTTAACACTTCATGCTCCAGAAAACTCCAGTATCAAACATGTAAAAGAATCATATAACAGCATCCATAGCGTAATACAGTCTTTTTAATACATATAATAAAAAACAAATGTAGGGAAAGAAACCCCTTGAAAATTTTCAAATAAAATGTTCAAACAATGGCAAATTACCAATTCCAATGAGAACAATGTGGTTAAACACGTTCTCAGTATGGAAAAGTTCTCAAACAGGCTTAATAGGTATCCCAGCATACACGTCCGTCCCAGGTCTCCTGCAGTAAAGATCCCAGTCTGGCGTCTCCCGTCTCTGAGCGGTAAAGTAGCCTCCGCACAGTCCCAGCAGTTATGGCCGACGCATTTCGACCACGTCCGTGGTCTTTTTCAAGGCAATAGTAAGTGTCCATAGGCACCCCTATGCAGTATTATATAGCTCCGTGCACGATGTACAATTCAAAACACCTGTTTTCAAACTTCCTTGTTTGAACGCCAATGATTTGGCGCTCTGGAGGTCACGTGTCCGGCTCCCGCGGGTCCGTCCAATCCGTGTCTGTCTCTAGGTGTAGACGTAATGAAAGGGCATATTCTGCCCATACTTAAGATGGTGCATGTTGAACTTCCGGATCCCCGTATTTTTAGAAGTATTCAGCCTAAGGGACCCGGTCACGTGATCCCCTTACATCATCGGGATTCCTCTATATCTCTATGGAAACTATCAATAGCATCCTCATCCTTGTAGCCTATAAAAAACGGGGGTATGAATAAATTATATAGTGTTAGAACATTCTAAAATGAACAATATTATAAAATATAATAAAATAGTAGCACCCACTCACAGTGTTACTTTTTTTTTATTATTATTATTTAAAAGAACAGTGTGGAAAAAGATAGTTGTGGAAAATATCAGATTCTTACCTGATAATATGTTTTCCTCTACTCCACCATGGCAGCCATCACATATGGGTTTTTCCCTGATTGGGTAGCTTTGGAAAGGAAAAAAAGACTCCTCCTGTATAAAAGGCTCCTCCTCCTTCCTGCTTGTGTCTTCGTTCCTAGCTCTCAAACACAAACAGTTAATTGCACACAAATACAGGGTAGGGAACTATGCTGTCATGGTGGAGTAGAGGAAAACATATTATCAGGTAAGAATCTGATATTTCCTCTACCTCCCCCATGGCAGCCATCACATATGGGTAATACCCAAGCAGTTCCATGTTCCAGGGCTGGGTAAATCATATTTCAAACAAATCATAAATTTATCACTCTTTTTTTTTTTTTTTTTTTTTTTATATACATATATATATATATATACTTTCTTTTTTTTTTTTTTTTTTATAACACTGCAGACAGTACCTTACGTCCAAACTTTGCGTCTGCTGACGCCATCACATCTAATCTATAATGTCTGGCAAAGGTGTGCACCGAAGCCCATCCCGCGGCTTTACACAGCTCTAATATGGATGCTTCGCCCTTTTCTGCCCACGTTGCCATTGCTCGGGTCGAATGCGCCTTCAACCCGTTGGGCGGCTCTTCCTCCACTGATTTATAGGCCTCCAAGATGCAACACCGAATCCACCGGGCAATTGTCATCTTTGATGCCTTCTGCCCCTTGTTCTTACCCTCAGTAAGTATAAATAAGTTTTTATCTTTTCTGATTTCTCTGGTCCTCTGCTTATATATAGTTAGAGCCCTAACTACATCCAGCTTATTCAAACGAATTTCCTTATCATTTTTGGGATCCCCGCAGAACGACGGGAGGACAATCTCCTGATTCAAATAAAAGTTCGATACCACCTTGGGCAAGAACTGCGGATTTGTCCGTAGTACTACTTTATCTTCAAACTCATTCATGAAGGGCTCCTCTGACCATAGCGCTTGTATTTCTGATACCCTTCGGGCCGACGTTATAGCCACAAGGAAAGCCACTTTCCAAGTAAGTATCTTAAGCGAGACTTCCTGTAACGGTTCAAAAGGCTCTTTAGTAAGAGCATTGAGCACTAAATTCAGGTCCCAAGGTGCTAACGGCTGATGAAACCTTGGCCTTATCTTTTTTGCCGCCTGAAAAAACCTCTGGATATATCGATCCTCCGCTATATTCTTATCCAGCATAGCCGCCAGTGCTGACACCTGCACTTTCAAAGTGCTAACTGCTAGTCTTCTATCCAGGCCCTCTTGCAGGAAATCTAATATCACCGGAATCTGCTCCGGGCTTCTGTTTTTTTCTCTGCACCATGATGTGTATTTTAACCACGTCTTGTAATATACTTTAGATGTATTTAGCTTCCTTGCTTTAAGTAATGTCTCCACCACCTAACTAGAAAACCCTTTCTTTATAAGTGTCCTGGTTTCAACAGCCACGCCATCAGATTCCAGGCTGACGGTTGAGGCTGTTGCACTTTGCCCTGTATCAGCAAATCCGCCCTCTCTGGTAGTTGCATCGGTCCCTCTATTGTCATGCGAAGTAGTTGGGGAAACCAAGGCCTCCTGGGCCACCTTGGCAGGATTGCGATTAACGTCGCCTTCTCCCTTTGCACCTTTCATAGAAACCATGGCATTATTGGGAACGGTGGGAAAGCATAGAGAAGTTGCTTTGGCCAGACTGCTGTTAGTGCGTCCCACTGCTCGGCCTGTGCATCCTGGAACCTTGAAAAGTACCTCTCCACTTTCCTGTTTTGTCTTGACGCCATGAGATCCACATCTGGGTTGCCCCATTTTCCTGCCAGCATCGCGAAGACCTCTCTGTTCAGTCCCCATTCGCCTGACAGACACAGGGTCCTGCTTAGGCCGTCCGCCACTTGATTGTCCTTGCCTGCCAAATATACCGCCCTTAGGCTTTGGACTTGTTCCTCCGCCCAGGCCAACAGTCTCTCGGCTTCTTGCATCATGCTTAAGCTCCGCGTTCCTCCTTGTCTGTTTATGTATGAAACAACTACCTGATTGTCCGATCTGACTATCAACTCCTTGTTCTTTACCCTTTCTTGGAAGACTCTGCATGCGCACACTACTGCCCTCATCTCCTTGAGGTTCGAGTGCATTCTCTTCTCTTGTGTTGACCAGACCCCTTGGGCCGACTGGTCCTCGCAGACCGCCCCCCCAACCGGTTCCGCTTGCATCTGTTGTTATCACTACCTGGTCGGGCAGATGGAACAGTCTTCCTGCCTGCAATCTGCCTCTGTCTGACCACCACCTCAGATCTTCTTTTGCTCTCTGTGTTAGCCAAATTTGCTGAGTCAGATCCTTGCTGTTGCCATTCCACTGCGTCAAAAAGCACCTCTGTAGTTTTCTTGTATGGAATCTCGCCCACTGTAAGGTTTCCAATGCCGAGGCCATTAGCCCCAACACCTTCATACATGTTTCTGCTGACGTCACTGATTTCCCTATTAAGGGTTTTATTGACTGGATTAACTTCTCCTGTCTTTCCGGCGTCAAGGTAACCCGGAGCGCCCGAGTGTCAAAGATCACCCCCAGGTATTTTATCTTGTTTGAGGGCTCTAATTGACTTTTCTTTTTGTTTATTAACCAACTGTGCATTATTAAGAACTGTAAGACCTCCTCGGTATGTTTCACTGCTAGTTCTCTCGTCTCCGCCATAATTAGTAAGTCGTCTAAGTACGGCCATATCACTATGCCCTTTTGTCTTAGTTTTGCCACTAACACCACTAGTATTTTGGTAAACGTCCTTGGCGACGTCGCTAGGCCAAAAGGTAGTGCCCTGAATTGGTAGCTTATCCCCAGGATAGAAAACCTCAGGTATTTTTGATGGCTGACACAAATGGGCACGTGAAGATACGCGTCTTTGAGGTCTATAGAGGTCATGTAAGTATCCTTCTTGAGGTCTGGTAATATACCTCTTACCGACTCCATCCTGAATGTTTTTACCTCGACTAGCTGGTTTAATTTTCTCAGATCCAGTATCGTTCTGAATCCCCCCGATGGTTTTTGGACCACAAAGAACCGTGAATACCATCCTTCTCCTATTTGTGACTGCGGTGTTTCCACCACCACTCTCTGCTGTACCATCTCTTTCAGGCTGGACAGTAAGGCTTCCTTCTCCACCAGATCCCTTGGTATTGGAGATTCCGTGAAGAATGCCCCCGGCTGTTGTTTGAATTCTATTTTGTAGCCTTGCTGTATAATCTCCCGTACCCACTTGTCCGAAGTGGATACTTCCCAGGTGCTCCGAAATTTGAGCAGCCTGGCCCCAACCGCCTGGGGTTCGGCGTCATTGCGTATTTTGCTTTGTGGCGAATTTACTGTCTCTGCCCCTTTGGGCCCGAAAATTCGCCCTCGACAGCCAGGTACCTCTTCTGTACCCTCTGCCCGGCCTATAGCTTCTGGCCTCTCTGTACTCCTGACTCTGGAACTTGAAGTTTCTATTTCCAGGTGTTTTCCTACTTTGTTTTTCTTGAGGCAGCCACACTGATTTGCCTCCAGAAATTTTTGTAATGATCTGGTCTAGTTGGGTGCCAAACAAGTAGTCTCCTTGAAAAGGTAGAGTCAATAGCTTGTTCTTTGACTGTACGTCAGCTGCCCATGGTTTGAGCCATAGTGCCCGCCTGGTCACTGCTGCCGCCGCACCGGCTCTAGCCGCCAGTCTCATTGCATCAAGTGATGCCTCACACATAAATTCAATTGCTAGCTGTACATTTTGCACCGTCTTGAGCAGCTCCGACCTCCTTATGCCGTCCAGCATATCTGCCTCCAGCTGATTGCACCACTCTCTAGTCACTCTCGACGTGATGGCCATGGCTGCTGCCGGCCTTAGTGCTGCCCCTGCAATCAAGTGCTGTTTCCTCAGCCCCAGCTCCATTCGGCGTTCCATAGGGTCTTTGAAATTATTTGCGTCCTCTAAAGGGAGAGTCGTCTTTTTTGAAAGTCTCGCAATTGCTGCGTCTACTTTCGGCAGCTCATCCCACGACGTAGTGAGATCTGCCTGGAATGGATACATCTTGCCCATTTTAACAGGGACTACAGTCCTTTTATCAGGATGCTTCCACTCATCCAGAACTATATCTGTTAGTGGCTGAGACCATGGGAAAATTTTATTCCTCTTCTTCTTGTCCCTGAACAATAATTCTTGTAATTTAAGCTCCTCTGGGGCCTCTTCTATATTGAGTGCCTTGTTTATCAAGGCCAACAAGTTTTCCACCATATCAACACTGAAGTCACTCTCCGCCTTATCCACAGGTGTATCATCTGTCTCCTCTACAGCATCTGCCGTGGAGACCCCCGGTTCCTCACCAGACTCTCCCTCACTCATACGGGAGCGCCCTCTTTTCCCGGTTACCTTTACCAGGTCTCCTGTGTCACAAAAGTTCCGGCCAGAGCCGTTTTAATCATGTCCACCAATCCAGACATTTGTGACAATGGCATCCTTGGGACTTTACATGTCTCACATACGCTGCCTATATGTTTTTCTGGCAAGTTTTTGTCACACATCAGGCATCTGTCAACATGTTGTTTCTTGTGCCTGGCTTTTCCTGCTTTATCCTTACTGCTGTCAGACCTGTACGATACAAGCCTATAGTTACTATCCATGTACACACTTAAACATCCTGCTCTACCTTCATGGTGGCTTACCCTGACTTTTGCATGGCCTGTCTCTTCTCTTCCTCCATTTCTAGGCAATATAGTCTAAAAAGACATGATACCTCAGTGTCAAGCGGCAAAAGGCATAGTCACACACACTGTGAGTGCACACTTACCACCCAGTGGTAACTTCCAGTTCAATAGTGACCTCCGTTAGCCGCCGCTTGCACACATCAGCTGGGAGCTCCGTTGGCGACATAGTGTGAGTAGCGCTGTTGCTCATATACACGCGCGCCGGCCCCCGTCCAATCGGAGCCGGCCGCGTCATCCAGCCGCGCGCTGCGTGCCCGCGCCCATCGTCCCGGACGTGCGCTCTCACGCAGCTGATGCTGCAGCGCCCATCGTCATCTTCCGGCGCCTCCCGCGCGCGCACGCCTTCTCACTCGCAGCTCCATGTTGCTGCGAGTGTCCCCGACGCCTGCCCGGCTTCACCATTGATGGACCCGGACAGATGACCGCTCCCCCGGCCACCTAGGACGCCACCGCCTGTAGCCGCCCATACCTGAGGACGGCATGCGGCCCGTGAGACCAGGCACTCTCAGGTACCCCTTCTCCCCTCAATAACCCCGAAAGGCATGGGGGGAGAATTAGCCAAACTTCACAGAGCAAGCCAACACCTTTCTGCTACCCATTCTTTTAGGGAAAGGAAAAAAAGACACAAGCAGGAAGGAGGAGGAGCCTTTTATACAGGAGGAGTCTTTTTTTCCTTTCCAAAGCTACCCAATCAGGGAAAAACCCATATGTGATGGCTGCCATGGGGGAGGTAGAGGAAAAAGGTATTACAAGGACCACTCACAGAAACCACTTCAACTCAAAGTCGGAGTTGAGACCCCCCGGTGCTAGCGTACCATATTCATATATCATTTCCATTTCTTTCTTCGCTAGCATTGAGGCTATTTCTTTGTGTCTCAAATCATTTTTAACCAATTTTATACCTGCAAAACTTTTCACTGCTTGAGTAGAGGAGTTATGTTTAAGTCTAAAGTAGTTAGATAGAGTGTGGGTCTCTAGTCCCTTTTTGATGTTCCTTAGGTGCTCCCCCAGACGCACTTTCAGTGGCCTGGAGGTGCGACCAATGTACACCAACTCACATGTACATTTTAGCATGTATACAATATTTCTTGTGTGGCATGTCATAAAGTCCTTGATTATTAGTTCTTTTCCATTGATGTTAATTTTGTCTATTTTACTCTTTCCTTCCCCTTCTATGCCTCGACAGCCCAAGCAAAGGCCATATCTGTGGAAACCTTTCGTTCTAACGGTGCCCTCTCTTTGACTTGGAAGAAAGGCACTCTTCACCAAATTGTCCTTTAAATTACGGGCTTTTCTGTATATAAATTCAGGTTTTTCTGGTAGCACTGTTTTGAGTATTGGGTCCTTCTTAAGGACCTTCCAGTGCTTGTGAAATGATTTTCAATCTCTCGATGTTGTACATTGTACCCTGTAATAAAGGCCCAATCATGTTTGTTCCCATTAACTCTATTTTTTGGTTTCTTTGCCAAAAGGGCTTGTCTATCTATTGTCCCCACATGGGGCGAACCTGGTATCCTGGAAAAGGTATATAGACTACAAGCTTTATATTTGGCACGGGGACAGAGAATCTTTGGACACATTTTGCACGAGATTAAATGACAATGATTGGAACATTGAGTTTTCCTTCAATGTCAGTACTACAAGTGTGGATTTTTTGGATTTAACCATCTTTCCTCAAGACAATAGATTACATACTAAGACCTTCTCAAAACCCACAGATTCAGGAGTTTATATAGGCTATGACAGCTGCCATCATGTGAACTGGCTTGACTCGATTCCGAGCGGCCAGCTCAAACGCATTAAAAGGAACTGTACGGATGAGGATACATATCAGCTGCAAGCAACTTGCTTAACAACCAAATTCTCAGAATGTGAGTACAAAAAGGAAATAGTAGAAAAAGCAGTGTCACAGGTGGGGACAATAGACAGACAAGCCCTTTTGGCAAAGAAACCAAATATAGAGTTAATGGAAACAAACATGATTGGGCCTTTATTACAGGGTACAATGTACAACATCGAGAGATTGAAAAATCATTTCACAAGCACTGGAAGGTCTTTAAGAAGGACACAATACTCAAAACAGTGCTACCAGAAAAACCTGAATTTATATACAGAAAAGCCCGTAATTTAAAGGACAATTTGGTGAAGAGTGCCTTTCTTCCAATTCAAAGAGAGGGCACAGTTAGAATGAAAGGTTTCCACAGATGTGGCCTTTGCTTGGGCTGTCGAGGCATAGAAGGGGAAGGAAAGAGTAAAATAGACAAAATTAACATCAATGGAAAGGAACTAATAATCAAGGACTTTATGACATGCCACACAAGAAATATGTTAAAATGTACATGTGAGTTGGTGTACATTGGTCGCACCTCCAGGCCACTGAAAGTGCATTGGGGAGCACCTAAGGAACATCAAAAAGGGCCTAGAGACCCACACTCTATCTAACCACTTCAGACTTAAACATAATTGCTCTACTCAACCAGTGAAAAGTTTTGCAGGTATAAAATTGGTTAAAAATGATATGAGACACAAAGAAATAGCCTCAATGCTAGCGAAGAAAGAAATGGAAATGATATATGAATATGGTACGCTAGCACTGGGGGGTCTCAACTCCGACTTTGAGTTGAAGTGGTTTCTGTGAGTGGTCCTTGTAATACCTTTTTTCCACAACTATCTTTTTCCACACTGTTCTTTTAAATAAAAAATAAAATAAAAAAATATGTAACACTGTGAGTGGGTGCTACTATTTTATTATATTTTATAATATTGTTCATTTTAGAATGTTCTAACACTATATAATTTATTCGTACCCCCTACAAGGATGAGGACGCTATTGATAGTTTCCATAGAGATATAGAGGAATCCCGATGATGTAAGGAGATCACGTGACCGGGTCACGCGGGCGTCCCTTAGGCTAAATATTTCTAAAAATACGGGGATCCGGAAGTTCAACATGCACCATCTTAAGTATGGGCAGAATATGCCCTTTCATTACGTCTACACCTAGAGACAGACACGGATTGGACGGACCCGCGGGAGCCGGACACGTGACCTCCAGAGCGCCAAATCATTGGCGTTCAAATAGGGAAGTGGAAAACAGGTGTTTTGAATTGTACATCGCGCACGGAGCTATATAATACTACATAGGGGTGCCTATGGACACTTACCATTGCCTTGAAAAAGACCATGGACGTGGTCGAAACGCGTTGGCAATCACTGCTGGGACTGTGCGGAGGCTACTTTACCGCTCAGAGACGGGAGACGCCAGACTGGGCTCTTTACTGCAGGAGACCTGGGACGGACGTGTATGCTGGGATATCTATTAAGCCTGTTGCCATTGTTTGAATATTTTATTGGAAGATTTTAAAGGGGTTTCTTTCCCTACATTGTTTTTTATTATATGTATTAAAAAGACTGTATAACGCTATTGATGCTGTTATATGCTTCTTTTACATCTTTGATACTGGAGTTTTCTGGAGCATGAAGTGTTAACCGCATTTCTAAGCAGATTGAAAGATAAGCAATTTTTTATAAATACATGTTTTATGGTGAAGGCGCAAAAGTAGTTTGGGGCTGTTTCTCCCTTTTTGTCACTATTGTTTTGTTTCACGGAGGTCTTTGTGGGATAACCTCCATAACTGCCCTTGAGCTACACTTGTCGTCTTCATCTAGATGCGCACTATCTGTGAACTCAACCTCTCATTGTATACAGGAACATGGACGTTTGTTCCTTCTGGTGCCCGGCATTGGCAGTGCGAGCCGCTGTGTGGGGAGCATGACGATGACGCCACCCGCACCCGCCTATGCATCTGTACTGACTGCTGAGTGCTCTGTGGAGCACAGTGGGACAGAGGACGGCAGGTGGAGGATGGCGCCTCTCAAAATATGGCCGCGGCCACAGGAACATGGCCACTTGTTCCTCCTGGTGCCCAGCGCCAGAAGTGAGAGACGATGCGTGGGGAGCATGATGATGACACCACCCTCGGCCGCCCATGCGTCTGTGCTGACTGCTGAGTGCTCTGTGGAGGACGGGGTCTGTGGCACTCAGCGGAGTCAGTGATGCACGGAACCAGCATTGCAGATCATAGAAATAGTAATAGTGTTAACAAGTGAGATTGGGAATACCTGTTTTAGGGTTACAAATGCAATTATGGAGGCCATAATTCAACTTAATTTTCCATGCTGCTACTTCAGATAATGCCCATTTGTTTATATCTGCTTTTGATGCCATTAATTGCTCAATTTTGCTGAATTGATCAACTTCATACATATGTGCTGTCTGTAAGATTCAAATCTCCACAAGTGTATAGAAAACTATGGACATTTTCATAGATGAGGCCTTTTGGGCTGAATTCTGAGAACGTTGTCCAATTTTGATAGACACATGGACAGATCCCGGATTAGTTCAGAAGACTGAAGAGTAAGGGACCTGTTAATATGCAGGGGGAGCAGCCTGTTGTGTCCTGTCTTCACGCAAGGGAGCAGCCTGTGGTGTCCTGTTGTTTACGCGAGGGAGCAGCCTGTGGTGTCTTGTTTTTTACGCGAGGGAGCAGCCTGTGGTGTCCTGTTGTTTACGGGAGGGAGCAGCATGTGGTGTCCTGTTGTTTACGCGAGGGAGCAGACTGTGGTGTCCTGTTGTTTACGCGAGGGAGCAGACTGTGATGTCCTGTTGTTTACATGAAAGAGCAGTCTGTGGTGTCCGGTTCTCTATTTATGCAGGAGAGTAGCCTGTGGTGTCTGGAGTTGATATAATCAACTCCAGGCCTAATCTTTTTTTTATTTTTATTAATACATATTTCTTAAATGAAAAACCTGCATTTAACAATGCGCTATTACTTATGGGCCAGTGCTCTGGACTTGCCCCCCAGGCTAAAATTTGCCAGCCAGCCCCTGATACCAATGATGCAATTCATATTAAATGACATCGTCATGGCCCCACCCCCACTTTGCAATGCTGTTAATGAGCATGTAAAGTGAGGGGAGAGCTATGATGCTGAGTTTGTGTCACCACACCCCCAGACTGCCTCCTGCATGCCCTCTCCTGAAAACAGAGCTGCTCCATCCCGGAGGGCACAGGCTGCAAGTAGGCACATATGAGATACTTTATAAAGCAGAAAGTACTGATTCCGACCTGGCTGATTCAGACCTGTTCGCATGTACGATTATCGATAGCTTGCGCATGCGTATGGTCCACAATGCGAAATGCCTTTCAGCATTTAAATTCAGCTACTTTTACTTTTTGCAAGCCATTCACAAGGTTATTGACAGAAAGTAGGCTTCTGTGGGTGCTAAAGGACTGTTTCATGGGAGTGCCAGAACAAATGGTTGGAGTAACAGGGAAAAGCAGTCGTGCCGGAGTGTTTTTAGGGGAGGGTGTGTAACATCAGCAACAGGCTGGACATGCCAGAACCATACCTCCCAACATTACCCTCTCCAGGAGGGACACATTGCTCTGTTTCTGCACTTCCCTCTTAGTATATGATTGCCATCACCTGTTTCACACAGGTTATTTGATAAGAAAGGTGCTGCAAAACAGGTGCTGGCAATCATTAATTAAGGGAGAAGTCCAGAAACAGAGCAATGTGTCCCTCCTGGAGAGGGTCATGTTGGGAGGTATGCAGAACCGGTGCCCAGTGAAAAAATCATAACATGACATAAGATGCCTTACAAAGAATTTTGAACATATTTGCATGGCTGCAACGTCTTCGCAAGGCGTACACATCCATTCGAAAGCCGAATGGGACTGAATCGGACCAAATGTCTTCAGAGATGCACTTACAATGCATATGTGATTGAAATTACTAAAAATTAGGTGTGAAAGAATCAAGGAGAGTGTTAAATTATAATACAAAGAAATATAAATATATTTTAGGTGGAAAATTATATCAAAGAAAAAGTCTTTGGGGGAAATTTACTAAGATGGGAGTTCTATTTTACATTTGAAGTTACTATTTTATATAGTTACTGATTTTTCAAACTCCTTTTACAGTATCAATGGCGGAGAGATTAGAAATGTCATCATGGGGTCAGTAACATGGAGTCGTGACCCCATGCAGAGATGGTCGTGACCCTCTTTGGGGTCAGGACCCACAGTTTGAGAACCACTGTAATTGAGGATAATAGAAAGTATCTGATTGGTTGCGCATAGCAACTTCCCATCTGAAATAGAACTCTGACATTAGTAAATTACCCCCTTTGTCTGCTATGCTGCAACATGCACCTGGAAAGGAAACCAAAACAACCACAAAGTGTTACTGAACAGAAGTCCATAGGAAACTACTTTGGTTTTGTCGGGGAAAAAAAAGAAGAGATTATAGAAATTCAATTATTTACATCTTTAGCCAACTGCAGATAATAATGTTAAAAGATTAGGACTAGCTTTAGGAAAAAAAAACAGTTGTTACTGTGTAACATCCATTCGCATGCCCTGCTTGCAAATTGCGCTTGTGAATGGCCAACCATTCGCAAGGCGGGGTTTGGTGGACTCGCAAGGCCACACCTCCCAACATGATCCTCTCCAGGAGGGACAGAATGCTCTGCGCTCCTTTAATTTATGATTGCCATTACCTGTGGTGAAATATCTTCTTTACAAGTTAATCTGTTCAAAACAGGTGACAACAATCATAAAGTAAGAGAAAAGTCCAGGAGTAGAGTAGTTTTTCCCTCCTGGCATGGGTCATGTTGGGTAGCCTTGCAAATCAACCAGAATAACCCCCTATAACCACCCACTTGTGGCGGTGTAAGTCCAGAATGTTATTCTCCTTGATTCCTCCTTAACATTAAGGAGAATAAATAGTTTAACTCTATCACAAACTGTGAAATGTACTATTTATATTAAACATGTATTAGAGCAAGTCTTACAGCTGATTACTAAGAGCTTACCTGTTAAAAACAGTTAACCATTATAAAATGATAAGCAACTAGACATTTAATTATTAAAAGTAAATTCCATACAGTATAGAACAGAATACATCTTCTATTGAAGAAAGCACATATACAGTAGTTAAATAGCATATTTAATCAGAGATATCAGACAGACCTCTTTTACACCATGGTGCCAATCCAGGTTATTCCAAGTTCTGTTACCTAACCAGTGTTACAAGTAAGGGGGTATGGCGTGGTACAGAGTACCTGTAAGAAATAGGTTGCAGGTACGCATTACCACTTACCCCCTGACCCACTGTCAATTCTATTTTTATTTTAAGTCTAAATATAATGCATCCACAGACCGCCCACCCAGCATTATGATTGGTGCTGTATGCAGTATCACACTGACAGGCATCAGTGGCGCCGACAGCATGAAAAGCAGGCTCCACAATTGTAAGCACAAGCTGCCCGGCTCTCCCCCAATCAAGAGCCAACCCACCCCCAGTCATTCCCTGTTTCTCATTCCCTGTCTCCTGATGAAACACCACTATTTTAATTTAGTCACTTCTCTAGCTTTGTGTGACCACGCCCCCTCATGACAAATGGCCATGCCCATTTTTGGTGGCAGCTAACAGTACCACCAAGAAAAAAATTGTACTTGCACCACTGTACCTAACCTGGGTCTTTCCTAGGAAATAATCACGGTAATCACACTTACATCGCAGAGTGACCGCTGGAGATGTTTGGCATGATGTCCCTGTATCTGTTCCCAACATGGCTACATGTTTACAAACTGTTCTGACATGGGTGTTGCCATAACACCTGCGATCAGCTGACCAATGCTCATCTGTCCAGCAGCCCCAGTGAACCCAGCTGTGATCACATGACACACATAGAACCAGGTAAGGTCACTTCCTGGTTTTGTCTAAATTGCTGCTGCGGCCAGCAGCCTATCAACATGCACCTTGGCGTATATTAGCAGGCCTCCCACAATCCTCCAGTGCCTTGAACAAATGTCTGCTCTTTGCAGACAGGCATTTTTCCTGAACCACTAAAAGAAGCAATAGTCAGACCACTTCTTAAAAAATATAATTTAGACCCTGACTGCATGTCCAACTACAGCCCAGTATCAAATCTTCCTTTCTAGGAAAGGTTATTGAGAAAGTGGTTGCAACTAGAGACCCACCTATCAACCCATAACATTTTTTTCCAGTCAGGATTCAGGAGAAGACATAGCACAGAAACAGCTCTGGTATGTGTGCTCAATGATCTTCCAAATGCAAGGGATAGAGGAGACTGTTCAATCCTAATCCTTCTGGACCTCTCTGCAGCATTTGACACCATTGACAATGGGATTCTAATTGAGCGCCTGAAGAATTTCTGTGGTCTGCATGGCACAATCCTTAGCTGGTTCAAATCATTTCTCGCTGGCAGGTCACAGAGAGTTTCATCGGGAGTATACTTTTTACCACCAGTGCCGTTGCCTTGTGGTGTCCCACAAGGTTCTATACTATCTCCCATGCTTTTGCAGTATACATGCTTCCACTCGGTGACATAATCAGATGCCATGGCCTGGTTTATCACTGCTATGCAGATGATACCCAACTGTACCTGTCCTTTGCTCCAGGCACCGATAAAACAATAACAACCTTAAATGGCTGCCTAGTTGAGCTCCAGGAGTGGATGAGTGCCAGTTGGCTGAGATTGAACCCAGATAAAACAGAAGTCCTGATGATATATCACAGGACAAGACGGCAGCATAGCGAACTGACAGGTCTTAAACTGGGGGGCACAGCACTAAAAAACTCTGAGCATGTGCGGAATCTTGGTGTTGTCCTGGATAGTGGCCTGACACTTAAACATCAGGTGTCAGCCACAATCAAATTCTCATTCTATCATCTGAGAAACATAGCCAGACTCCTGCAATGCTCTCTACCTGGATTTTCCAGCAAAATAATTGCACCGCTTGCAGCTGGTACAAAATGCAGCCGCCAGACTATTAACTAACCAGCCCCGCGCCTGCCACATAACTCCCATTCTCTACGCCCTTCACTGGCTACCTGTAAAATGGCAAATTGTTTTCAAGATTGGCTTACTCACTTTCAAGGCCCTACATGACCAGGGCCCAAGGTACCTGCAGCAGCTTCTAATTCCTTACTGTCCTACTCGATTATTACGATCCACTGAAGAAGGACTACTGACAGTACCCAGAATCTCCCTGAATTAATCTGGGGGTTGAGCTTTCAACTTTGTTGCTCCAACTCTATGGAACTCTCTTCCTTGCACAGTGCGAGAAGCCCCAACTGTAGAATACTTTAAAAATAGACTAAAGACGTACCTATTTACTCAAGCATTTCACTGATATCTACTGTTAAGCTTGTTTTGTATTTCGAGCTGTAAAGACAATGGTGAAGCACTTTGAGTCCTATTGGGAGAAAAGCGCTATATAAATATCACTATTATTATTATCCTGTGTTTGCTCCAGAAAAGCTATCCCAAGGCTCTAGGCTATTCCAGTGTTACCATCTATGCGGACTCTCCTCTCCATCTCCTGCATCCATCTGCAAGTCTCTGTGCCCAGTCCAGGGTGCCTTAGTGTAGACTAGCCTGTACCATCGGTATCCAGTCCGATATTCTTGCCTTATCAGTACACAGCCCTATATACCTGTGCTATCGGTACACAGCCTGATATACTGTACCTGTGTCATCGGTAATCAGTCCTATATACCCTTGCCTTTGTTAACCAGTCTGATATTCCTTTGCCATCGATACCCGGTCTGATATACCAGTGCCTTTGGTAACCAGTTCGATACCACCCAGTATCATTGGTAACCAGTCCAATAGATACTTGTACCATTGGTTACTAGAATTCCACTGTGATCTGTACTGACCAGTTCAAAGACTGTTTCTCTTTACACAACCCCTGTACTCACAGTTGAATAAGGGAGATTTTGTCAGAGGGCTACGACCTGCCCACCAAGCCCAGTTTCTTGCAGGACTTCCTAGTCAAGACGACTGGTAGGTTTTAGTATTTGCCAATTCCATGTTCATCTGTGCCTTTATGTCTCAGTACTCATCTCCGGTATATGCACTGCTACATCAAGTCTCCCCAGTTCCGTTACCCAAATGTGTGTCTACTGATCCACTTTGGATCACAGCTGGGAACACAGCGCCACCAAGAACTGACACCTTGCAAGCTACAGTACACAGGTCACTGGACATGGGTTAACCCAACAATATACAGGTTATTTATTTAGGTGTATAATTTCCACTGTGAAAAACTTACTGTATTCATGTCGATCATGTCTATGTGGACCATAAGCTTGTGTCAACCTTTTGTATGTTGATCATTGAAAGCTGTCACTATCGACCATTAGTGTTTGACCTAGTGACTGTCGACACAGACATTGTCTAGCCAGTGACGGCTTATCCTTGAAGGTATAAAATGTACAACAGTTGTTCATTGAGATATTTCTATTGCAAATACTGATACTGTAACATAATGTTTACATTGTTTCAATTTCAAAGTAGGCAGTTTGTCAGTTTGTCAGTTATAGTTGTTACATCATAATTCTATTATCAAGCACAGTGTTTCATCAGCCTCATGCATGTCAGACAATGGATTGACTGTAAGGTTACTGTAAATGAAAACCACAAGAGTTATACTCATAAACAGAGGAAATGAAAATGGTTCATTACAACTGTCCTAATAGTTCTTTCAGGTGGCACCTTCATAGTGACTCCACTGGTTCTTTTAAGCATATATATCAGAAATCCATACACCTGTTCATTAACATATTTTAGCATGCAACATAAGGTATATATTGTTTCAATATCAAATGTGGTGAACAGATGACATAAGTATGTATGCAATCAGGGACGGGCTGGGCTGGGGGGCAGGGTGAAACATGCCCCCCAGGCCGGTCTGACTATTTACTGGCTTGGCCGGCTGTGTGCATCTTGCACACGCTGCCGCAGCAGTCCCCACCGCAGCCGCCGGCTGCCTCCATGTCCAGCAAACCCCGGCCGCATGAATGTAAGCAGAGTAGCTTAAGGTGATGGCCTATCCAAAAATGCCGCCTTAGAGGAGACAGACATTAGAGGTACTGGCACTGCCATACCTCTAGTGTCTGTCAGAAGAGAACAGCGCTGCCAGTGCTACCCAGAAGTGCGGATTCGGGTAGCGCTGACGCGCTATTTAAATGGAACATTATGGTGATGACATTATATTTAATTGGCATTGCGGTGTTGGCATTATGTGTAATGGGCATTACGGTGTTGGCATTATGTGTAATGGGCATTACGTGTGTGGCATTATATTTAATTGGCATTACAGTGTGGCATTATGTTTAATGGGCATTACTGTGTGTGCCATTATATTTAATTGGCATTACGGTGTGGCATTATGTTTAATGGGCATTACGGTGTGTGGCATTATGTTTAATGGGCATTACGGTGTTGGCATTATGTGTAATGGGCATTACGTGTGTGGCATTATATTTAATTGGCATTACAGTGTGGCATTATGTTTAATGGGAATTACTGTGTGTGGCATTATATTTAATGGGCATTACGGTGTGGCATTATGTTTAATGGGCATTACGGTGTGTGGCATTATGGTTAATGGGCATTACGGTGTTGGCATTATGTGTAATGGGCATTACGTGTGTGGCATTATATTTAATTGGCATTACAGTGTGGCATTATGTTTAATGGGCATTACTGTGTGTGGCATTATATTTAATTGGCATTACGGTGTGGCATTATGTTTAATGGGCATTACGGTGTGTGGCATTATGTTTAATGTTCATTACGGTGTGTGGCATTATGTGTAATGGGCATTACGTGTGTGGCATTATATTTAATTGGCATTACGGTGTGGCATTATGTTTAATGGGCATTACGGTGTGTGGCATTATGTTTAATGGGCATTACGATGTTGGCATTATGTGTAATGGCCATTACAGTGTGTGACATACTTAATTGGTATTACGGTGTGTGGCATTATATGTAATGGGCATTACGGTGTTGGCATTATGTTTGATGGGCATTACAGTGATGGCTTTATGTGTAATGGGCATTGCAGTGTTGGCATTATGTTTGGGCATTGCAGTGATGGCTTTATGTGTAATGGGCATTACGGTGTGTGGTCTTATGTGTAATAGGCATTATAGTGTAAATTTTTGCGCACTGTCCCCATTTCTGGTGTGGTGAAGAAGGATTGTTTAATCCTTGCTGCATACTAGAGGGGAGAGGGTAGGGTGGTGAAATGATGGGGATGGTGATGGGCCACTTGCTTGTGTTGCCCCCCAGGCTGAAAGTTGCCAGCCAGCCCCTTTATGCACTGTCTTTTCATGGCAGAAAGGGACTGGTGGCATGAAGCTTTCCCAGCAGCACCCAGGGCACTGGGCATGCCCCCAATATGACAATATGATGACAATAGGGCATGGCTTTTCCTGTTAGGTCACTCTCACTTGCTATGTGGACCCCCCCCCCCCCATCATTTTGTCGCTTCGGGATGCTCAAGGATCCTGCTCTGTAAATGTTTCCTAGCAGGCTTGGTGGCCTTAAGGTTTTCAAAGTATATATTAGTTTCTAATGTGGAGCGATTAAGGGATAAATGTATAAAACTTTCAAAAGAGGAACTAATCAGTCTAGCTTTAAGTTATCTTTTCATTTAATAAAATAACTAATGTCGGATTGGTAGTTTCCCCGAGTGTCATATATTGTCAGGATTCTGATGGTTAGTATACCGACATCAGAATCCCGACCGCTGGTACTGCGATAGGGGTGTGCATAATGAAGCCCCTTGCTGCCTAGCTGTGTGCTCCTCGCTGCTCTAGCTACAGGATTTATTCTCCCTCTATGTGGAGAATAGCCCTGTCTGTTGGGATCCCAACTGTCTGGCATTTAAACAGATGGGATTTTGATGTTGGTGTACTGACTGTCAGAATCCCGACTGCCGGATCATCATTTGGCACCCGGTTTCTCCCTTACCCCTTCAGGCAGTTTTATACATCTTCCAGTTTTCTCTAATCACAAGTAGTACAAGGGTATTTTTTGTGAGCATCCTGTTGCCCAATTATTGGGCATTCTTATATTCTGTTGTGTTGTCTGCTCAAATTGTCTGCTGATCACAAGTAATCAGCTGACATTGGGTTAGATGTATTAAACATTGATGGCTGTGTTTGAAAACTTAGGAGTTGATTTGATTGGTTGGTCCTTTAATATCTATCAACTTTATCTCTTTCCCAGGTTGGAGACACCTCACCCAATGTACGTCTATGGCAAGAAGCATAGTGGTTTGATAAAACCGGGACTATTTTCTTAAAAACAAGATTACTTGTTTTCTTGAACTCACTGGGACAGGGGAATCTATCTAGTCTCTTCAAATGTCTGCCCCATCCCTAGGCTCTTTCCCCTTTATGCTAGGGCAACTTCAGACACTATGGGCAGTATTCAATGATTTGTGCGAGCTTTGACAACGAGCAGTGCTGCCTGCTTATTGCCACAGCTCGCAGGGTCAGTATACAGCTGACACCCCTGCACACGCCTTTTCCCTCCTTGCTAGGTTTTTGGAGTGAGGGGGAAACGGCATATGCGGCCACAAAAACAGCCAGGCTTGCGGCTAAAATGCAGCGGCCTCCCTGCATTAGCCGCGAGCCTCGCCATTTGGGGCAATCCTCGCTGTCCTCTGACAGCAAGGATTTCCATGCTGCGTCGATTGTTTTTGGCGATCCTCGCCATTTAACCGCCGGCCACATTGAATACGCCCCTATTAGTCCCTGACGGTGACTATTAATAAAAAAGGATGTTATCACTGTCTATCATGTGTAACCTGCAGCTGTTTGCTCACTGGCAATACCTTCCATCATCCCCATTTTGGAAGGCAATATAAAATTAACCATGTGGTGTCTTGCCACACTAAATATGTGATATATATGATCATTTGCCCATGTGGCAAACATTATGTGGGCATGACAATGAGTTTGTTCAAAGAATGCACTGCTCTGCAATTAATTCTGCTCCTTTTGGGGAAACCTATGGACCACATATGGCATCACATTTTTGGGAAGCTGGGCATCAATTGTCACTTAGATATAAGATCATCAAACACATCCCTCAACCCCCTCGGGGTGGTGATCAGTCTGAGTTACTATCAAAACGTGAGGCGTTCTGGATTCATACATTACATAAATGAATTTCCAGAATCGTAGACCTAATGACTTTCCATTGAAGCATTACTGTTGGTCATACAATGTGGCACTGACCTACATTATATTATCTGTGAAACTGATTTAATAATTAGGAAAGATAAAGCTCACGCAGTTTGCACCAACATGAGCTTCCAAGGGGCACGGTTGTGTTAGCACAATAATAGACAATGATTTCAATAAAAATTGATTTTTTATTTTAAAAAGGAAATAACAATATCCAGATACGAAGTGCACTTCAGTAATAAAACAGGACAATACAGGACATACAACATATAACAAACAGAGGCTAATTCAATTAGTTAGAAATATCCGGTATGAGGCTTAAACTAATCAGGCATCCATCAATTGATTTTGATATACAGGCATCTGCAGCATATATATAGTTACCAGTCCCGCATAAGTATTCAAAAGAACTGCTGTCTTGGGAACTCCGGCTCCTGTGGTGGACAGTCCAACCTCTAATTCAATGGAGGGGCTCCCCTGGTGTATACGGGGAGGGAGACAGTTCCTCAGATTTATCAATGGCCGTTTTTGCTGGGTGGCTTTTTGCGGCAATCTTTACAGCAATCACTGGGTGCAGGGATTGTGGCACAGCTGTTCTGCTTGAGGTACACAACCTCTAACAAAGGGCTGCAAAAGTGTATAGCAACAAGGGATCTTAGATACATATCACCAGCGCTTCTAATAGCCTTTGGGCTAACTGTTAATTTAATAATTGTTGGAGTGGAATTTAAGATCCTGTACTGATTTGAAATGGTGAAACATTAACTCTTCTGAAATTTCATAAGTAGCAATCAAGTTTTACAACACTGCAAGTACAGAAGCAGCTGAACATCATTACATTATTTCAAGAACAAGAGATCACGTTACTTATACAGCTACCAGTAGGTGCTTTTATTTGGCACCATAAAGGTCAACATCAACATGTTCACAGATATTAACCAGCAGAACAGTCAGACGCTAGAGTATAAGTTACACATCTCTGTCTGAGTTTGGTATATTAGGTTGAATTTATCATGTCAACATTTATAGGGGATGATTTGTTTGTTTAAATGCGCCTGCCACTAGGCAGTAAAGGTGGACATTTTTTCTTTTGCATACCTGATCCAAGCACTGTCCGCTATCAGAGCAATAAAACAACGGGAGCCCAAACATTTGTATAGAGCCTCATCTAAATTGCTGTGGAAATGCTATTTTGGGCATCCATGAAACAACTGAATTGCCCTCATAATGTCGGCATGAGAATGTAGACATGTCACCATATCGACACTGATGATATATCAACATGGTTGGAATATTGACAGGGTGTTTTTCATCTAATACCATACTACATGACCTTACCATAATACATACTTGCCTACTTTTAATTTCACCTCTCTGGGTGAAGCCCGGAGAGGCAACACGTCAAGGGGGCGGGAGCAAGTCTGACATCACTTAGCCCTGCCCCCCATGCCGGAAAACTTGGTGATTTGCGGGCCGTGGAGAGGGGGCGGGGCTTAAATGACGCAATTAGGTCATTTTAGCCCCGCCCCCTCTCCGCGGACCCGCAATTTCAGGTAATTACACGGGCAAGGGGGGATCTGGGGCAATTAGCAGAATGCGGGAGACTTGCCCACCTTCCATCTATGATGTTGATATTTTAACCTTGATGATATTATAACTGTTGACATTCTGGTTTCAAAATCATGAATGTTGATATTGTCAATATAGATATATTGACTGCCACTATTCTGGCTTACTGATTTCACTAATTGCTAATTTTCAAATAAAAGTTCCCTTTTCTTTTATGATTCCTAGTTGACTGGCAGAAGCAATATGAATCACTCAATTTTTACACATGAAATTCAGGTGGAATAATTGTCTTTGAGAATGATGATGTCATCATGTACTGTATGTTCTTGGCAATGTTTACATGTTGCTCCAAACCCACATTCCTCATCCTTTGTTAATAAGGGCTGTGGTTTTCCTTAAAAAAAAAAAAAAAAAAAAAAAAAAAATGCAGTTTCGCTACAGATCAGACTTAGGGAGATCACAGTTTAGGAGAGATGAATTACCATCCAATCAGCCCCTAACTGTAATTTTCCAACATAGCCTGAAAATGACAGAAACTGATTGGTTGTAAATGTCTCTCTCTGTACTTTATCTTTCTCCAAGCTTTGAGAAATGTCCCTATTTGTCTGCTAATACAGCTTATCTAATTGTGTCTCTAATGATTTGGGGGCCCATTTATCAATCAATATTTGCGGCTAAATCCCTGAAAACACCCATTTTCGGGGATTAGCCGCCTGCATCACCGCCGGCAGCATCCCCTCATTGGTACATCAAGCGAACCTGCCTGATGTGCCTATATCGGACAGCAGCGCTTCACACCCCTGGGCTACCCCCATTCTGAGAGGGCGGTAGCCCATTGTAGCCTATGGGCTAGGAGGTCGTGGGGGCACAGTGCTAACCGTGCATGGGCAGACACCCGGCTTCCGGCTCAGCAGATCGCAGGGACGGGCTCCTTTCGTGCCCTGTACCTGCGCCTCAGGGATGATACATCCTGTCAATGGGATTGCATTTTACAATGCGATCCTGGCCGGTAACATTCCTCCCTGATTGCATTGTAAATGCGATCCATGATAAATGGGCTCCATAGTCTAGTATTGATTTAATGATCACTGATGTGGAAATGAGATAATATGGCAGATGTATTAAGCTTAGTAAAGGGATAAAGTGGTGCACCTAGAATTTTGAAGATGACTCCTCCCTGGATACGATTGGGCTGAGACTCAATTCAAACTGATGGCACTACTCGGCTTATTGCCACATTGACGATGTCACTACTCACGTGTGCAGTGCCAGCGCCTTCAGATGTGATCATTTCCTAGTGCCGGCTCCTTCTATGCAGTAAACAGGTTCTAGGTCAAATCATCCTGGCTTACCTGTTTACATTGCAGCGTCACCCTCGTAGTTCTGGGTTTCAACACTTGCCCCTTCCTGGATTATTTTTCCTGGCACCTTTCAGACTAAATAAATACCTGGGTTGCTGCACATTTACATGCAATAATGCAGGATATTTCCCTGTTTATTGTCTGCAGCATTCATTTGGTGCTTCAATTCATCCTACTTTTCCAACAAATTCCCTGGTTTGCTCCTTGATTTGCTGAAATCCATCACTGGCATTCCATTCACCCTAGATCAGGGACCGGCAACTGGCGGACCGCGGTCCATCTCCGGACCGGGGTCTGGGACGGATATTAGACAGCACTTACATTGACAGCCATTACATCGACACCATTAGTTCGACAGCTCAATAGGTCGACATGGTTTTAGGTCGACATACCATAAGGTCGACATGTCATTAGGTCGACAGCTCATTAGGTTGACAGCTCATTAGGTCGACAGCTCATTAGGCCGACATGTTTTTAGGTCGACACTGCCATTAGGTCGACAGTGTCTATGTCGACAGTCAAAAGGTCGACATGGGTTTTTTCACTGTTTTTTGGCCGAAATGTCGACGCAGTCGACATGGACACAGTTTGAAGTGTACCGCAGCCCCTCGCATAGCTCGCTTCGCTCGCTATGCTTCGGGCACGGTGCCTCGCTGCGCTCGGCACACTATTTTATTTTCCCACCACGCCCTAGTGGATAGTAGGGCATGAAATACCGCCTGTCGGCACATGTCGGCTCAAAAAACAGTGAAAAAACCCATGTCGACCTTTTGACTGTCGACATAGACACTGTCGACCTAATGGCAGTGTCGACCTAAAAACATGTCGACCTAATGAGCTGTCGACCTAATGAGCTGTCGACCTAATGACATGTCGACCTAATGGTATGTCGACCTAAAACCATGTTGACCTATTGAGCTGTCGAACTAATGGTGTCGATGTAATGGCTGTCGATGTAAGTGCTGTCTAACAATAGTCCGGATACCGCTGGCAATACAATATATTGCCAGCATTGTCCCTGTATTGCCAGCATTGTGCCTGTATTGGCAGCATTGTCCCCGTATTGGCAGCATTGTCCCCGTATTGCCAGCATTGTCCCCGTATTGGCAGCATTGTCCCCGTATTGGCAGCATTGTGTTCGTATTGCCAGCATTGTGCCCGTATTGTAAACATTGTGCCCGTATTGCCAGCATTGTCCTTGTATTGCCAGCATTGTGCCCGTATTGCCAGCATTGTCCTTGTATTGCCTGCATTGTGCCTGTATTGCCAGCAGTGTCCCCGTATTGCCAGCATTGCCAGCATTGTGCCTGTATTGCCAGCATTGTGCCTGTATTGCCAGCATTGTCCCCGTATTGGCAGCATTGTCCCCGTATTGGCAGCATTGTGTTCATATTGCCAGCATTGTGCCCGTATTGTAAACATTGTGCCCGTATTGCCAGCATTGTCCTTGTATTGCCAGCATTGTGCCCGTATTGCCAGCATTGTGCCCGTATTGGCAGCATTGTGTTGATATTGCCAGCATTGTGCCCGTATTGTAAACATTGTGCCCGTATTGCCAGCATTGTCCTTGTATTGCCAGCATTGTGCCCGTATTGCCAGCATTGTGTTGATATTGCCAGCATTGTGCCCGTATTGTAAACATTGTGCCCGTATTGCCAGCATTGTCCTTGTATTGCCAGCATTGTGCCCGTATTGCCAGCATTGTGCCCATATTGCCAGCATTGTCCTTGTATTGCCAGCATTGTGCCCGTATTGCCAGCATTGTCCTTGTATTGCCAGCATTGGGCCTGTATTGCTAGCAGTGTCCCCATATTGCCAGCATTGCCAGCATTGTGCCTGTATTGCCAGCATTGTGCCTGTATTGCCAGCATTGTCCCTGTATTGCCAGCATTGTGCCTGTATTGCCAGCATTGTCCCTGTATTGCCAGCATTGTCCCTGTATTGCCAGCATTGTTCCCTGTATTGGCAGCATTGTGTTCGTATTGCCAGCATTGTGCCCGTATTGTAAACATTGTGCCCGTATTGCCAGCATTGTCCTTGTATTGCCAGCATTGTGCCCGTATTGCCAGCATTGTGCCCGTATTGCCAGCATTGTCCTTGTATTGCCAGCATTGTGCCTGTATTGCCAGCAGTGTCCCCGTATTGCCAGCATTGCCAGCATTGTGTCTGTATTGCCAGCATTGTGCCTGTATTGCCAGCATTGTCCCTGTATTGCCAGCATTGTGCCTGTGTTGGCAGCATTGTGCCTGTATTGGCAGCATTGTGCCTGTATTGGCAGCATTGTGCCTGTATTGCCAGCATTGTCCCTGTATTGGCAGCATTGTGGCCGCATTGGCAGCATTGTGCCCGCATTGGCAGCATTGTGCTCGCATTGCCAGCATTATGCCCGTATTGTCAGCATTGTGCCCGTATTGCCAGCATTTTTTGGACCTCGAACCAAAAATTACTTGCCTACCCCTGCCCTAGATCCTTGAATCTTTTTACTGGCACACCTTTTTCAAAATAGACCCTCTTATGAACAAATTATTTTCTCATATTTTGGCAGCTGTGAAATCATTGATAGCCAGCACTAACTAACTAGATTTGGTTTATTGACAGTATGGAGAAGATTGCATATTATCTCCATGACTGCAATCATAAATGTAATTTGATATGGGATCCCTGGGTATCGGTGAGTTCTGCTAATCCTAGTTAAGGACTGATAATTATTTTGGAATGGTACTTGTTTCCTAGCACAGCGCCCATCGGGTTCCATCGCATACCTCCGACCTTTTCATACCCCCACTATCCACGTCGTTGTGGAGTTGATATTATATAGTGTGGCGAGCGTAGCGAGCCACCGAGGCTGAAGCGTGGCGAGTGCAGCGAGCCCCGCGAGGGGACGCGTAATACGTCTGAAGTAATGCGCGTCCCCTTGCGGGGCACGCTGCACTCGCCACGCTTCGGGCTTGGTGGCTCGCCACGCTATAGAAAATCAACTCCATGCTGACGTGGATAGTGGGGGTATGAAAAGGTCGGAGAACGCGTACCGCCTGCGCTCGCCACGCTTCGGGTTCACATTGATCATGGCGTGACGTTAACAATGGGGGGCATAC
Organism: Crinia signifera; assembly: GCF_055691185.1. Lineage (NCBI taxonomy): Eukaryota > Metazoa > Chordata > Amphibia > Anura > Myobatrachidae > Crinia > Crinia signifera. The sequence goes on from NC_139221.1 coordinate 120,225,450, forward strand.
AATGAAAAATGGGGTCTGGGGGGCATTTAACATTGGGGCCAATGTAAAATCGGGTCTCAGGGACCATTTAACATTGGTTCCAATGTAAAAAATCGGGTTGGTCGGGTCAATCGCATCGCATGCAATTTGGTTGCATGCGATGCGATTGACCCGATTATTGCAACCCGATTGCATACAATTAAAATCGGTGGCGCCGTGCTAGGAAACAAGTTCCTTTGGAATTTCTCTTGCCTTTTGACGTTTCTTACTTGGGTACTCCCTATGGGCCCCCACACTATGGCCTTTATTCAGATCTGATTGCAGTACAAATTTGTTTGGAAAATGGGCAAAACCATGTGCACTGCAGGTGGGGCAGATGTAACATGTGCAGAGAGAGTTAAATTTGTGGGGTGTGCTGAAACTGAAATCTAAATTGCAGTGTAAAAATAATGCAAACAGTAATTACCCTGCACAGAAACAAAAATAACTCACAGAAATCTAACTCTCTCTGCACATGATCTGAATAAAGGCCCATTTGTGCAAATTAAGGCTGCTAAATACCGTGTCTTGCATTTTCTTATCTTCATTTTTCCTTGACCCCCCTCCTCCCCTTGTTTGTTTTGCTCTCTGTAACTGCATTTTCTGTATTGCATTTACCTGAAAAGTTGTGAGCTCTCTGTATTCTGCATATGATCATCTGGCTCTTTTTGAACAAATAAAGAGTTTTAAAAAAAAATTAGCCCCTGGTTTAACCCGGGTATTGGACATGCCTCAGACCCCCATATAAAGTGCTGCACCTCTTCAGTGGAACACACTCCCTCACTCCATTAGACTCTCCCTGACCTTGCAAAGCTTCAAACGGGCACTGAAAACTCACCTATTCATCAAAGCATATCCTTCCACTGCATAAACTAGTCCTGAGGCTGGTTCTCCGACCCCTTGCCTGTTTACATCCGCCTATCTAGCCACCACCCACTTGCTTGCACCTCTTGTAATCTGTGTCTCTCCTTCCTACTAGATTGTAAGATCCTCAGAGCAGGGCCCTCTTCCCTCCTGTTGTCAAAACCCTCTTCTCTTCACATTTCACTCACAGCTCTCCTATACTCAAACACTCAGTGACCATCTTGGTCTGCATACTCCTCTCCATCATTGGCCTCAAGCCTCTAGTTGTATGTTGATTGAGTCCTCACTACTTATATTTAAGCTGTAATGTGTATTGAACTGTGGCGCTCTTTATTTGTACTCTTATTTTGTTATTTATTCAATGTTATGCCAAGTTGTGTCCTCCTGTGCTGTTCCTTTGTACGGGGCTGTGAAACACTTGTGGCGCCTTATAAATAAAATTATAATAATAATAATAATAATAATAATAATAATAATAATACAGGTCGAGTATCCCGTATCCGAATATCCGTTATCCGAATTATTCCGAAATACGGACATTCCAGAAAGTGAAAAAAAATATTTTTTTTGCTAAAAACTCACTAGGGACATTTGTAACAGCATCACTGGGGACATGATATGTAACTGGCACTATATATGTGCAAGACAATGATTGCTTGGCATTCAAATTCAGTGCTGAGATAGTACACACATTTTGTTTCACGTTTTGTAACCTTGTTTTTTGAACAATTAAAATATATTTGTGTGTATTTTATGTGGTAATAAAATATATTTGTGTGTATATTATGTGTTTATACAGCATAAATGCAAGATACTTCAAAATACATCATTGAAATATAAAAATATTCCGAAATACGGAATAATCCGTTATCCAAAATTCTCCTGGTCCCGAGCATTTTGGATAAGGGATACTCAACCTGTAATAACATCCAGAGTGTAATACAGAGTTCCTGACTATTTGCCACTTTCTGCTGCTTCATGTCCATAAAATGTATATTGTGTCTCCCGGGGGCATATCTATGATGAAACTACTAATGTACTAGCAGCATTCTGTGACATACAAAAGGACCACTTTCTTCCAGAATGGAATATGCAGGACCATGACAGGGGCAAAACTGCACTTGATCTCTCAGGCTATGAGGAGGAGCTTGACAATGTCAATGCTGAGTGAATCCAGCAGGCAACCATCCAACTTTTGGATAATAATAACAGTACTTTTCTTATTTCCATTTGTAAAAGTTATATTGACGCACATACTCATAATGTAGACAAAGTACTTGTTATTAAAAAAAATTGCAAAAAAGTGTCCCAAGTATTATAATGTACACAAATAAAACCTGCAAAATACAAACACCAAACAAGCCTAAAAATAAGCCATATATCAGGGCTATGCACACTGGGTCTGCAACTCCATCCAGGTTTTTAGGATATTCTGGCTTATAAACTCACCTATGCATTTCCTTAAAATCTCTTCTGTCAGGCTGACTCAAGCAAATGTTGGAACCACTGCCATACTTCCTTCAGGTAACAATGTTAAAATATTTAAGCGTTCTAAATGTTTTCGTTTTAGCTATATTGAGGTAACTCAAAGATCTGGAAACCACTGCCCTTAGGTAACAATAATGAAATATTAAAGTTTAATTAATATAAAAACACCTTTTAAATATGAAAACTGGATTTTTAGGAATGAAATTGGTTTTGTATAAGGGAATTGCCTATACTGTACACCAGATATTCTGGGGATTGAGTGGTTGGTTGTTTGGGTGTGTGCAAGGGCAGAGGTTCCCAAACGCGGTCCTTAAGGCACCCCAACGGTCCAGGTTTTTTAGGTATATCCATGGCTCAGCAGAGATGGTTAAATCAGACTGACTGAGTAACTAAGTAAGTCATCTGTGGCCAAGCCCGTATATACTTAATACCTGGACCGTTGGGGTGCCTTGAGGACCGCGTTTGGGAACCTATGTGCTAGGGTAATAGTAATTGGGCCATCAATTGTATAAATGTGCTCTGGGTAGGTTACTGCCTGTTGAGGTGGTTGTGTGTGGGTCCCTAAAGTATGACAAAACATAAGTGTTCAGAACACTATCTGTCTATCCTGCATGGTCATTAGCTGTGACATCAATGACTATTGCATTTCCCAGAAAAGGTTTCATGACTGCTTCCTCCTGGGTCTGCATCTTAGAGTCCATTTCAGGCAGATGCTCCATGATTATGGACTTCATTAGATGCTTAATCAGATATATTTGGTTTCTCCTTTCTCTCATTGTAGACTTCAAGGGGGAGAAACAAAGAAATAAAACCATTAGAATTAGCATTGAATGTACAGTATAAACATAGCAGCGATAGCCTACATGTATTTATGGTCTTCTCTCACCTGCTTATCATCTACACTCTAAACAGACATCGTTTGGGGTGTAATGAATTTACAGGGCCCTTTTGTCAAAGAGTTTTAGCTATTTAGCCAGTTGACACCTACAAACAGTAATTTCCGGTCATTCACTTTTCTGTGAAATCATGCGGAAATTCATTGCGGGCGCAGTGGCCCCTCCTCACATGTGCATACTAATGATAGAAGCACATGCACAGTCTGCCGATAATTGTTCTGTTACATGATAATGACCAATTGCCAGTAGCACCAAAAGGGTGGGAGGAGTACAAATTTCCCAGACCCAGGTCTGAGTGAATGGCCCACTGGGGCCTCTGTTACATGGCAGTAGCATCTGCAGCAGCAACTTTTCTCAACCTATTATTATTTTGTATTTATATGGTGACAAAGGGGTTCCGCATCACCTGACAAATACATGGATGAACAAAAGAACAAAACAAGAAAATAGTGATTTACAGTACATATGCAAATCAGGAAAGTACATGTAAACATAAGACAGTTGCAGCAGCAGACAGTGATGCATATATATATATATATATATATATATATATGTGTATATAGATGGGTAGTATATAATATCGCACCAGCTTCACTTATGTATAGGTGACTGTGCCCGGTCCGGTTAAATATATTCACAGTTCCCACAGCGTGAGAAAAACCAGCACCAGTCCATGTAAGCAAAAAATTCAATATATATTTATTGTCCACAGACAGCAAAAAGGACCAAACATGGTCATGTCAGATTCAGCACCCAATAGGCAATATAAATGATACTTAGCATTCCTGCATTCCTGCATCAAGTATAGGCAGCGTCTCCTCGACGGCCGTTTCGGTGCCCAAGCACCTTTTTCAAGAGGGGTGACCAGCCTGCCTGAACTAACCATGTTGTATAAATAGGCCCCTAAGGGGTCATCTCACCTGGTGCAATCAGCGCCGTCATTCCCGCCACTGGCCTCGTCGCTGTCCACCGCATCCCGCCGTATACACGGCGCCGCCAAGTCGGAAGTTCCAGCAAGGCGGAACCAATGTGCCGGTCAGTTTGCAGGGGGACCGCTCAAAGGTTCCCAGGTACCGGAAATGCGTCACCGCACAAACGTAACCATAGCAATCTTATACACAAAATTCAATCCTAGTCCTGTCTATGGACACATTCTAACTATATCAGCAAATGCTAATATGCTTGTTCATTGCATGCAGAAAATAAACAAAACATAGGTGAAAAATAGAAGGTACTTAATAAATGAAAAATACCACATCTAAAAAAAACGACATCCAAATACATAATACGCAAATAAATGGCGGGGCATCAGCTCAAATACCTATAGATAGTCATAAAAGGTAAGGAATTAGTAGTACTCCTGGCAAAACAATAGTAAGAATCACTGCAATCACAAAAAGTGAGTCAAACAGAATTCTTCATTTAACCCATTAGGTCGCATGGAATTTAACTCATAAATCCAAAAGCTCTCTTTTTTGAGCAAAAGTTTATGCCTATCGCCTCCTCTCCTCAACGGAGGCACATGTTCAATAGGCATAAAGGCAAAGTCATTTATTGAATGCCCACACTGTACAAAATGCCTGGCTACTGGTGGCGTATTGGTGTCCATCTTGATAAATGCCTTTTTGATGGACGATCTATGTGCCCCTATCCTTTCTTTGAGCATACGCAAGGTTTTGCCCACATAGATCATGTTGCATGGACAACGTATAATGTATATCACATACTTAGTTTCACAGTCCATTCGATGTTTGATATGGTAATTTTTGCCTGTAATTGGGTGTGAAAAAATATCTGACACAATCATATGTCGGCAATTCACGCATTTAGCGCACTTGTAGGCCCCAGCCTGCTTGACCAACCAATGTCTCGCTTGTTCCACTTTGGGACTAATATCTGAGAACGTAATCTGCTGCTTCAAATTTTGGCTTTTTTTGAAGCAAAAAAGTGGTGGGTTTTGGCAGACACCACCCAGGACAGGATCACTGCTGAGTATGTGCCAATGATTCATAATCGAAGCCTTTATCGAGCTTGATGCCACAGAGTATGTGCTCGCAAAGTGTAGTCTTTCAGTGTTTTCCTCCTTAGCTTTTGGAGTTAGCAGACTTTCTCTATCGAGATTTTTACACTTATCTCTTGCTTCTTGCACATCTCTTGGATCATATAAACGATCCAAAAAGTCTTGGCACATTCTGTCCAAAACCGCATCTAGTTCCTCAGGACATGAGGTGATGCGAACCGCTCTCAGTAATTGTGAGTACGGCAACCCACGCTTTAGAGGTTGGGGATGAAAACTGGTAGCCAGTAAAAGCGTATTTTTGTCCGTAGCCTTTTTGTATAGTGTAGTTTTGAATTTATTGTCAACAATCGCCACATTGACATCAAGATAATTGATGTCATTTTTGCTGGAATTCATAGTAAAGCGAATATTGCCAGGAATAGAATTCAAATATACAAAAAGATCTTGTAGCATATCCTCAGTTCCAGTCCAAATGAAAAACAAATCATCAATGTATCTAACATAACAATTAATGAATTTAGAAAAAACTGAATGGGTCAAAATATAAGTGGTTTCAAACTGATACATAAAAAGATTGGCATACGATGGGGCCATGTTAGACCCCATCGCAGTACCACGACGCTGTAAAAAAAATGTGTTGTCAAACAAAAAGTAATTTTTGTTCAAAACCAAACCCATCAACAGTAACAAAAATTCAATTGGGGGTCCCTTATACAAAGGACTGGAACTGAGGATACTGCGTACCGCACTGATGCCCTCGTCATTTGCAATATTAGTGTAAAGACTGGTGACATCTAATGTCACCAGTATACAATCCTTGATTGGATGACCAAATTGTTTCAGCCTCAACAGAAAATCCGTTGTATCTTTTAGGAAGTACGGACTGGCCTGTACCACCGGCTGTAAAAAATAATCAATATACTGAGATATTGGTTGACTCAAAGAGCCCATGGAAGAAATTCTCGGTCTACCCGGTGGGGCGACCAATGACTTGTGTACCTTTGGCAAACAATAAATCAAAGGGATCACAGGAAAATCCTGTGTCAGAAAGCTACATGTAGCCTCATCTACCCAGGAGTTATCCACACCCATTTTGATAATGGCATCAAATTCTTTTTTAAATCTTTGGGTGGGGTCATAAGTCAGTTTCAGGTAACACTCAGGGTCAGACAGTTGGCCCTCAATCTCGTGAATGTAGGCCTCCCTATCCAGTATCACAATGCCCCCACCTTTGTCGGCGGGGCGCACTATGATACTGGCATTTTCTCGGAGTGACCTGACTGCTGCAGATTCCTGTTTGGACAAGTTGGAATAAAACCTGGAAGGTTTATGTAAAACAGGCATTACATCGCGTTTAACCAACCTCATAAAAGTCTCTATCGAGGCATTTGGGGATGGGGGATCAAACTCGCTTTTCTTTTTAAATGGCAAAGGAGTGGTGATAGGAGGTACTGTAGGATGTCTGACAAAGTAATCTTTAAGGCGTAATTGCCTGTGAAACCGAAACAATTTCGTTTCACAATCAAAGGGTCTCTGTCTGTGCGTTTGCACAAAAGAGAGGCCCTTGTTCAAAACAGACATCTCCATGGGCTCTTTGAGTCAACCAATATCTCAGTATGTTGATTATTTTTTACAGCCGGTGGTACAGGCCAGTCCGTACTTCCTAAAAGATACAACGGATTTTCTGTTAAGGCTGAAACAATTTGGTCATCCAATCAAGGATTGTATACTGGTGACATTAGATGTCACCAGTCTTTACACTAATATTGCAAATGACGAGGGCATCAGTGCGGTACGCAGTATCCTCAGTTCCAGTCCTTTGTATAAGGGACCCCCAATTGAATTTTTGTTACTGTTGATGGGTTTGGTTTTGAACAAAAATTACTTTTTGTTTGACAACACATTTTTTTTACAGCGTCGTGGTACTGCGATGGGGTCTAACATGGCCCCATCGTATGCCAATCTTTTTATGTATCAGTTTGAAACCACTTATATTTTGACCCATTCAGTTTTTTCTAAATTCATTAATTGTTATGTTAGATACATTGATGATTTGTTTTTCATTTGGACTGGAACTGAGGATATGCTACAAGATCTTTTTGTATATTTGAATTCTATTCCTGGCAATATTCGCTTTACTATGAATTCCAGCAAAAATGACATCAATTATCTTGATGTCAATGTGGCGATTGTTGACAATAAATTCAAAACTACACTGTACAAAAAGGCTACGGACAAAAATACGCTTTTACTGGCTACCAGTTTTCCTCCCCAACCTCTAAAGCGTGGGTTGCCGTACTCACAATTACTGAGAGCGGTTCGCATCACCTCATGTCCTGAGGAACTAGATGCGGTTTTGGTCAGAATGTGCCAAGACTTTTTGGATCGTTTATATGATCCAAGAGATGTGCAAGAAGCAAGAGATAAGTGTAAAAATCTCGATAGAGAAAGTCTGCTAACTCCAAAAGCTAAGGAGGAAAACACTGAAAGACTACACTTTGCGAGCACATACTCTGTGGCATCAAGCTCGATAAAGGCTTTGATTATGAACCATTGGCACATACTCAGCAGTGATCCTGTCCTGGGTGGTGTCTGCCAAAACCCACCACTTTTTTGCTTCAAAAAAGCCAAAATTTGAAGCAGCAGATTACGTTCTCAGATATTAGTCCCAAAGTGGAACAAGCGAGACATTGGTTGGTCAAGCAGGCTGGGGCCTACAAGTGCGCTAAATGCGTGAATTGCCGACATATGATTGTGTCAGATATTTTTTCACACCCAATTACAGGCAAAAATTACCATATCAAACATCGAATGGACTGTGAAACTAAGTATGTGATATACATTATACGTTGTCCATGCAACATGATCTATGTGGGCAAAACCTTGCGTATGCTCAAAGAAAGGATAGGGGCACATAGATCGTCCATCAAAAAGGCATTTATCAAGATGGACACCAATACGCCACCAGTAGCCAGGCATTTTGTACAGTGTGGGCATTCAATAAATGACTTTGCCTTTATGCCTATTGAACATGTGCCTCCGTTGAGGAGAGGAGGCGATAGGCATAAACTTTTGCTCAAAAAAGAGAGCTTTTGGATTTATGAGTTAAATTCCATGCGACCTAATGGGTTAAATGAAGAATTCTGTTTGACTCACTTTTTGTGATTGCAGTGATTCTTACTATTGTTTTGCCAGGAGTACTACTAATTCCTTACCTTTTATGACTATTTATAGGTATTTGAGCTGATGCCCCGCCATTTATTTGCGTATTATGTATTTGGATGTTGTTTTTTTTAGATGTGGTATTTTTCATTTATTAAGTACCTTCTATTTTTCACCTATGTTTTGTTTATTTTCTGCATGCAATGAACAAGCATATTAGCATTTGCTGATATAGTTAGAATGTGTCCATAGACAGGACTAGGATTGAATTTTGTGTATAAGATTGCTATGGTTACGTTTGTGCGGTGACGCATTTCCGGTACCTGGGAACCTTTGAGCGGTCCCCCTGCAAACTGACCGGCACATTGGTTCCGCCTTGCTGGAACTTCCGGCTTGGCGGCGCCGTGTATACGGCGGGATGCGGTGGACAGCGGCGAGGCCAGTGGCGGGAATGACGGCGCTGATTGCACCAGGTGAGATGACCCCTTAGGGGCCTATTTATACAACATGGTTAGTTCAGGCAGGCTGGTCACCCCTCTTGAAAAAGGTGCTTGGGCACCGAAACGGCCGTCGAGGAGACGCTGCCTATACTTGATGCAGGAATGCAGGAATGCTAAGTATCATTTATATTGCCTATTGGGTGCTGAATCTGACATGACCATGTTTGGTCCTTTTTGCTGTCTGTGGACAATAAACATATATTGAATTTTTTGCTTACATGGACTGGTGCTGGTTTTTCTCACGCTGTGGGAACTGTGAATATATGTGTATATATATATATATATATACACATACAAACATATAGTGGCAGATATATATTCTTTGAAAAGCATATGAGGAGAGAGGTCCCTGCTCGTTAGAGCTTACATTCTATCGGGAAGTGGCAGACAAACTGGGGTGACACAGCAGGGATAGAAGTGAGCATAAACATAGGGTTAGGGTGAGAAATTGTTAGATTTAATAAAGAAGTGGGTCTTGAGAGCCTATTTAAAGTTTTGTAGAGAGGTGGCAAGTCTGATAGAGAGAGGTAGAAAATTCCAGAGATAAAGAGCAGAGCAGCCAAAATCCTGGAGACGGGAATGGGAGGTGACGGGCATTTGTGGAGTGGAGAGGGTGGGTGAGAGTGTAAAGAGAGACAAGGTCAGATATGTAGGTGGGAGAAGACTGGGTGATGGCATTGTCAGTGAGTGTAAGGAGCTTTAATTGTATTCTGAAGGGGAAAGGTGGAGGCAGTGTAGGTGTTCTACAGGGAAGCTAGAAAGTAGGAGATTACAGTAGTCCAATATTGATATGTGTAGTGAGTGGGTGAGGGTCTTTGTAGCATTCTGGGTGAGATAGGGTCTGATCCTGGAAATAATTTTGAGGTGGAAATGACAGAACTGTGAGAGTTGCTGAATGTGTGGTTTAAAGGAGAGGAATAAATAGTCACACCAAGGCAGCGTATTTGGTGGCTAGAGGAGATTGTTATTCCATCAATAGATAGTGAAATTGTGGACGGTAAGGTTATGTGGGGGGGGGGGGGGGGGGGGGGAGATGATCAGCTCAGTCTTAGACATGTTTAGTTTAAGAAAGCGCTGGGACATCCAAGAAAAGATAGCGGAGAGACAGTTGGAAATAAGAGCGGAGAGATCAGAAGAGAGGTCAGGAGAGGAGAGGTAGATTTGAGTATCATCAGCATAGAGATGATATTAAAAGTTGAATGAGCGAATGAGCTCACCTATAAATGACATATAGAAAGAGAAAAGAAGAGGACCAAGAACAGAGCCTTGGGGGACATCTACCACCAGTGGAAGTGCAGTGGAGGTGGAGTCATGAAAGGAGACAGAGAAGGAGCGGTCAGAGACGTAGGAAGATAGCCAGGAGAGAGCAGTATCACGCAAACCAAGGGAGTGAAGTATTTGGAGAAGGAGAGGATGGGCAACAGTGTCAAAAGCATCAGAAAGGTCAAGAAGAATAAGTAGTGGCCTTTAGATTTGGCAGCATAAGGATCATTGCAAACTTCAGTGAGAGCTGTTTTAGTCCAGTGGATGGCATGGAAGACAGACTGGAATGGATCAAGCAGGGAGTGGCAGGACCTAGTACATGCTGCTGTGTGCTGGGTTGTAGTGTGGCTAGGGAGGTGCTTAAAATATATATATATATATATATATATATAATTTTTTTATTTTTTTTATTCTAAGGGTGCATGGCCACACCTCTTATGATTAGACCATGCCCCATGAAAAGTACCTGAGCTCAGCCAGGCTCTCTACTGCCCTGTTTATTGCATACAAACATGAATTAGGCCTTTAGTCCCAATCTGCATAAGGCCAATGCATTTTCTTTGCATTCTTAGTACACAGCTCAAGAAAAGATGTATAACTAATAGAGGCCCTCATTCAGGTTGGATTGCTTTTGGGATCCAACCTGCAGTTTCCAGATAATTGTGAAGCTACACATGCATGGGACCTGTTCTGCCTGAAATAACTGTGATTAATTATATTAAACATCTTTTACAGAAACCAAGACATGAGCATGTGCAACTTTATTATTTATTAGTATTAATATTACAGGTAGAGTATCCCCTATCCGTGCATCCCGTATCCAAATTATTCCAAAAACCGTGTTGGTACTTCTTTACTTTCACGGCGCCACTAGAAATCGCGGTCATCGCGGGCATTGAATGCACTAAAAAATCGGGTGCGACGCGATGCCCGCGATTTCCCATAGGGACCAATGTTAAATTTCTCAATGGACACGATTTTCTGTTCAATGCCTCAATTGACACGATTTTTCCATAGGAAACAATGTTAAATGGCCCACAGAGGCCAAATAGGCACCCTCAAGTGTGAAATGGCCCCCACAATTGTTAACGCCACCCCACGATCAACGTCAACCCGAAGCGTGGCGAGCGCAGCGAGCCCGCGAGGGGCGGCGGTACGCGTCCTCCGACCTTTTCATGCCCTACTATCCACTAGGGCGTGGAGTGAGAATAGATTAGTGTGGCGAGCGCAGCGAGCCACCGAGCCCAAAGCGTGGCGAGCGCAGCGCGCCCCGCGAGGGGAGACGCGGATACCTTCACAGGTAAACGCGTCCCTTCGCGGGCTTCACAGGTATCCGCGTCCCCTCGCGGGGCTCGCTGCGCTCGCCACGCTTCGGGCTCGGTGGCTCGCTGCGCTCGCCACACTATTCTATTCTCACTCCACGCCCTAGTGGATAGTAGGGCATGAAAAGGTCGGAGGACGCATACCGCCGCCCCTCGCGGGCTCGCTGCGCTCGCCACGCTTCGGGTTGACGTTGATCGTGGGGTGGCGTTAACAACTTGAGGGTGCCTATTTGGCCTCTGTGGGCCATTTAACATTGTTTCCTATGGAAAAATCGTGTCAATTGAGGCATTGAACAGAAAATCGTGTCCATTGACATTAACATTGGTCCCTATGGGAAATCGCGGGCATCGCGGGCATCGCGTCGCACCCGATTTTTTAGTGCATTCAATGCCCGCGATGACTGCGATTTTCTATCTGTCCTAATCTAGTGGCGCCGTGAAAGTAAAGAAGTACCACTGTGTTTTTTTGGAATAATTTTTAAAAAAGATTTGTCTCCCCCCCCCCCCCCCCTAACCCTTTTTTAATACTTACCAAGTCCCCCGACGTCCGTGGCAGGCCTTCAGCATCTTCTCCGGCGTCTCCAACGGTCCCAGGAGTGCTTTGCGTGAGTGCGCGCGCGCCTGGGAACTCGCGCATGCACTCCTGGGATCGCTGGAGATGCCGGAGACGTTGCTAAAGTCCTGCTGTGGACTCCAGGGGACAACGTGGATGCAGAGGGACCACCGGGCACCACCAGGGGACAGGTAAGTATGCCTAACACTTTTATTCCAAAAAACAGAAAATTCCCTTATCCGGAATGCTCGTGGTCCCGAGCATTTCGGGTAAGGGATACTCAACCTGTATTATATTACATTACATTTTTTCTTATTATAAGCTTGTAGAAACATATATTTGCATGAACAGCTGCTCTTTATACAAAGCACAAGGTAATATTAATCATTAACCATATGTCATCAGATCGAGAGCATATTACTGTATCTCAGCACAAACACATATTAAGGAAATTTTCATTAATATAACATATGGCACTACCCTTGACTTCTGCACTATAAAATGTTTTACAAAGCTGATTCATCAAAGTGTGTGTTTATTCTAGGGCATAATAATATCCTATGCAGTAGGAAAACTTATTGGTAACCAGCTTATAATATAGTAGGGATGTGCACCGGCCACTTTTCGGGTTTTGGGTTCTGATTACCTTGAGGTTTTGGGTTCTAATGGGTTTTGCCAAAACACCTCCTAAATGTTTTGTGTTTGGATTTTTTGGGTTTTGGGTTCTGATTTTTTGTTGAAAAAGCATAAAAACTGCTACTACGCTATATTAACCTCAATAACATTCATTTCCACTCATTTCCAGTCTATTCTGAACACCTCGCACCTCACAATATTGTTTCTAGAGCAAAAGGTTGCACCGTGGTAGCTGGATAACTATGCTAAGCTACAAGCTCCGGGCCCATTGCTGGCTGCTCTGTGTAAAAAAAAAAAAAAAAAAAAAATTTAAATATATATTCATATGCTATAAGCACATGAATAAAAATAGCATGCCCCTTCACAGATTAAAATTCCTGATTTTTTGACACCAAAATTAAAACAAAAAAACTTTTATTTTAATAGTTCACATTCCACTTCTCCATGAAAAGATGGAGAATTGCTATACGGAGAGACAAAGCGAAAATCACTTAGAAAGACGGCGAGAAGTGCACATTGAATAGGGTTGCTCGCTTTTTGAGAGCAAAAGTCTCTGTCCAACGTGAGAAAAGCACAAACTCGCCATAAAACACAGTGAATTTTTGGTACTTGTGTAGTTTCACGCTGCGGGCTCGGTGGCTCGCTACGCTCACCACGCTATCTAAAATCAACTCCATGCCAACATGGATAGTGGGGGTATGAACTATCCAAGTTGGCATGGAGTTAAGTTAGTTTATTTTAGATAGTTTGCCGAGCGTAGAAACCGGAAGTAGCACGGCGCCATGCTGGCGCCGTGAAACTACACAAGTATCGAATTTTTCTCATTGAATACTGCCCAGAGACACTCACAAAAATGACTTTTATTTGGAAAGACGTAACAAAATTATTTTCATTTATGCATGTTCATATGATTTATGTTGATGGTTTTTGAGTGTGTAAAACATATGCACTATTTTACACAATCTTTGCGCCACTAGACAACGTTGATCCCACCCCCCTTTTTTTTGCATTAGGTTATAGATCTTTTGAGATCTATTCAGGTATCAAGTAACTCATCTTAAGGCAGCACTGTGCCCAGAACTACCCACACTAAAGCCCCCCTTTTTCTTTCAGCATTGCTATTCTGTTAGATGTAAATTTCACAGGGGTGGATCTCCACAGCGCTATTCACAGGATAGACGGATCTTTTCCAGGTGTCCACCAACAGACGGGAAAGAAGAGAGAGAATTTCTCTGGGTTAACACACAGACTGAAACTTCCAAATTCAGTGTGGTGAAACAGCAACCAACGACTCACCTAGATTAACTAGGAGATGTTCACATCTAGGTATCTTTTACACGTCTTCACACAAACACATGGATAGACACTCACCTAGGGAACAGTCCCTATGTTCATCCAAAGGTTTCTTTATTCACAAAGTTTTTCACAAGATCACAGTTGGCAAGTCCACAGGTAAAACACGATTTTATTGTAAAAAACAGACCCCACACTTCCACATCTGCATTTCTGTCCCCTCACCCGGACTGAGAATGGACAGCAAGCAGTAAATCCCAAAGATGACACCAGGAATGAGGAAAAGTGGAGAGTCCAAGTAAAAAGTCCTTAAAACACCAACGCGTTTCGAACGGTAAAGTTCTTCCTCAGGGTGTGATTGTTATTCTGTTGTAATGTCTCATTGGCCCTTATTCAGATCTGATCGCAGTAAAAAATTTGTTCTCAAAATGAGCAAACCCATGTGCACTGCAGGTGGGGCAGATGTAACATGTGCAGAGAGAGTTAAATTTGGGTGGGGTGTGTTGAAACTGAAATCTAACCCCTGCAGCGAGACCCTGTCGGGAGGAACTTTATTGCATTTGACAATGCAGTAAAAAATCTGAAAAGAGGGAGGTTTAGTACATCCCAGCCTCTGTGTGTGGGCAGGATCACAATCCAATTTGTGTACCTGTCGGTCGTTCATCTAGCTCTCTGATCCTTGCACCCTGATATCATTTGCAGCCATTAAACGACCCATCTAACCCTCTGATCGTTTACTCAATCATTCTGTGTCTGTGTATGATATTGTTTATCCTGGTGTGTTCTGGATTGCAAGGGAAATTGTATAAGAGATTGGATTGTTCCTAAGATCTATCCATGTGGGGGCACCTTAAGCCTTTAAAAGTGATAAAAAGAAGAGTGATAAACTACCAACAAACTTGCTTCTACCTCTCAATTTTCAAACCCAGCCTGTGTTATGGCATTTAGAAGCTGATTGGCCATTACTTTATCACTGACTACTTTATCATTCTCCAAGGCTTAGTACATCTGGCTCTGAGCCTTTAGAAATTAAAAAATGTGATTGTGTGCAACGCATGCAGCATGCCACACGGGCAGGGGGTGTTGCAGAAATAGTGCCTGGTAACTGTGACAACAGGCCAGTAATGTGATTATCATGCTCACTAATGCCCTATACACACTATGCCAGTGGTTCCCAAACTGTGTGCCTGGGGTGCCTCAGGCCACTTGCAGGGGTGCCTTGGGTTGGTGGACCAGGATCAATTCATATTATTAATGATGAAGGTAACAGGCATAACTAGTGCTGGTGGCTGCCAATCATAATATATGTGGACAAACAAGAGCAAATCCTGTCCCTCACCACATAATTGTGACATATAAACACAATGCACTTAATTTAATATTTTTTTCAAAAAATTCTCAATAAGAAACATTGGCCTAGGGGTGCCTTGAAAACATTTTGATGCTCTAGGGTGCCTTGATTCAAAAAAGTTTGGGAACCCCTGCACTATGCGATATGCAGCACTGCCAATATTGTTACAATATCGGTAATGCCATGAAATGAATGACCCGTGGGGTCAGGGCCTGATTGGCCAATAGACTGATTAGGCTGCAGCCTGGAGCGCTTCTTGGTGCCATTGGAGTTGAGGCCGAGCAAGGTCTTGTGAGATCTCCAGTGCATACTGGGATTGTCAGCATCACCAAGGCAGGGACACCAGGTAGAGAAAATTGCAGTCTTTTACAAAATTGCAGCCTTTTACAACCATTTGCCGAGCCGCTCATTAGATATTCATATATTCACTGCACCCGATCATTACATATGCATGATCGGGAGCAGTGAATATACCCGGTCCCCTGCTGGCTCTGGGAGGGGGGCAGCTTGTGCTGCTTGGGTCCCGGGGAGCCCACCTCCCCCCCCACATACGTTCTGGGGCAGGCAGGGAGACTTCCATCTCCCTGCCTGCCACCGTCCCACAGCTCCCTACAGCGGACAAGCGTCCGCTGCAGGGGTTAAGATTCGCCCCGAGGGGCAACTCGCCCCTCCGACATTGAATACAGGGAGAGCGAGTGGCACCCAGCCCTCCGGAACACAGCGAGTGTGCAGCGAATCCTAAACAGGATTCGATGCACACGGCGATAATTTACATTGAATACTGCCCTCTGAGTGTTTTCAGTCCTGGTGATCACAGAGAATCCTGTGGTATTCCAGATTTCAAGGTAAGTGATCCTTATGGTGATGAGCACCAGAGAGAGGTGGGAATAGGGGAGGGGGAGGAGTCTTTGACTTTTTGACAATCCCAAGCTCTACAAATTCTGTTGGCAGCCCATATTACATTAACTTATTTAGACTAATCCCAGAAATGCTCCAGTAATTTTTATTATTAGTCATACAGCCCACGTAGGGCCTAATTTATGTTTATAATTAAAGTACAAAAAGCAGACAACATTATGTATGGAATAAACTATGTTGCCATGTAAATACATTTATATATTTTTTTTTTTGCAGATAAATACTGTCTGCTTTTGAATGTAGTCCACAAATGTTACACAGCTATACTTTTGCACTGCAATTTAATTTCAGTTAGAACCCCCTCCCCTTCCCCAATTTCAAGGAGGAGTGGAGAGGTCTGTTGGTCTGCAACGTTAAGGCATACACTGCTTTATGTGGCCAACTGGACACTTAGAAAACATTGTGTCAGACAGGCCAGATAATCATAGTGTGCGTACCTAGCATCATTTTTTCCCTCTGACTTCTTACCTTCACTTTTTACTCATGTTTTAAGCTGTCTCTCTACCACTTCCTCTTATACGGTATGTCCTAGAGCTTCCTTAACCACTTATTCTGGCACAGTCACATGGGATGCGACTACGGCCAGATGAGCTTCCACTGACATTGCTTCTCCCCATTCCCATGCGATTATGCTGTCTTTATCCATTGCCTGGCAGTAACAGAGAGTTTTGTTCTGCTCTCATCACTCTGGTGTGCATGTGTCTGTGTTAAGTGCAAGGAGGGGA
Organism: Crinia signifera; assembly: GCF_055691185.1. NCBI lineage: Eukaryota > Metazoa > Chordata > Amphibia > Anura > Myobatrachidae > Crinia > Crinia signifera. Next base: position 120,242,459 of record NC_139221.1, read on the forward strand.
ACTTTGCATCCCTGTGCACTAATACACTGAGATAAAATCAGCTCCAGTATTATAGGTGGGAGAGAATTAATAAGCAGTGGCGGCTCCTACATTACAGTTGGAGGGGGTCTGCCGCTGTCACCCTCCTGTCGCTCCTCCTCCTAGTCCCCACCACTGCTCCTCTTCCTGGTCCCCGCTCCTGGATCCTCACCACCGCCACACCTGTCCCCACACCTGTACAAGGATGAAAGGTGCCGGGACTGATGCATGCGTGCGCAGTACAGACTGATGCATGCATGTGCAGTACAGACCTCTGCAGTGTGCATGCAGCCAGCTTCTATGGGCTGCTTTGGCAGCAGCCCATAGAAGTGAAATCATGGAGAAGTGTCTCCTGCACAATACAGATGACAGGCACCAGGACAGGTGCACGAGCAGTAATGATGCAGGTACTGTACATGCCCCTGGTTCTATGGGCTGCTTCAGCTGTAGCCCATAGATGCCAAAGAGGCATCCTGGAGGGAGGGATTAACTCCCAATGGGACTATCTTGGGTGACTAGCAGGTCAGATTTCCAGTAGGAAGGCAATGCCAGTCACAATGCAGTCTCACAGACTGCATTTGGCCTCACTTAGGTAGAGCACAATGGCAGATTTCATCTGGGGATGGCAGCAGTTCTGCATCCCATGGGTAAAAAAACACTACTGGTAATACGTAATTTAAAGGGGAGGGGGGGCAGTTAATGGGGGCATTCTTTTGCCACTTTGGAGATTTAGGTTTAGGGTGATGCCAAAACAAAAATGTTATTGTCCCTGGGGGAGAGTAGTATTGTATAGATATTGTTTCATATGATAATATATTAAAAGACAGATTCAAAACTTTTTTCAATTTTAACAGAAACACAATTTCTGAGCAGTTACTCTCTGCTTTTTACTTCGCTCTGCCAATTATTGCCACCTTCCTTCCTTCCTATCTGAAAACCAGATAACTCTTCCAACTCCAGTATTGCTCACCACCCTTGGAGCTTACTCCATCTCCCTTTAAGACTTTGTACAAAAGCTCTCAGATTCTACTTCTTTACCAATGACAAAGAACTCACCCTAAAGCTGGGTACACCTGGTAATAGCTGTGTGTACCTGGTAATATTGGCCACGGGGGCCTATCAGAGTGCCGGCTATCCATATACTGTACACATGCCGGCTAGATGGCACTACATTCTGCAGTATGGCCTTCATCGCCTGTACAGTGCCTGCAGGATGATGAGGTCATCATTAAGAGTGTGTATCCTTGCCTACATTGTATAAAATATTGCTTAGTGTGTTTAGGGATTAAGCCACGTCTTTTTGTCCTAGCGTGCTGATTTAGCCTTATTTTACATATTTTGTCTATCTGCAGATGTAAGCTCTCATGGGCCCAGAAAATAGAAGATACAAATATAGGTAGGGAGTCGATATTGATCCTTGGGTGCGTGCATCGTTCAACATTCATTGTACACACACTGGATGATTTTTTGAAAGGTGTAACACAAAAGAGCCAAAATTAGCAATATTGGGGGTCATTCTGATCTAATTGGCCAGTTGTGAATTCGTAGCGGGGAACGATGTTGAAGATCTGAGCATGCGCATAAGCGAATATGCGCATGTGCAGGTCTTCTCTGCGGGCACCCCCTGAGACTTGCAGAATGGAGGGGGGGGGGGAATGCAGGAGGCATGCTGGTGGAGGTCACATGCAAACGCCGACCGTTTCTTTGGCGAACCCATGAAAACACTGGGTGCGCCCAGGAAAATGCTGGGCAATCCCAAGCAAACAGGGGCAGCTTTCTGCCTTCTGTGGTCAGGCAGATGTCAGCTGCTTGCCCTGTACTTGCCGCTAAACTAAGTCACCAGGGAGTCACTTAGATAAGCAAATTTGCGACCATCGAATGATGCAAGCCTGCAAATTAATGTTTTGCAAAACATCAATTTGCAAGCCTGTGGGGACATTCGGCATCCAGCTCGGGTTAGTTGGCTCGCAAAGCAGAGAAATACTGCTGCTTTGCAAATAAACCAGAATCAGGGCCATTGTTCAATATAATCACCCAATGTGCACAAACCTTTATACATGCAGTCACTGCTCATACCAGTGTATCCTCTATCTTGTGATAAGCACTGTTTGGTTGTTTGGTTTTCCAACAATAGTTTTAATACCAGTTAGATTAGATTATTTTGAATATCATCGGGAGTCTCAAATATCTTATCAAGGTTTTAGAGTCCACACGTGTTATTAGTATTGATTTAGCTCTGGCTAAATTCATTTCTTAGACTTCCTCACAGATATGTATTTTTTATGATGATATAATCTTGTGATTCACAGCTTGAATAAAAATGCTGCCATATTGTATACAGTGCATCACAGTGTACTCTGAATTAGTCATTGTCACGATCCGAGCTGTCAGACAGACTTTCTTACCGGCTAAGTGTCTCCGCAGGTTCAGCTTGCGGTCCAGACGTCATCTCTGCCGGCCTCCTGTCTCCCAGTGACAGTCCCCAGTGCACGGCAATCCACCTGTCCGCCGCCATTGCTCCCAGTATCCAGCATGGTGTGCACAAACACTTTCCCGCCATAGCAGACATGGGGGCTGCCATGTTCTTCCCAGTCACATGTCTGTGCTGTCCAATCCTGTTGGTTCTGATCTCCCTGTCATACTTCCTCGGCCAATCCTGGCCACCCAGTGGGGATAAGTATGCTGGGAGCTCTCAGAACCATTGCTAGTGCTTCAGTTGTCTCTAGTGTATGGTCAGCTGTCCTTGTCTCTGTACAAGTTGTCTTCCATGCTGCAGTGTGTTCCAGGTTGTTCCATCTCCTGTGAAGTCCAGGTTATTCCACCGCCTGTGATCCTGCCTCTCAGCCCAGCGACCAAGCCTAGCTCCGGGACTCTGGTCCTTCCGATGCTCCAGCATCATCCACCATCGATGTTTCATCACTAGTCCGATATTCCGGATCTCCTGCTTCCGTCCGTCATTCCGGACCCACAGTCATCTCCCGTCCGTCATTCCGGACCCACAGTCTCCTTCCATATCCGATACCCGAATCCGATGTTCCCACATCATCATCGATAGTCCGATATTCCGGATCGCCAAGCCAAGCTTCCGTCCGTCATTCTGGACCCACAGTCAAGCTCAAGTCTTCCGTCCGTCATTCCGGACCCACAGTCTTCACATCCGATGTTCCACCATCGATCCCACATCACATCACATCTGTAAAGTATTGCAATCTGCATGAACTCTGTTATTTCTCCTGCATACTTTACTGTCTGTTTATATTACAACCATCTGCAAATAAACTCCGGTTGTATTTTACCTCTGACTGCTTATTGGCTCTGGGTGCACTGTCGCGCACTCCATGCGCAAGGGTCCTCTCCAACCTCCCCGGTCCAGGTCCCCACCAGAGGTCTCAGTCTCGTCGACTAAGCCCCCTGGTGTGACAGTAAGCACTAGCCAAATGGATCCAGGCGCAAACCAAGCATCTCCACCCAGCCCTGTACAGCAACTGGCTGTTCGCTTGGATCAGCAAGAGGCTGCGCAGAGCCAAGTGATTCATTGTCTGCAAGATCTGTCTTCCCGGCTGGATAAGCTACAGACCACTCTCAGTGGCCCTGAGCCTGTCAGAGAACTTCCAAGTCCAGTTCATCCTCCTGTAATGGCTGCTGCACCTCGCCTTCATCTGTCTGTCCCCACCAAGTATGATGGGAACCCCAAGACCTGTCGAGGTTTTCTCAATCAGTGTGAGATTCACTTCGAGCTGCAACCTAGCAACTTCCCTACTGAAAGGGTCAAGATAGCCTACATCATCTCCCTCCTGTGTGGAGCAGCGTTAGAATGGGCGTCTCCCTTATGGGAAAGATCTGATGCCATCCTGTCCAATTACAAGGACTTCGTGTCAACATTCCGGCGTATCTTCGATGAGCCTGGGCGATCAGCATCTGCCTCCACTGAACTCCTCCGTCTCAGACAGGGATCCCGCTCCGTCGGGCAATATCTGGTCCAGTTCCAGATTCTGGCGTCTGAACTCTCCTGGTGTGATGGGTCCTTATACGCAGCTTTCTGGCATGGCCTATCCGATCGTATTAAGGATGAACTCGCTACCAGAGACTTACCCTCAGGTCTAAGTGACCTTATATCATTGTGTATCAAAGTAGACCTACGCTTACGAGAAAGGGCTGTAGAACGTCACAAGAGCGCTCCAGTTAAAGTGCCAACTCCTCCACCTTCTTTACCCACTGCTCCCGCAGTCCATTCCAAAGAAGAACCAATGGAGATAAACCGCTTCCGTTTGTCTCCCGGAGAACGTCGACGTCGTCGGTTGGCACAGCTCTGCCTGTATTGTGCCGATCCTGCACATCAAATTTCTGCATGCCCAAAGCGTCAGGAAAACTCCTCCTCCTAGCCCGTCAAGGAGAGGGTAGGCTAGGAGTAATTAAGTCCTCTCCATCAGCAACTGATTGTGTCCTTCCAGTTTCCCTACAAGTTGGTCAGCATTTCAAGACTGTCTCCGCACTTCTTGATTCCGGTGCCGCTGGCAACTTTGTTACTGCAGAACTGGTCCGCAAGTGGGGGTTGCCCACTGAAAGTCTTTCCAAGACTGTCTTCCTTACTGCTGTGGATGGCAGTAGGATTCCTGATGCGACAGTCTCCCGCAGAACTTTGCCACTTACAGTAAAAGTGGGAGTCCTGCACACTGAACTTTTGTCCTTCCTGGTTTTACCCCGAGCCACTCATGCTCTGGTTCTGGGTTTACCCTGGCTCCGTCTTCACAATCCTCGTCTTGATTGGAAGACATTGGAAATCCTTTCCTGGGATCCTTCCTGCTCCGGTACCTGTCTCCAAAAGGTACTCCCAGCTCGTCATTCTTCAGCCGATGCAGCAGACCTTCCGCCTCTTCCCTACCAAGAGTACTCAGATGTATTCAGCAAGTCTGGCGCTGATGTCCTACCTCCTCACAGACCGTGGGATTGCCCTATCGAACTTATCCCAGGCAAAGAACCACCCAGAGGTAGAACCTATCCTCTCTCTCTTCCAGAGACTCAAGCCATGACCAATTACATCAAGGAAAATCTGGCAAAGGGATTCATCCGTCCTTCGACTTCTCCTGCTGGCGCAGGATTCTTCTTCGTCAAGAAGAAGGATGGAGGCCTACGTCCCTGCATTGATTATCGCGGCCTCAATGACATTACAGTAAAGAACCGATATCCGTTGCCCCTCATCACCGAGCTGTTTGACCATGTCAGCGGTGCAACCATCTTCACGAAACTCGACCTGAGGGGTGCATATAATCTCATCCGCATACGAGAGGGCGACGAGTGGAAGACGGCGTTTAATACCAGAGACGGCCACTATGAGTACCTCGTCATGCCCTTCGGGCTCAGCAATGCCCCAGCCGTGTTCCAGCACTATGTCAATGAGATTTTTCGGGACATTCTGTATCGTCATGTAGTTGTATATCTTGATGACATTTTAATCTATGCCAATAACATCACAGAACATCGTTATTGGGTCAAAGAGGTTCTGTCCCGGCTGCGAGCTAATCCTCTCTACTGTAAACTGGAGAAGTGTGTCTTCGAGGTGAAGTCTATACCCTTCCTAGGGTACATTGTCTCCGGTTCTGGTTTTCAAATGGATCCAGGAAAACTGCAGGCCATCCAAGATTGGCCAATTCCCTCTTCGCTGAAAGGTATTCAACGTTTCCTGGGTTTTGCCAATTATTACAGAAAATTCATTCGTAATTTCTCGTCTATTGTGGCTCCCATCACTGCCTTAACGAAAAAGGGGTCTAATCCAGCGAAGTGGCCGGCAGAAGCCATCGAAGCCTTCCATCTGTTGAAACAGAGGTTCACTTCCGCTCCTGTTTTAAGACAACCTGATACCACCTTGCCCTTTATTCTCGAGGTTGATGCCTCCTCCGTGGGTGTTGGAGCAGTCCTCTCGCAGAAAGCGCCCGATGGTCGTCTTCATCCCTGTGGGTTCTACTCCCGTAAGTTCCTGCCTGCAGAGCGTAACTATGCCATCGGTGACCAAGAGCTTCTCGCCATCAAGTTGGCATTAGAAGAATGGAGATATCTTCTAGAGGGCGCTGTTCATGAGATCACAATTATCACAGACCACAAGAATCTTCTGTATCTCAAGTCTGCTCAATGTTTAAATCCCCGTCAAGCCAGATGGACACTTTTCTTTTCCAGGTTCCGTTTCAAGCTGTCGTTCTGTCCAGGGACACAAAACCGAAAAGCTGATGCCCTTTCCCGCTCATGGGAGCAAGAAAGTGAGTCCAAGTCCACACATCAACATTTCATTATTGATCCAGTGGCCTTCTCCGCAACGAGAGTTTCAAATCTCACGCCCCCTACAGGGAAAAGATATGTAAAGCCAGCTCTAAGAAAGAAGTTGCTCTGTTGGGCGTATTCTTCAAAATTCGCTGGCCATGCAGGCATTCAGAAAACTTACGAGTTTATCACCAGGTCCTACTGGTGGCCGTCCCTCAAACAGGATGTACAGGACTTTGTTTCCTCTTGTGCTAAATGTGCTCAGCACAAGACCAGTCGTCAGTCTCCTCCTGGGCAATTGATGCCACTGTCAGTGCCACATCGTCCTTGGACGCATATCTCTATGGACTTTGTAACTGATCTTCCAGAGTCTGACAAGTTCACCACCATCTGGGTGATTGTTGACCGGTTCACCAAGATGGCTCACTTCGTTCCCCTCACCGGTCTTCCATCAGCTTCCAAGCTGTCCCAGCTATTCATCAAAGAGATATTCAAGCTTCATGGGCTGCCTCTTGAAATCATCTCCGATAGAGGAGTCCAATTCGTAGCCAAGTTCTGGCGAAGCCTGTGCTCCTTGCTTCAAATCAAGTTAAAGTTTTCCACAGCCTACCACCCTCAAACCAATGGCCAAACGGAGAGGGTGAATCAGGACCTTGAAGCATTTCTCCGCACATATGTCTCTTCTTCCCAAGATGACTGGGCTCAACTCCTTCCATGGGCAGAGTTCTGCCATAATAACCAATATCATTCTTCATCAAATGTCACTCCATTCCTTGCCAATTATGGGTTTCATCCTCGAGTTCCTGACTTCACTCTGCAACCTGTGTCCTCTGTTCCAGCGGTCGACACGACCATCCGGCAATTCGTCAAATCCTGGAAGCTCATTCGTTCTTCACTTCTGAAGGCTTCAAGCAGGTACAAAAAATTTGCCAGCCCTCCGTCCAGGAGATCGTGTCTGGTTGTCAACCAAGAATCTTCGATTGAGAGTGCCATCGATGAAGTTCGCTCCCCGATATATTGGTCCTTTCCCAGTTGAGCGAGTCGTCAATCCAGTAGCTTACAAGCTCAAGTTGCCGCCCTATTTGAAAGTGCCAGCTACATTCCACATTTCGCTGCTCAAGCCGCTGGTTCTGAATCGCTTTCATTCCAAGCTCCCCAAGGCTCCTAAGGTTTGCACCCAGCGTGGAACAGAATATGAGGTCAGTAAAATCTTGGACTCTCGCATCCGATATGGTCGTCTGCAATATCTAAACGATTGGAAGGGCTACTGCCCCGAAGAGCGATCATGGACCAATGCCATCGATGTCCATGCTCCCAGACTCATCCGGGCGTTCCACTCCAAGTTTCCCCGCAAGCCTAAAAGGTTTCCTGGGGCCACCCTTAAAGGGGGGGGTGCTGTCACGATCCGAGCTGTCAGACAGACTTTCTTACCGGCTAAGTGTCTCCGCAGGTTCAGCTTGCGGTCCAGACGTCATCTCTGCCGGCCTCCTGTCTCCCAGTGACAGTCCCCAGTGCACGGCAATCCACCTGTCCGCCGCCATTGCTCCCAGTATCCAGCATGGTGTGCACAAACACACTTTCCCGCCATAGCAGACATGGGGGCTGCCATGTTCTTCCCAGTCACATGTCTGTGCTGTCCAATCCTGTTGGTTCTGATCTCCCTGTCATACTTCCTCGGCCAATCCTGGCCACCCAGTGGGGATAAGTATGCTGGGAGCTCTCAGAACCATTGCTAGTGCTTCAGTTGTCTCCAGTGTATGGTCAGCTGTCCTTGTCTCTGTACAAGTGTATTCTCTGCTGGTGTTGTCTTCCATGCTGCAGTGTGTTCCAGGTTGTTCCATCTCCTGTGAAGTCCAGGTTATTCCACCGCCTGTGATCCTGCCTCTCAGCCCAGCGACCAAGCCTAGCTCCGGTACTCTGGTCCTTCCGATGCTCCAGCATCATCCACCATCGATGTTTCATCGCTAGTCCGATATTCCGGATCTCCTGCTTCCGTCCGTCATTCCGGACCCACAGTCATCTCCCGTCCGTCATTCCGGACCCACAGTCTCCTTCCATATCCGATACCCGAATCCGATGTTCCCACATCATCATCGATAGTCCGATATTCCGGATCGCCAAGCCAAGCTTCCGTCCGTCATTCTGGACCCACAGTCAAGCTCAAGTCTTCCGTCCGTCATTCCGGACCCACAGTCTTCACATCCGATGTTCCACCATCGATCCCACATCACATCACATCTGTAAAGTATTGCAATCTGCATGAACTCTGTTATTTCTCCTGCATACTTTACTGTCTGTTTATATTACAACCATCTGCAAATAAACTCCGGTTGTATTTTACCTCTGACTGCTTATTGGCTCTGGGTGCACTGTCGCGCACTCCATGCGCAAGGGTCCTCTCCAACCTCCCCGGTCCAGGTCCCCATTAGCGGTCTCAGTCTCGTCGACTAAGCCCCCTGGTGTGACAGTCATTCAATCAGTATAGATTAGGACTCCAGTCCGCATACCTCCCAACATGACCCTCTCCAGGAAGGACAAAATGCTCTATTTCTGGACATTCCTCTTAATTATTGATTGCCATCACCTGTTTTAAACAGGATAATTGAGAAGAAAGGCGTTTCAACAGAGGTGATGGTAATCATAAATTAAGAGCGAAGTCCAGAAACAGAGCATTGTGTCCCTCCTGGAAAGGGTCATGTTGGGAGGTACACTGACATCACTAGAGAACAGGCAGCCAGAATGTGAGCAGGACAGTGTACAGTACAGTGCAGGATTATCAGGTTTCTTGAGCTATTAAGGAGCTTCAAGACCAGATACTGGGTGAAATTTAATAGAAATCTCCAGTTTTTTATAAAAGCGGCAATCATTTACACTGCAAAACCAGTTTCGATTTTGCATTGTAAAGAATTGCCGTTTTAATAAAAAAATTGAGATTTCTTACAAAATCACTCACTTTCTGAATCTCTCATCCTATTAAATTTTACCCATAGGAGGGTGGAGAGAGGTAAGTAACACAGGGATCCCAGCTTCTTCTCCTTGCTGCCTGGGTGTCTGGGTCCTGTGTAACTTATTATATAATGAAAGTTCTATCCCATTGTATAATTCATTTTTTAAAGTTGTTTATGTGGTCTTGTACTACAAGAAAATGTTATAAAACATTTGTCTCTGAATTAGGTGGAGCTATAAACAATACTCATGCATTTTGGAACAAAAGAAGGTCTCGATGGCGCTGAACTCGTATGTCCCTCGAAATATGTGTTTCTCGTTATGTAGGGAAAGTAAGTATATGAAAAAACGTATTAGAATTTCCAAAGAAATATGAAAAAGAAGGTGTTTGCAGGAAAAACACTTAGGGGGATATTCAATCTCCGTCGAGCATCTCCCGTGGGGGAGATGCTCGACGGGCCCTATTCAATGCTGTCTTCCCCGACAGCATTGAACAGGGTTTCCTGGCAGAACGAGCCCGACATCTCTAGCTGTCGGGCTCGTTCTGCCGAGAACAGCCGGGAAGTGACGAGATGCCGGCTGCATCTCGTCACTTCCCGGCCGCAACTCGCGGCCACGCCCCCTTCTCGCCCCGCTGCAGGCGGGACATAGAATCCCGCCTGCGTGTTCTCGGTCGAGCTGACCGAGAACGGGACTGGGTCACGACGGGCGAGCAAGCTCGCCTGCCGTGACCTGAAGATTGAATATCCCCCTTAGTAGGGGGATCTTTTAAAGGTATCTTTTTAGAGGGTCCATCCGTACAAATAGAAATAGATGGAATACCAAGGTAGGTGAACAGTGTCCTAAATGGCGTACCGTACTCACTGTATGTACAGGAGCTTGACGCCTATATGTACATACAGTGAGTGCGGTACGCCATTTAGGACACTGTTCACCTACCTTGGTATTCCATCCATTTCTATTTGCACGGGTTGACCCTCTAAAAAGATACCTTTATACACTTGTATCACAGCCTTAACCAGTGAGTTTGGGCACGAATCCCCCCACTAAGTGTTTTTCCTGCAAACAGCTACTTTTTCATATTTCTTTGGAAATTCTAATACGTTTTTTCATATACTTACTTTCCCTACATCACGAGAAACACATATTTCGAGGGACATACGAGTTCAGCGCCATCGGACATCTGACATGAAGCAGGGCTCAAAGCCATGAAAGATTTTTTGATTCAAGAACAGTTCAATGGTTGCATTATAAATCTGTTTATCCAATTATTAGAATTAACACTTGAAGAAAACTTTTTCCTGTTCGATGGCCACTTCTATCGCCAAGTTAGCAGATGTGCTATGGGGAGCAACGTGTCCCCCTCCTTTGCCAACATTTTTATGCTGGCGGAGGAAGAATCTATGTTTTTTCATGACAAGAAAATAGCAGACTGTATACGAATGTATACGCGTTTCATTAATGACATCTGCATCATTTGGACCGGCGAGGTGGGTGATTTAGTTGAGCATTTACAGAACATCAATCTGAGGGACTCTCCCATAAAAATTACATATAATATCAGTGAATCAAGCGTTCATTACTTGGACGTATTGGTCTCTAAAGTGGGAGATCGGTTACAGACCTCAGCTTATTCTAATCCCACCGACAAAAACACCTTGCTCACAGCCAGTAGCCACCATCCTAAAGCATTGAAGAAGGGTCTCTCCAAATCTCAGTTTATGAGGGTCGCCAGGATCACAAGTGACAAAACAACTCTGGAGACTGAATTAAATAATGTACAACAGAAATTCAATGAAAGGTGGTACGACTGTAAGCTCCTAAATAGAGTCAAAACGGAAGTGCTGAACGGGATGTTCATCACTAGAGAGAGCCTATTGACCCCAAAGGAAAAAAGAAAAGGTGAAGCCACCACAGCCAGTCCTGTTTTACCTAGAGCTTCTAGGGCCTTATGGCCGTTAGTATCCAGTGACCCGGCATTACCGTCCTTTAAATCCACAAGACCCATGATCTGCCATATGAGGAGCAGCAATATCAACAACATGGTAGTCCATACGGACATCACAAATTTTGGGGAACATCCTAGGAACATGCACAAAGATACCTTCTTAAAGAAAAATCCAGGTTGCTACAAGTGCCTGGGATGCATCACATGCTCCAATATGACAAACCGGATCAACCTTCAGAAATAAAAAGAGAGATAAGACTTCAGGATCAAACACGTGATGATATGTACATCTACCCATGTTGTATATATATGATCACGTGTCCATGCTAGTTACAGTACATAGGAAAAACTATTAGAACATTTCGCAAAAGAATGGCATTACATCATTCAGCCATAAATGCAGCCATATGCGACGCAAGAAAAGGAAAAACATCGAACAACCAGTGGTGAGGCATCAGCTGCGTGACTATAGCACCGCAGCCCCCGCCACCACGGGGGGGGGGGGGGCGTTGTGCATGTGGGGGCGCCGGGGCTGCGGTGCTATAGTTACACCCCCCCACTCCCCCGCAGACTTACCTATCTCGCTGGGTTTGGCGGCTCCGTTCTTCTGCTGAGGACCACCACAAAATGGCCGCCCCCATATAGCACACAGTTCTCTGAAACTGTCTGCTGTATGGGGGCGGCCATTTTGTGGTGGTCCTCAACAGAAGAACGGAGCCGCCAGGACCAGCGCGATAGGTAAGGCTGCGGGGGATTGGGGGGGTTTGCATGGGTGGCGGGGCGGCGGCGCGGGGGGCCCTAATGGCGGGGGGCGCCCAAAACTTAGCTACGCCACTGTGAGGCATTTTGTCGAAGCAGGATATACTATTAGCGACCTTAAACACCAGATTATTGACCATGTACCCAAAAATATTTGAGGGGGAGACAGAGCAGGCAGATTACTACAGTTTGAAGCTCGCTGGATGTTTGAATTAAAAACCGTCAGCCCAGCGGGACTCAATGAGAAATTCTCATGGAGCGTTTTTTAAAATTAAATAAAATAAATATGATAGGTCCTAATATTGGATCCTCATAGCAGTTTTATACATAGGTAGGTTATAGATGTTCTTAATAGTCACCCCATATATATATATATATATATATATATATTTGGTACTTGTGTATTAGCCGGGTGCCCGGTACGAAGTTAGCACAGCGGCGCTGTCAGAATCAGCGTAGTGTTCTTGCGACCAGCGTAATTATCGAAGTCAGACAGATCCAGCATAGGTAGCTTAGTCAGTCAGAAGTAGCGTAGTGTTCCCGTGAGCGTCCCTGTCAGAATCAGGGTAGTGTTACCAGCAGCTGCGTAGGCAGCGTCTCTGTCAGAATCAGCATAATGTTCCCGCTGTGATCTTTTTTATTAACTAAAATCCAGGTAACAGTTAACACATGTTGTCATTACTGTCTCAGATGATGATATGGCAGGTGTGAATGTGTTCCTGAAACACCCCCACTATCCACGCCAGCCTCCTGACCGTTACGCATCCTCCTGACCTGTTCATACTCCCACTATCCACGTCGGTGTGGAGTTGATTTTAAAAAGTGTGGCGAGTGCAGCGAGCCACCAAGCCCGAAGCGTGGCGAGTGCAGCAAGCCCCGCGAGGGGAGGTGGATTACTTCACATGTGTTCCACGCTTTGGGCTCAGTGGCTCACCACACTTTATAAAACCAACTCCACGCTGAAGTGGATAGTGGGGGTATGAATAGGTCGGGAGGACGCGTAAAGCATCCCATCATGGGACTCTCTACACTCGCCACTCTTCGGGCTGACATGGATAGTGGGGGTTTGAAAATGCCTCCTTTATTGTGCATACCCCCTTTATGCATGAGGCGTACGTGCTAATAATTACTGAGATGCAGGAGCATCTGAGATCTCAGACAGCCGGAGCGCCTCTCTGCCGGTGTCCGCATGATCTCCACTCTGCCGGCGTCCGCCAGCGCTGGGGATCTGCCGGTTACCGGCACTGTTTGAGAGGCGCTCACTATACTTGGCATGGATGCCGGGGACAGAGACATGGACGCCGGGGACAGAGCCGGGCTGCCTTGGAGTGACTACGCTAGGCAGCCGTTGGACTAAGCTGACAGCGTAGCTAGCCTACGCCTGCGTACATATGCTAATTGGGCGCCCGACTAATACACAAGTACCATATATTTATTTTTTTCACATGGCAATATTTTCTGTATCAGAATAAGCCACTTGTATCACTCAGCTGAGAGACTTATTGTGCACGTTTTTTTTTTTACACACTTAGATTTGTACAAAACGGGATGCAGTTAATATCCCGGCGGTCGGGATCCCGGCGTTCAGAATCCCGACGCCGGAATCCCGACTGCCGAAATGCCGACACTTTCTCCCTCCTGGGGTGTCCACGACACCCCTGGAGGGAGAATAAATTAGTGTGCCGAGCGTAGCGAGGCACCGGGCCCGCTGCGTGGCGAGCGCAGCGAGCCCGCAAGGGGGGGCGATCCACGTCCCCCCCTTGTCGGCATTTCGGCTGTCGGGATTCCGGCGTCGGGATTCTGAACGCCGGGATCCCGACCGCCGGGATTCAATACTGAATCCGTACAAAACACCTATTTCAGGAACCCCTCATGTACATAGGGAGTACATAAAAATGTATGCATCAGTATCCTTATTGATATAAGAACTATACAGTACCTACAATAAGGAAGCTATGCGGGGGTCAGAGCCCCTGAGATACAATCGCAGGTAACAGGAGGTAACAGGAGGTAATTATATCTATTTAGTTAATTCTCTGTCTATTAATTCCCCCCTAATATGATGGGTCTCAGCTGGTCCAATGTGCTTAAATCAGTGGTGACAGTCTGTGTAATAATATCATGATGCTTGCACAACAATTATCATATACTGTTACATGTTTTCCACTGTGATTATACACTTTGTTTATGTGTTCACAAGGTGAACCAATCGGGCAGCCACAGCATAGTCCACTAGCCGTTGAGTGCTGCAGCTGCGGGTTTCCAAGGAGATGCAGCGACGATGGCGGTTGTCACTCATACATGTCATCAGCGGGACGGAATTGGAAGTGGCAGTGATGGCTTCCGTCTTCTGCTCAGCACGGCGGCTCGATTGGCGGTGAAGGCCTCCCTATCTCACATCTCCAGGGATGTAAGGTTAGTTGCACTGTTAGTCTTTGTTTGTTATCACACCTTGAAAAAGGGGTAGTTGTACCCCAAAACATCGGACCTTGTGTCCACAGTTTATTATATTTTTTATACCCAGTCTTCAATATATATATATAGTAGCAGCAGTGGGGGTTGCTGCGGCACGACAGAGACTGGGTTTTTTAAATAGACATTTTTAATGTGGTAATAACACACATCACGTGACCGACGTTTCGGGGTCTATCATGCCCCGTTTTCAAGGTGAGAGATTTATTTTTATTTATTTATTAACAGTTTCTTATATAGCGCACACAGATTCCGCAGCGCTAAAAGAACCACGTAGTGGTGCCTACCTTATAGATGCAGAAAGAGTACCCTCCACCATTCCTGGGGCTGCTCCGGCCACCTTCCGGGTAGGGCGGGGTCCGGTGGGTGAGGGAGGATATGTCATCATGCTGCCGCCTCCCACCCCGTCTCCCCGCTCTGTGCCGCCGGGTAACCATAGTGATTTCACCGGCGTCCCGTCAGCGTCATCATCTGCTGCCCCGCACCTAGTGTAGAAAAACATATAATCATAGTGACGATCTTATATTTAAAATGACGAATCCGCATTGGATATATCAACTATACATAGAGATTATTCCAGCAGTCCAAAATCAGAAAAAGTTTATATAGTCTTCATATTATTAGAAGCAGCGCTGAAGATGAACAGTATATGAGCCTGATCTGGAGATGGGGGGGGGGGAGAATTCACTGGATGTCTACTTCACTACCTATTGTCATATGTGTCCTGTATCTCAATATCTGTGATCAGAATTGTATACAGGAATATCTTGCTGGCCTGTTACAGTATTATGGACTCTACATTTTATTTTTTTAAGGAATATGGAGTCTTATTCCAACTGAAAAAATAGACTTACTCCAAAGACAAGGAATTTTTCTTGTTACATTATAATACCTTATTTAAAGGGAACATTTCCCTATCTGGTGGATTCTTCACAAAAATAACAATAAGGTCATCATTATATGGAAGACCTGTTATTATTCCCCTGATGAAGTAATTTCTGAAGAAACGCATTGGGATTTCTATGTACTGTTGACATCCGAATTTTTTTTTTTATAAAAATACATCTTGTGGATGAACAAAGCCTCTTCCTAATTGAGTTGGAGATTATGGACAATCCCTTTAAAATTGTTATAGGCACCAAATCACTATTGGGTGGTATGTTTTTGTAATTCCCTAACTCTCAGGGAATTTAGTGATTGGGCTGCCTCATTTATTTGTGTATAATCTATCAATTAATAACAGCGTGTAGTGGAATTTTGGAATATAATATATATATATATATATATATATATATATATATATAATGGATAATTAGAGGCCAGCATAACAAAATGAAAATAGCAAAGGATAGAAAAAAAGCCAAAAGGCTGTGTTTAATCATAAAGGTGGACACACCAGCGTATCAAAAAAATTAGTCCATATACAAATTACCAAATCCAAATGGCAGCATGGCAAGTACAGCATGGTGGTCCACCTAGAGAGTCACTGATGCCCGACGGCCGTTTCGGTGTGTTATCACCGTCCTCAGGAGCATAAGTGACCCTTCTAGGAGACCGGATATATGTAGCGTGTATCATTAGTAAAATACCTGACACCTGTGCAATCATCTGTCACTGATCCCCGGCAGCTACCCGTGTCCAGGCAACGCGTCAAACAACTTGGAGGTGCGGCCAGGAACTGACATGACGTTGTTTCCGGCTTTCGCCGTACACAGCGTCGTCTCTGTGGCAACCTCCTAACATACAGCAAGAGACACCGACGTCACAACCACGTCGTCGGGCTGGGTGGAAACCAGCCTCGGCGTCAGTCGTCATGGAAACGGGTCTCGCTAAGCTGTAAATGCATCACGCTGATGAAATGCAGGCGTCCCCAACTAAGAGCCGGGTAACGCTGCAATCACCAGCGGTGCAAAGAATATGTGCTGTCCACATGAGAAGCTTGGCAGGCTTGGAAGCCTGTTTAACCTCTCGTCAACGAGCACAGTATAAATGGACAATTTGGACAGAGCTGCGGGTTAGATCAAGATTTGCACTAAAAGTCATGAATGAAAATAATAATGAAACAAAAATAAATACACACAAAATATAATCCAAATCTAGCACCAAAAGGTATCAGAGGACACCATCATGTGAATAATCATAAAAATGTAGATTTTTATCAAAGAAAACAATGTAATGATTGTTCTTCATTCAGTCCATTGGGTGAAGTGCAACCAAGCAGATTAATCCAATAGCACTCTCTCCGAAGTAACAAATTGCCACGGTCCCCCCCCCTCCTCAACGGGGGTATGTGATCCAGAGGTTGAAAACGGAAGTCCTTTAGAGTATGTCCAAAATTATGAAAATGCTTTGCGACTGGTGGAGTACTGTTATCGATGGAACTCATAGCTTTCTTTATAGATGACCGATGCATACCAATTCTTTCTTTGGCAGTCCTGATAGTCTTGCCGATATAAATCATTTTACATGGACAAATTATAGCGTAAACCACAAATCGACTGTCACAGTCCAGATGGAAATGTATAGGATAAGTCCTGGATGTCTTAGGTTCTGTAAAGACAGGTGAGGTTATCATATGTTGACAATTGACGCATTTAGTACATCTGAAGCTACCATTCACCGGGCTAAGCCACCCAACTTTCTTGATGGGTAACAGATCAGATTTAGCAACAAGGTTTTTGACATTATTACTCTTCTTGTAACAAAACATAGGAAACTTGTCGCAGAATTTACTCATGGTGTCATCAGCTTGTAAAATATGCCAATGATCATATATAACTTCTCTAATCTTTTTAGAGGCTATGGAATAAGTGCTTACAAAGGTAAGTCTATCATTAATATTGCTTTTAGTGGTAGACACCAGAGATTCATCCTGTGACAAGTTTTTACAATGAGCAATAGCATCCTGTATTTCATGTTCAGGGTAACCCCTGTTAATAAACCTGTCACCCATCTCATCAAGAGCTGCGGCTAGTGTACTGTCGTCTGATGTAATCCGTCTCACCCTAAGGAGTTGTGACAGTGGCAAACCCCTTTTCAATGGCATTGGATGAAAGCTATCTGCCATTAATAAAGTATTTTTATCTGTCGGTTTTCTGTAAACCTGAGTCGACAATTTACCACCTGTCAAGGTCACGCCAACGTCAAGAAAGCTAATGTACCGGTCGCTATAAGCCATAGTGAAACGTATAGTAGTCTCCAACGAGTTTAAGTAATCCACAAAGGACGTCAGGCGATCCTCACCACCAGTCCACACCATGAAGAGGTCATCAATATATCTCACATAAAAAAACACAAAAGGTGAAAATTGATCATGTGACATAATGTGTTGGTTCTCATACATGTGCATATACAGATTGGCATAGGCTGGGGCCATGTTCGACCCCATAGCCGTGCCCTGCAGCTGTAAAAAAAATTTATTTTCAAATAAAAAATAATTTTTGGTCAACACAATTTCCATGAGTAAAAGTAAAAAATTGATATTGGGACCCCCATAGTGTGGACTGGCGGTGATCAAGGCCCTAACAGCATCTAATCCTTCCTTATGTATAATATTAGTGTAAAGGCTGGATACGTCCAATGTCACTAACATGGCATTAGATGGTATATTTTTCAAATTTTTTAATTTTAATAAGAAATCCGTAGTATCGCGTAAATAATACGCGGTATTCTGGACCACTGGCTGAAGCCAAAAATCAATGTATTGGGACAACGGTTGGCAAATGGAACCACATGATGAGACTATAGGTCGGCCAGGAGGTTTGGTTAAGGTCTTGTGAATTTTAGGTAATATATACAGGATGGGGATGCGGGGATGGGTTTGAGTCAAAAAATACGCAGTGGTCTCATCCAACCAGTTGTTGCCTAAGCCCAAGGAGATTATAGAATCTATCTCTTTTTTATAGTTATACGTGGGATCGTAGGTCAAGCATTTATAACAACTGGAATCTGATAACTGTCTTTGTATTTCTGATACATAATCACATCTGTTTAAGATAACCACCCCGCCCCCCTTATCGGCAGGGCGGATGGTTATCTCCTGATTGGCACCTAGACTACGGAGAGCTAGATTTTGTTGTTTAGATAAATTGGAATATGAGATTTTTTGGTGACTAATATACTCAAGGGTATCCCTTTTAACTAAATTAATGAAGATCTCAATAGAGGGATTAGAATAGGGTGGCTCAAAGGTACTTTTAGACTTAAATTGATTGATGGATTTATCTGATGGGGGGGTTTTAGCAAAAAAGTTTTTTAATTTCAATAGTCTATGGAATCGATATAATTCGACTTCGAAATCAAAGGGTCTCTGTTTAAAGGTCCTAACATAGGATAAACCTTTACCAAGTACTTCCAACTCGTCAGTGCTGGGAGTGTAGTTAGATAGATTAAAAACTACTGTTTCCCTTTGTTCCGTCCTTGCTGTCTTTTTCCTAAGCTTAACTCCTCCCCTCCTAGTAGTTCTCCTCCTTGGCCCTTGTACTTGGACCGGGTGACGCTGCCCTTTGGAAAAACCCGTTTCCCTGAGTCTGAGTCACTGGCAGAAGTATGTGTGTCTACATCCGTAAAATCCCTATCCTGGCGTCCTGTCCGTCTGCGTCTCGTCCTAAAGTTCTCTCTCCAATTGGGTTTGGGATTATCATTACCCAACACCCAACCGTACACCCGCATGTCCCTGTAATCATCCTTGACCACCTTGTACTTGCTTTTTTTAAAAGCTAATAAATCAGTGCGGAAGGCAGTAATGGATTCTTCAAGCTTAACTGTCATGTCACCTGTCGGTTCATTTTGTAAAAGTTCCAAACCCAAATTTTCACATGTAACAATTTCCTGATCTAATATTTCCAAATCAGCATTAACCTGTTCAATGACTAAAAGAATCAACTGGAATGAACAATCATTAAGGATTTGGCACCATTGTTTACAGAAGTTGCTATTGGTTCTCCCTATTGTGGGCTGGTTTCGTATTCTAAAGCCGCGAGGAATCATTTTGTCCTTGAAATATTGTGAAAGTGTAAGACCATGTAAGGTCAATTCCACCTTCCTCTTCTTCAGCTTTAGAAGATCAGCATAAACCTCTGTAGCAGTATCCACATCAAATGCTAGCGACTCTGTGTTGGTAAATAGAATTCTGGCTTCATCCTTACTATCGAATCTTTTGATTCCAGTCAAAGCATCAGGCAATGCATTGGTATCATCCATAATTGTAATCCTCAGAATCAATTGATGCCACCAAAGAAAAACAAATAACGAAAAAAAAAAAATTATGAAAAATATCAAAAAGAGAACCTGTCTCTTTAAAAAAGTCTCTTTAAAAAGCGAGGTGCAATCTGCATAATAATGTTAAATGTCTTCAATGGCAGTTAGCACACTACATTCACATCATCCAGGGAAATGCTGAAGCCACATAAATGTGTTGTAATGGATAATTAGAGGCCAGCATAACAAAATGAAAATAGCAAAGGATAGAAAAAAAGCCAAAAGGCTGTGTTTAATCATAAAGGTGGACACACCAGCGTATCAAAAAAATTAGTCCATATACAAATTACCAAATCCAAATGGCAGCATGGCAAGTACAGCATGGTGGTCCACCTAGAGAGTCACTGATGCCCGACGGCCGTTTCGGTGTGTTATCACCGTCCTCAGGAGCATAAGTGACCCTTCTAGGAGACCGGATATATGTAGCGTGTATCATTAGTAAAATACCTGACACCTGTGCAATCATCTGTCACTGATCCCCGGCAGCTACCCGTGTCCAGGCAACGCGTCAAACAACTTGGAGGTGCGGCCAGGAACTGACATGACGTTGTTTCCGGCTTTCGCCGTACACAGCGTCGTCTCTGTGGCAACCTCCTAACATACAGCAAGAGACACCGACGTCACAACCACGTCGTCGGGCTGGGTGGAAACCAGCCTCGGCGTCAGTCGTCATGGAAACGGGTCTCGCTAAGCTGTAAATGCATCACGCTGATGAAATGCAGGCGTCCCCAACTAAGAGCCGGGTAACGCTGCAATCACCAGCGGTGCAAAGAATATGTGCTGTCCACATGAGAAGCTTGGCAGGCTTGGAAGCCTGTTTAACCTCTCGTCAACGAGCACAGTATAAATGGACATATAAATATAAATAAATATATATATATATACACATAGATACAGAAGTACCAACACACTCACCATTCCTAAGAATGAGGTGCAAACAGCACCCACTTCCCAGGATTGGGTGCAGTGGCCTGTGACCACACGCTCTAGTAAATACAAACACAGGGGGACCAGCACTCACTACAACAAACTAACTCACCTTAACATTCAAATAATTAATTAAATAAATAATGGAGTTTTAGATCATGAATTGATCAATGCATTTACGCTTGCAGCCCAAGCTTAAATGCATTGATCAATTCATGAACTAAAACCCCATTATTTACATACGCATAAACGTAGAAATACAAATATATATATATATATATATATATATATATATATATATACACACACACACACACACACACACACATCTAAAACATTGATAATTTCAATGCATAGCAAATTCATCGATGGTTTCAACATCGGTACACCGATATTCTCATATCTGCAGTTTTGAATTTCAAACATATATAGTATTACTACATACATATAACAATAAAATATTTAAAAACACAATACATAAAGCAGTATAACACATTCCTATATCGTTAAAAGCGATCCGGCAATTCATCATGTCGAATGGGACTACTATTGCTTTAAGATGAAGGTTTTTCCACTTGGCTTGTAATCTCCATAATGCTCTCACTAGGTGGACTTTGTTTTATGTTCTGTCAGTTTGCATACCATCACGTAGGACATTGATTGCACAGAAAAAAGGGCAAAAAAGAAGAAGAAAATTATTGCACATATCAAACCAACCCGTATATTCAGTACAAGCACAATATATTATTTAAAAACAGGATGTTATCTTCAGCAGCGGACATGGTTTTAAACCAGACATATTTCTATATCGCCAATAATTATTCATCTAAAGATAGCCGAAAAACCTATTCCAGGTAAGTGAGTATCATACATAGCCTGCCGGTATGGGAAATTTATACCGACTATGACAATCTCACCGGCAATAGGCATACAAACAAATGGTCAAAGTAGTCAAATTGCACATACAGTATGAAGAAAGTCCCATGCAACACTAACACTAACGCTGAAAATGGCTGCAATACACATAGCTATCACATCAATGTTTGATTCCAGGCATGCTATTAGGTCTGAAGCTCACAGCACACTTTGCTTTTATAGGTGAGCAGCTACCAACACACCTGTCACTAATCATCTAGGGAAATGGTTAACATAAGCTATGGAATCTTAGTTAATGCAGGGTGCATGAGAGAATGTGACCACAATAAGACTAATTTAAAAAATTAATCTAATAAACAATATATACACTTAACATCGGCACTCACCTCATATATATAAAATGACTCATTAGGGAGAAAAGATGTATGGGTGAGATTTAATAGGATGAGAGATTTAGAAAGTGAGAGATTTGGTAAGAAA
Source organism: Crinia signifera (assembly GCF_055691185.1). Lineage (NCBI taxonomy): Eukaryota > Metazoa > Chordata > Amphibia > Anura > Myobatrachidae > Crinia > Crinia signifera. The sequence continues at coordinate 120,264,396 of NC_139221.1, forward strand.
TCTCCACTTTTTTTAACGCGGCAATCATTTACACTGCTAAACCAGTTTGATTTTGCAGTGTAAATGATTGCCGCTTTAAAAAAACTGGAGATTTCTTACCAAATCTCTCACTTTCTGAATCTCTCATCCTATTAAATCTCACCCATATGCGGAGATCATGAAACGAAAGGTGTGATCTCTACTCCCTCGTTCAATCCCTCCGGGTGGAGAGTTTTCATTGTATATATATCCAATAAGACTCACGTCTAAGTAATGGGGAGTCTCTATTTCCTCCTCTAATGTCCAGGGTGACCTGTTCAAGGTCCAGGAATCGCATATTCTTTGGGTCACTGCCTTGGCATTCTTTAAAATGCCTAGGCATACTGTGATTTTCCACACAGTGTTTTATATTTCTATAGTGTTCTAATATGCGTATTTTTAAGTTCCTTTTAGTTTTTCCCACATAGGACTTTCCACATTCACAGCTCAACAGGTACACTATATATACACTGTTACAATTGATAAAACTTTTAATCTCCTTCACTTTCCCATCCCCACATGTGACACTTTTGGTACACCTTTTGCCATGTGCGCACATTTTACACTTGCCACATGTGTAAAAACCATTAGGTTTTGTGCTAAGGAAATTTGGTTTCTGGCTCTGGGTAATAATATTGGGGAGAAGGCTGGGAGATAAACGATTTTTTAAAGTCGTGGCTCTCCTATAAACAACTTTGGGTGCCATTGCCATGCAAAGTTGTTTATAGGAGAGCCACAACTTTATAAAATCGTTTTATGTCATGTGGAATATGTCATGTGGTATAATATGTAATAGGTATTATAGGTTGTGGCATAATATGTAATGGGCATTACGGTGTGTGGCATAACATGTAATGGGCTTTATAGCATGTGGTATAATATGTAATAGGTGCGTAACATGTGTAACCAGCGATCAAATTAGAATGACCTCCAGCATGTACACCAGACATTTTCAACCGGTGTGCCGCGGCCAGCTGACAGGTGTGCCGCCATGCCTCGGGTCACGGCGACACACCAGCGGAGTTTCACTTTGACAGGGGGGACGGGCATCATGCTGGACGTTGTGTGTGGTCGCGCGGCGCTGAGTGGCTGTCCGGGAATGCTTCCCCGCCCTGTCAGTGTGCGTCCATGTGCGCACCGCCCGCTCACGGCTCCCCCGCTGTGCACTGTCCTGGACTCGAGAGACGTGCTGTGCTGCTATGCAATAATCATATATCCCGCTGGACCACTAGCCGATGGGCGCTTGTGGTCCAGCAGCCAATCAACTGGTGGCTGCTGGACCACGAGCGCCCATTGGCTAGTGGTCCAGCAGCGGGAGATATGAATATTACATAGCAGCACAGCACGTCTCTCTCCCGTACATAGCGGGGGAGCCGTGAGCAGGCGGGCGGTGCGCACATGGACGCACACTGACAGGGGGAGGGGGGTTTGCACACGGACGCACACTGGGAGGAGGGGGGGGGTGTGAGGTGAGCGGGCCGGCTAACCATCGGCTGGCTAAGTATGGTGTACTCCCACCCACTCTCCCACCCTCCTGCACTCACCCAGCCACCCTCCCACCCCACTGCAGATACCCTCCCAGCCACCCTCCCACCCCACTGCAGATACCCTCCCAGCCACCCTCCTACCCCACTGCAGATACCCTCCCAGCCACCCTCCCACCCCACTGCAGATACCCTCCCACCCTACTGCTCCCACCCTCCCTCCCTGCCGCACACTACTGGCGGTGCATTGAATTGCAAATAGCGGACGGGAGCCAGGAGTGGGCCACTGCACAGTTCTGTCCCCCTTGGCAACGAGCAAATTCAGTCCACCTTGGCATCGAGCATGAAGCCCCTGGCATTGAGCATGTAGGTAAGTGGCACTTATGGGTCAAATGTGTATGGTGTGTTATATAGTATGTCATGGGCATTGCGGTGTGTTATATAGTATGTCACGGGCATTGCGGAGTGTTATATAGTATGTCATGGGCATTGCGGAGTGTTATATAGTATGTCATGGGCATTGCGGAGTGTTATATAGTATGTCATGGGCATTGCGGAGTGTTACATAGTATGTCATGGGCATCATGTGTGGGCTTATGTGTAATCGGAATTACAAAGTTCACTAAAATGTGCAATAGGCATTACAGTGTGTGCGCAATATTTTTGGAATATCTGATTAAAAAATGTTGGTGTGCCTTGGCAATTTTGAAGTCTTGTCTGGTGTGCCGTGACCTGAAAAAGGTTGAAAATCACTGATGTACACAATCACAGCAGTCAGCTGCTGATAAGTCACAATAAAGGTGAAATCTGATATTTTACAGTAGGTATAAATGCTGTGTCAGATTAACAGAGGTTGATCATTTACAGACAGTCAATATCAAATTAAGGGGAGATTCCACTCTTCAGGCATTTACTTTTTACTACAGAAACCAAACTTTGTAAGTGTGCTAACTTCTGTATTGCATTATTACCATTTTTAAAGATTCTTGTAAAATGTATATTCTTTCTATATCCTTTTGGATTGTTGAACTTAAGCATTGTCAATATTTCTCTATTATAATATATGATGTAATAAGTCCTGAGTCTGGGCAGTATTCAATGTGAAATTTCGCCGTGTGCAGCGAATCCTGTTTAGGATTCGCTGCACACTCGCTGTGTTCCGGAGGGCTGGCTGCCACTCACTCTCTCCGTATTCAATGTCGGAGGGGCGAGTTGCCCATCGCGACGAATCTTAACCCCTGCAGCGGACGCTCGTCCGCTGCAGGGAGCCGTGGGATGGTGGCAGGCAGGGAGATGGAAGTCTCCCTGCCTGCCCCAGAACTTTTGTGGAGGGGAGGAGGGCTCCCCAGGACCCAGGCAGCACAAGCTGCCCCCCCCCCCACCCAGAGCCAGCAGGGGACCGGGTATAGTCACTGCTCCCGATCATGCATATGTAATGATTGGGTACAGTGAATATATGAATATCTAATGAGCGGCTCGGCTCCCGGTCCCCTGCTGGCTGTAAAATTTTAAAATTAAAATATATATTCATGTGCTATAAGCACATGAATAAAAATAGCATGCCCCTTCACAGAATAAAATTCCTGATTTTTTTTACGCCAAAATTAAAACAAAAAACCTTTTATTTAAAAAGTTCACATTCCACTTCTCCATGAAAAGATGGAGAATTGCTACACGCAGAGACACGGCGAAAATCACTCAGAAAGACGGCGAGAAGTGCACATTGAATAGGGTTGCTCGCTTTTTGAGAGCAAAAGTCTCCGTCCAACGCTAGAAAAGCACAAACTCGCCATAAAACATGGCAAATTTTTCTCATTGAATACTGCCCTTTGTGTTTTTATGGATAATGTTTAGAAAGACAAGTTGGCTTATGCTGTGCACACCTCTACAGCTGCAGCCTGTGGTACTACGATGGAGTTATTCACCAAATCATCTCTGACTGCATACACCAGAAAAAAAAAAAGAGACGGTGTACCACCCTGGTGCAATAGAAAGATATCCAACTACATACTACATTTTTTAAACTTCCCTTTCAAAAATTTCTGTAACATTTCCTATAGGATCAAATTAAGGAAAACAGATGGAGCCGCACTCATCTGTAGAGTCAGCGTGCCAAGACGACACATCTTGGTGAGCCATTCACATGCCCACATTGCCATTGCTGCCTTATTCGCACTGGGGTGGGATCGCACTCACATGAAAATGATTTGTAATCGCATCCCATTGGGATGTTATATATGCAAATACAAATCGTTTTGATTGCACAACACAGGAGCACAAAGTAGAAGATAAGTTTCTCAAACAAAACATAACATCATGTTGTGCAGCAACCATTTCCCTTTGCTACAATAATCAGTTAGGTAGTAGGTAATTAATAACACTGTAGGTATTGGGAAATAGTCTCGTAATTCTAAAGGCCCCCATACATCGAGGCGATTTAGTCCGATTTCGGCCGATTGCGACCAATCGGCCTGTTAAATCGGACCAAATCGCCTCTCCCTGACATGCAGTCGGGTCCGATGCGTGGTCCCGTGTACATCGGACCTGACTAGGTGGTCAGACCGGCTGGCCGTCCGACCACCCGTTCTGGGGCGATCGGAAAGCAGGGACACATGCGATCCATCACAATGGATCGCATGTTTCCCTGCCGCCGGGAAGGTCCTGGCGGCTCGCACTCTGTTGGGTGTGCGTACACTGCTGTGAGATGTCGCAGCCAGTGTATGGGCACCTTAACAGTTTGTTCTATATATAGCACAAGTGCAATTTCAAAGTTACAGTAGTACCCCTTTCACATCACACCTCAAACCAGGCAGCCGGGTTGTTGCCAGGTCAAGGTGCCGTGAGAAAGCACCAAACCTTATAACCTGGATCAACCAACCCGGCAATTCAACCCAGGTTATAAGAAGGGTTGTATATAATGGGCGACACTGGTTTAATGTGAAAGTGCTGAATCAAGATCACGGGTCTGACCCGGCATAGCGATATGAAAGCGGTATAGTTTTTCTGTCATCTAGTTTCCTCCACTTAGGATTCCAGCTGCTAAGATGCTCTTCAGTTTTCTATCGAAAGTGTATTGGAGGTGAGGAAAGTCAACAGAATAAGGAAACTATGAACAGAAAATCATTCAGGAATGTTGGTTCCATGTCAAACAGGTAGCAACGTTTACCGTTGTCTGACAGTGAAGCCAAGGACAAAGCAATTGCAAAAGCTTGGAATGGAAGAAGTAATCAGCAATCATACAGGGGTTGGTTACTGTATCCAAGCACAGACTTGTACGATACACCAAAAGGTTCTGTAGAAGGTCATCTATATTCGAAAGTAAATAAATTACAACAGTTTTAAAATTCCAGTAAAGTAAGCATTATTAGCACTGACAGTTACCAGTTACCTTCAGTTGAAGAGACAGGAAATTGTTATATTGCGTTAAGATATTTAAGATATTGTAATATTATTTATCTTACCTTATTTAAAACTTTGTTACAAAATATTCGGGCTATCGAAAGTCTTAAACTAAGCAGAGCATTGTTTAATTCATTATTCATAAAAAAGGCTTCCTGCAGACATAACTAGTTTAAAAGCAGACATATATATTACCTGGAAATAGTGAAGCAGCATAAACAGATCAAATACATAACAGCTAAAGAAAGAAAAATACTATATATGGAGGGTATCCCATTTAGGTGTCCCACAAAGGGTCAAATATGGGTTCCATCAAGGTTCCATGACAGGAACAGTATTGGACAGATAGTAATATTTATGGAAAATTAGTAGTAATTTGTAGACAATCCAAATTAAGTACAAAAGGTCAGAATAGTATAATTGGAATATAGTTTTTAAAAGATCCTGTTTGGCACATGAATCAGCAACACATGCTGTAGGAGAGACTTTAGGATTGGGTAGGCAGTGGTCAAGATTATGGGCTAAGTTGAATCAAAGCTTCTTAAGAGTGCAGATGTGAACAAGTAAAGATATTGCCCATAGCAACTATTTAGCTTCTACCTATAATTTGATCGAATGCAATTAATAAATGTTCGCTAGAAGCTGCTTGTTATGGGTAACCTCTCAACACAGGGGCGGATTGTCCATAGGATTCACAGGGAAGATCCCTGGTGGCCCGGCACACATCCTATGCCTGTTTTACATTAGAATGACCTCCAGCATGTACACAATCATAGCAGTTAGCTGCTGGTAAGTCACAATAAAGGTGAAATCTGATATTTTACAGTAGGTATAAATGCTGTGTCATATACACAGAGGTTGATCATTTACAGGCAGTCATTATCAGATTAAGGGGAGATTCCACCCTTCAGGCATTTACTCTCACACAGAAACCAAACTTTGATAGTGTACTAACTTCTAGAGATGTGCGGCGGACACTTTTTCGGGTTTTGGTTTTGGATCTGGATCTCCCTTCGTGTTTTGGATCTGGATTGGTTTTGGCAAAACCACCCTTGCGGGTTTTGGTTTTGGATCTGGATTTTTATGAAAAAATGCTAAAAATGGCTAAAATAACAGAATTTGGGCCTGTTTTGCCCCTAAAGTGTTATTGACCTCAATAACATTAGTTTCCACTCATTTCTAGTCAATTTTGATCACTTCACAGCTCACAAAATAGTTTTCATTTACTGTAGTTGGGCCAAAAGGTTACACCGAGGTAGCTGGATGACTAAGCTAAGCGACAGCAGTGGGCATCACATACATGTGGACCTTACACTTCCAACCTGGCACATCTTGGAAGCAGAGAGGCACTGCAGGGGCAGACAGGGTGGCAGTTTAATAATGTGTTTTTATTTTATTTATTACTTTTATTTATTTCTCTTACTTTACACTGGACACAGCCCGTCACACTGGACACTGGATATAGCCCGTCACACTGGACACTGGATATAGCCCATCACACTGGACACTGGATATAGGCCGTCACACTGGACACAGCCTGTTACACTGGACACTGTATATAGCACGTTACACTGGACACTGGATATAGGCCATCACACTGGACACTAGATATAGCCCGTCACACTGGACACTGAATATAGGCCATCACACTGGACACTAGATATAGTCCGTCACACTGGACACTACATATAGTCCGTCACACTGGACACTAGATATATGCAGTCACACTGGAAACTATATATATGCCGTCACACTGGACACTAGATATATGCCGTCACACTGGACACTAGATATAGTCTGTCACACTGGACACTGGATATAGTCCGTCACACTGGATATAGTCCATCACACTGGACACTGGATATAGGCCGTCACACTGAATATAGGCCGTCACACTGGACACTAGATGTAGTCCGTCACACTGGACACTAATATAGTCCGTCACACTGGACACTAGATATATGCCATCACACTGGACACTATATATATGCCGTCACACTGGACACTAGATATAGCCCGTCACACTGGACACTGAATATAGGCCGTCACACTGGACACTAGATATAGTCCGTCACACTGGACACTACATATAATCCGTCACACTGGACACTAGATATATGCCGTCACACTGGACACTATATATATATGCCGTCACACTGGACACTAGATACAGTCCGTCACACTGGACACTACATATAGTCCGTCACACTGGACACTGGACACAGCCTGTTACACTGGACACTGGACACAGCCCGTTACACTGGACACTGGATATAGGCCGTCATACTGGACACTAGATATAGGAGCAGATTTATTAAGCTTGGTGAAGTGATACACTGTCTGGTTTTTATAACCGGCCAATCAGCTCCCACCTGTAATTTTTCAAACCTAGCCTGCAACTTCACAGGTTGGAGCTGATAGGCCAGTGATAAATACCAGACAGTTTATCACTTCACTGAGCTTAATAAATCTGTCCCATAGTCCGTCACACCGGACACTAGATATATGCCGTCACACTGGACACTATATATATGCCGTCACACTGGACACTAGATATATGCTGTCATACTGGACACTAGATATAGTCCGTCACACTGGACATGGAATATAGTCCGTCACACTGGACACTGGATATATGCCGTCACACTGGACACTAGATATATGCCGTCACACTGGACACTAGATATATGCCGTCATACTGGACACTAGATATAGTCCGTCACACTGGACACTGGATACAGCCCATCACCCTGGACACAGTCCCTGGACAATGGACACAGCCCCTGGACAATGGACACAGCCCCTGGACACTGGACACAGCCCCTGTACACTGGACACAGCCCCTGTGCACAGCCCCTGTACACTGGACACAGCCCCTAACACACTGGACACAGCCCCTTTTATTATGGACACTGCAGCCCCTATACACTGAGTGTACAGTCAGCAGCACTGCAGCCCCTGCGTGTGAGCACTGCAGCACCTAGTTTACAACAAATTAAAAAAATCACACAAAATATTCACAGCACAGGGCACGGAGCACGGAGCAAAGAGCAGAGAGGACGGAGCACAGATCTCCCACCCACCCTCTTCCCTCTCCTATAATGGAGTGAAGATGGCAGGGCGCGCGAATGTGTCTTATATAACATGCCGATCCCGCGCGAATCCGACAGCGCAATGATGACGTTTTGCCTCGTTTTCGGTCCGGAATTCAGGCGGGAACTCCGGAGCCGGCTCGGATCCTGACTCGGATCGCGATGTTCGGATCTGTTGGATCCCGGAGATCCTGACCCGCTCATCTCTACTAACTTCTGTATAGTATTAATACCATTTTTAAAGATTCTTGTGAAATTTAGATTCTTTCTACAGGTTGAGTATCCCTTATCCGAATATCCATTATCCGAATTATTGCTAAAAACTTACTGGGGACATTTGTAACAGCACTACTAGGGACATGATATGTAACTGGCACTATGGGGGTTATTTTGGTTCACTCTTTCTGACAAAATCCTTCTTAGATGGACAAAACCATGCGCACTGCAGGTGGAGCAGATGTTACTTATGCAGAGAGAATTAGATTTGGGTGGGGTTTTACTTCAAAGTGAGATCTATATTGCAGTGCACATGGTTTTGTCCATCTAAGAAGGATTTTTTCAGAAAGAGTGAACTAGAATAAGGCCCTATATATGTGCAAGACAATGATTGCTTGTCATTCAAATTCAGTATCTGAGATAGTACACAAATTTTGTTTCATGTTTTGAAACCTTGTTTTTTTGTACAAATAAAATATATTTGTGTGTATTTCATGTAGTTGATGTGTTTATACAATATAAATGAATGATACTTCAAAATACATAATTGAAATATTAAAATATTCCAAAATTCTCCTTGACCTGAGCATTTTAGATAAGGGTTACTCAACCTGTATATCCTTTTGGGTTTTTGAACCTAAGCATTGTTAATATTCCTCTATTATAATATAAAATGTAATAAGTCCTGAGTTTGTGTTCTTATAACTTATGTTTAGAAAGACAAGTTGATTTTTGTTGCGCACACCTCTACAACTCCAGCCTTTGATACTACTATGGAGTTATTCACCAAATCAACTCTGACTGCATACACCAGAAAAGAGATTGTGTACCACCATGGTGCAATAGAAAGATATCCAGCCACATACTACATTTTTAAAACCTTACTTCCCTTTTGAAAATTCTGTAACATATCCTATAGGATCGAATTTGAAATAAACTCAGAAAAGAAAACCAACATTCAGATGGAGCCACACTCATCTGTAGCGTCAGTGCGCCAAGATGACACATCTCGGTGTGCCACTCACATGCCCACATATCCATTGCTGCCTTATTCACACTGGGGTGGGGGAGCCGCTCAGATGAGATCGCACTCATGAACGGAGAGGAATTTCTAGATGGTACAGATATTTGATTGAGGAGAATGGGAAGGTTGCATTCCTCTCACAAATTAAATGGGAGAGGGCTATGCCCAACACATTTACTGAAGACATTTGGTCACAGATCACCCACTCCTGCTTTAGAATCTCCAAAAACGTCAACCACTCTGAAATGTTCTATAAATTGTTACATAGAGCATATCTTACCCCTGCACTATTACATAAGCTCTGGCCTAATGTCTCTCCTTACTGTTGGAGGAATTGTGGTATGGGTGGAGATATATTTCATGTTTTCTGGGCATGCCCAGCCCTGAAACCCCTGTGGCGTGAAGTGTTCTGTTTTATATCAAAGGTGTTGCGCAGTTTCGCATGAGTCGCCTCTAGCCCTATTTCATCATCTTCCGGGTGAACAGAAAACCGAGGACAACTATCTCCTGGGCCACATATTGATAGCAGCCAAAGCCTCTATATCTCAAATGTGGAAGTCGACCTCAATACCTACTCTTGAGTCCATTGAAAGTAGAATTCATAATCCATTTTATTTTTGAGTCCGCTAGCTCTAACATGAAATTGATTTGTAATCGTATCCCATTGGGATGTTATATATGCAAATACAAATCATTTTCAGCCGGGTTGTTGCTGGGTAAAGGTGCCATGACAAAGCAGCAAACCTTATAACCCGGGTCAACCAACCCAGCAATTCAACCCAGGTAATAAGAAGGGTTGTATATAATGGGCGACACGGGTTTAATGTAAAAGTGCTGAATCAAGATCACGGGTCCAACCCGGCATAGCGATATGAAAGCGGTATAGTTTTTCTGTCATCTAGTTTCCTCCACTTAGGATTCCAGGTGCTAAGATGCTCTTCAGTTTTCTATCGAAAGTGTATTGGATATTTATTTATTTACAGTTTCTTATATAGCGCTGCAGATTCCGTTGCGCTTTACAATAGTAGACAGTGATAAAACAAACTGGGTAACAACAGACAGACTTGGAGGTAAACAAAAGCAGTTGGTCTGAAGCGCTAGGGATAGTGGCTATATGCTGTGTACAACGGCTGCCGTACGGTGGAGGGGTGCTGCCCTCCAAAGGGAACAAACAGACTTGGAGGTAAGAAGGCCCTGCTGTAAGCTTACAATCTATAGGGATATAGGAGGGAAACACAAGGACAGGCACCAGTAATAGCATAGCTTGTAGGTCCAGAAGGTAAGCTATATAATACATAAGCGCCTTATAAGCGCCTCAGAAGCTATATAATAGTTAAATTTGATAGGCTTGCCTGAAGAGGTGAGTTTTCAGGGAATGCTTGAAAGTCTGGAGGCTAGTGGAGTGTCTAATTGTGCATGGAAGGGCATTCCAAAGGGTGGGAGCAGCCCGATTAAAGTCCTGTAATAGTGAATGGGAGCTGGTGATCTGTGCAGATTCCGTGGAGATAAGGAAAGTCAACAGAATAAGGAGACTATGAACAGAAAATCATTCAGGAATGTTGGTGCCATGCTAAACAGGTAGCAACGTTTACCATTGTCTGACAAAGTAAAGCCAGGGACAAAGCAATTGCAAAAGCTTGGCATGGAAGAAGGAATCAGCAATCATACAGGGGTTGGTTACTGTATCCAAGCACAGGCTTGTATGATACACCAAAAGGTTCTGTAGAAGGTCATCTATATTTCAAAGTAAATAAATTACAACTTATTTAAAAAAAAAAAACTCCAGTAATGTAAGTATTATTAGCACTTACAGTTAGCAGTTACCTTCAGTTGAAGCGACATTTTTATACAGACATTCCTCACTTAACGACTTGGTTCCGTTCCTATGACTCGGTTGTTAAATGAACGTGTATAAAAAATAAAGTTAAGGCTAAGTTGAGTCAAAACTTCTTAAAAAAGAGTGCAAACGTGAACAAGTAAAGATATTGCCCATAGCAACTATTTAGCTTCTACCTATAATTTGATAGAATGCAATTGATAAATGTTCGCTAGAAGCTGCTTGTTGTTATGGGTAACCTCTCAACACAGGGGCGGATTGTCCATCTAACATTATGGTGGAAGTTTTGTTAAAACCTCCACCATAATGTTAGAATGTGTTTGCATTGATACTCAATGACAGCAATGAAATCAGGTGTGGTGTTGTTGTTTGAAACACACCGCTCCTGACTTAATTGCTTGCGTGTGTTGATGAATTCCACATCCACTCCTGAGATTTTTCTCCTACAGTTTCATGCATTTATTTTAGGTATTCTGTGTATAGTGTGTTGTGTGTATCTGTGCAATGTTTAAGTGTGTGTGTTTTGTGTGCTTGTGTGTGTTGTACTGTTTTTAGGTGTGCATTGTAGTGAATGTGGTTGTTTGTTGTACTGTGAGTGGTGTGTTATGTGTGTGTGTTGTATTGTGTGTATCTGACCAATTTGCAAGTGTGTGAGGTGCGCTACTTATATATATATATATATATATATGTGTGTGTGTGTGGTGAGCTGTGTGTGCATATCTGTTGTACTGTGTGTGTGTGTGATGTGTGTGTGTACAATCTGTACATGTGTGTGATTTGTGGTATATTTATATCCCCAATTATTCCTAACTGTTTAAAGCCTCCAGCAAAATTTAATGCTGGCCACACATCAGACCAACTTTCCTCCAACCATCCAACTAGTTGGATGAAATAAAACTAAGTTACTGGATGGGAGGCTTTGAGTTGCATACCACCAGGTCCAGAGGTACCTTGTTGCCGAGTTTGCGGCTTTGAGTGCCACGGTGTCTCCGCAATGCGACAGATACGCACACACACTCTGCAACTTATTATATATATGTTATTGTTATTCTGATTGTTGGCATTACCTAAATGTTTTTGCTGGTTTTCTACCCTAGTAGCAGTTTTGAAAAATAGTCAGTAGGCAAAACCAGCAGGTTTATGAAATGAGCCAGGTTTTTTTTCTCTCCGGAGTGCTGAAGTCATGAGACTACCACCAGCTTGGTCCTCTTATAGGACAAGCTTGTAAGAGCCACCAGCCAATTTTGGTCAATAATTTCCTAATTTATAATGGATAGTAAAAAAGTCTAATTTTACTTCAATCGCAATAAAATTATTTTAAAATAGATTTTGCTTGATTGTGTCTATGTTTTATAAATGTATACTATCAGAAGGTAAAGAGGTTGTGAGACCTAGCAAGGTATACGAGACAAGAATGGGTAATGTGAAATAATAGGATAATCGAAGTGCTGAGAAAGCTTAGCTATATACAGGTGTACAGTTTGTTGATGATAAAAATATATTAATAAAGTTAGGATAATGGATGGATGTTGCTCAAGAATTAGATAAACTGTATAGGCAGCACAATTTTGAGTAGAAAGTGTACAATCTATAGTACAGTATAATCAAATATTATATAGCCAAAATCACACTGTGTGTATATGCAGCTTAAGATATAATGGGGTGTATTCAATGCTGCGGGCGAGCGGTGACAGCGAGCAGGGCTTCCTGCTCGCTGTCACCACTCTCCCTGTCAGTATTCAACTCACCCCCCCCCTCATACGCCAATTCCCCCTCGCTCCGTTTTTTGAGCGGGGGGAATCGGCGTATGCGGCTGCAAGACTCGCGGCTAAATGCAGCGGGTCTCGCTGCATTAGCCGCGGGTCGCGCTGTTTGGGGGGAATCCTCGCCATCCTGTGACTCCCCCGGAACGTTGAATAGGGTGAGCGGTCGGCAAGAGGGGTAAACAGAGAGGATCTCTGGTTTTCTGCAATCCTCGCTGTTTAACCCCCTCGCCGCAGCATTGAATACTACCCAATGAAAAATTATAGTTTCATTATACAAGCTCCTTTGATGTGTAGCTTGCTTTTAGATAACATATACATTTTGAGCACTTGCAGATGTAATATAAACTGGAATCTGTGATTGTGTTTTTGTTCATGGGAATGACCTTTGTCAGGTCTCCAATATTGGTTCAGGAAATGTAATGATAAATAGAAACCTAAAGACTATTAGATGATTTCTGCTCAATACACAAACTCATACAGTGGAAAATTTACCATGGTTATTTCTGACACAAGAAAATTCATGTTGTTAACAGTGGCAAAATAAATAACAGCTGGAAATAAGAAAGGCCTTTCACCTAGAGGCAGAGACATTAGCCTTTTGCGGTCCCTTTGACAGTCTGGTATTAAATGTTTCAATTAATTGTAATTTTTTTTATTATTAAAAAATGGTCTACATTGAATGTTGAACAATGTTAATGTTCTTATTTTAAAGTGGCTCACCATTGGATCTGCTACTAGCGCTAGGGCTGTTGTTGACTAGATGTTGGACTTGAAAGGGTTAACAACATAATTTGTTATATTAGTTGCTCCTGAAACAGCCTTATTTAGAGCTCAGTCAGTCGGTTCTAAACTTCCACAGTAGAAATCTAGTGGTTTAACTAAAGGCCAAATCACATTGGTGTTTGCATAATACTGTAAAACAGGATACAGTATACATCTGCCATATGTAAAACTTTAAGGTGGTCAGCGATTCAGTGGTGAGAGAAATTAAACATTGGTGTAACCGTAAGCAGAATCAAGGTAAGTGTGACGGATTAGAAAATGAGGAGTTCTCTACACCATTCTGTTTTGGCAATCTTCAGTTAGAGAAAGGAAGGGTTTGAAGTTGAACAGTATGCTGCCACTGTGCACTGCAGAGTATAGCACAGGGCACAGCGCTCTGTATCTCCTACTTCCTGTCCTCCAGCTTTCACATGGTCATTATGTAACTAATTAGTGGCAGGCTCCTTGATTCTCTGTGACAATTTAGAGCTAAATAAGTAAATACATTTTTAATTTATCAATAATTAAGAAATAAGATGAACCTAAGACCATATCATGGTGCTGCATCTTGGGATGACTAATTTAGCATGGAATTTGCAAATCAAGTGATTATCGAACAACTGCATATGCACAGCGGTCGCATTATGCATGCGTGAAACTAAAATTTTAAAAAAATGTCCATACGCCTAGATGTTGTAGAGTAACTGCAGTTTGAATAAAATTAAGCCATTGCTTAGCCTTAGGCAAAGAAACAGACTGCCCTTTAGTTTTTTAGGCATGTCCAATGAAACGTTGGGATTCTTCCCCCCTGTCACCCGTGAATAGACACAGCGTCTATTCTACAGCCTCTCGCGACAATAGGCCACACCCTCAAAGTTTCAGGTACACGGTTCACACCGGTCCAATGTTGGGAGGTATGCTATGGAACAATAAATTATAATAATGCAGTCTTGTACAGACAAAATAACCAATGTTAAAATAGGTAGACTATGCAGTCAGTTATTTGGTTTTTTAGATAACTCAACACCCAATTTGGAATAGGCTGTGTGGATTGCAATGGTGCAATATAGAAAAAAAAAACCTATTTGGACAACAGCTATTTAAAACGACATCCAGGACAAAATCATAATTGGTCACAAGGTGGCAGCAATGACACAGACAGTATAGTTAAGCTTTAATATTCAATGCTAAAAAATAGTTAATGCTAGCTTAGAATGTTGTCCAGGGCCGGTGCAAGCCCCCCGTCTGCCCCAGGCAAAGCTCCCCCGCCCGCCCCCAGGCAAAGCCCCCCCCCGCACTGCCCGCCGCCCGCGATGCGGCACGGAGGTGGGGGGTTGCTATAATACTGGGATGCGGCACGGGGGGGAGGGTTCGATAGCACTGTGATGCGGCACGGGGGGGGGGAGGTGCGGGCAATACTGCCGCGCTGAAATCCCCCAAGCAGGGAGCGGGCAGCGTTGATTGATGGGCGGGATGGGGGTCGGGGAGGGGGAGGATGACAGTCTTACCTGCTCCCCGCTCCCTGCTTTCTGGTACCTCTCTATGGTACCTTGGCGGCTCAGTACCGCCCTCCAGTGGCCGGCGCCCTAGGCAAATGCCTAGTCCTGCCTAGTGGTGGCGCCGGCCCTGATGTTGTTATATATATTAAAACAGTATATGGGCATCAGATCAGAACAATATATTCCCATAGGTGTCAGTTAATGCATTCAGAGAGGGAGATCCTCTTTCCTTCATTCTAGTATAATGGTTACCGGTGGAGGCCCCAGGTGGCTCTGCAGCGTAGTCCGAACCTCAAATAAACAAAACATTGCCATCCGTGACTTACTGGTAGTTGGTGTGGCGCCCCTATTTGGATTGCGCCTCAGCCCCAGCTCTGGATTCACCAATGTCGGTTACTAGGTTGTGTCAGGCGGTTGTGGGTCTATGTTGGTGTTCAATGGTAATAGTGTCAGTTTCAGTCTACTAGCTTAGTGAGCTCCTGCAGCATCTGATAGTGGTTTGGAAGTGCATCCATTCCCCTGAAGTTGTCCTTGCTGAATATTCGGTGGTAGTTTATATTAGAGATGAGCGGGTTCGGATCCTAGAGATCAGAACCCCCACGAACTTACCTGATCCGAGGCCGGATCCAGGGAGTTCGCTGGTCGTCGCCATCTTCCCGGGTCCAAAACGAGTGTGAAACGTCATCACCCTGCGTCGGATTCGGATCTCTAAGATCCGGTTCCGGCGCCATCTTTATTCTGCAAGTGGTGGAAGCAGGGCCGGTGCAAGGGCTCTCAGCGCCCTAGGCAAATTTTCAGCTTAATTCCCCCCCATACCCAGCACCTCAGGAGAACAAGGGCAGACGCTGCATTCTAGAAGTTCCTCGTCCATTGCCTGATAAATGAGTTACAGTAGCCGTTTCACCAATCTCCTGCATACTCAAGGTGCGTGCACACTATGAGTCTGCCATATTATTCCAGGTGTGCTGCTCTTTTTTTTTAATTAAAAGAATAAAAGTTTTTCTTTTTTTCACTGCAGGAATGTTGCCATGTCTGCCGTATAATACTATGTCTGCCGCCATGTGTGCTGTATCAGTCCAGGGGTGCCGCCATCTGTGCTGTATAATTCCATGTGTGCTGTATCAGGTCAGGGGTGCCACCATCTGTGCCGTATAATTCCTGGGGTAAGCCAAGTCTGCCAATTCATGGGGTGCTGTCAAGTGTGCCATATCAGTCCAGGGGTGATGCTAAATGTGCCATATCAGTCCAGGGGTGATGCTAGGTGTGCTGTATCAGTCCAGGGGTAATTCTAGGTGTGCAGTATCAGCCTAGAGGGGATGCTAAGTGTGCCATATCAGTCTAGTGTTTGTGCCGCACACTTGTGTGGCTTATCATAGTTATCCAGCTACCTCGGTGCAACCTTTTGTCCTAAAAACAATATTGTGAGGTGTGAGCTGTTCAGAATAGACTGGAAATGAGTGTAAATGAATGTTATTGAGGTTAATATAGCGTAGGAGCAAAAAATAAAAACCAAAATTCTGCAATTTTAGCAGTTTTTATGCTTTTTTAACAAAAAATCAGAACCCAAAACCCAAAAAAATCCAAACACAAAACACTTAGGAGGTGTTTTGCCAAAACCCATTAGAACCCAAAACCTCAAGGTAATCAGAACCCAAAACCCGAAAAGTGGCCGGTGCACATCTCTAGTTTATATAGGTGAGGGATCCTGGGCATCTGTAATTTTGTGCTTAGAGCAAGGTGGTACATAACTTCTTATGGCAGCTTTGTGATTCTGGTCTTTGTAATAACAGCATGTCATGTGTTCCTTCTAATGGACTTCATCCAATAGCAGCCTTTCTCTGGTGAGAGATGTATGTACTATGAGGAGGTATCTAGCCAATTGTGGAGCATGTGTGCATGTCACTGTCATTAAATACCTCGCTGTCATGGACACAGCAATGCAGTTGGATGTTGTATGCTGTACAATTTTTTTGACACTGGCTTGTCACGCATGGGAAGTGATTTGCAAGCATGTCAGTGGTACTTGGTAGAGTGCTGTAACACAATAGTGATATAATCAATTATTGTGAATTGCTTATGTAATATTTACCATTTATGGCTTATTCCGGTGGTTCCCAAAAGTATGCCTAGGTACCCTAGAGTGCTGCATGGTTCTTGAAGAGGTGTCTCGGGTTTGTGGTCCATGACTAAAGCTAATAATTTATGGTGAGAGTGATAGGCAAAGCTAGTTCTGGTGGCTACCAACCATAGCACGTGTGAACAATTAGAAGCAGAATTGTACACCACCACATAAATGACCCTAAGGATGGCAATTTTCTTAATTTAATATATATATATATATATATATATATATATATATATATATATATATATATATACACAGGTTGAGTATCCCGTATCCGAGTATCCGTTATCCGAATTATTCCAAAAACCATACATTCCAGAAAGTGAAAAAAAAATAAAAAATTTTGCTAAAAACTCACTGGGGACATTTGTAACAGCGCTACTGGTGACATGATATGTAACTGGCACTATATATGTGCAAGAAAATGATTGCTTGGCATTCAAATTCAATATCTGAGATAGTACACAAATTTTGTTTCATGTTTTGAAACCTTGTATTTTGAACAAATAAAATATATTTGTGTGTATTTTATGTGGTAATAAAATATATTTGTGTGTATTTCATGTGTTTATACAGCATACATGCAAGATACTTCAAAATACATAATTGAAATATTAAAATATTCCGAAATACGGAATAATCCGTTATCCAAAATTCTCCTGGTCCCGAGCATTTTGGATACGGGATACTCAACCTGTAAATATATATATATATAATTATTTTTTTAACAATGAAAAAAATCTTTTTTCCTAAGGGTGCCATGAAAAATATGCTGATACTGTAGGGCTCCATGAGACAAGAAATGCTGATAACCATTAGCTTATACCATACCCCTTTAACACAGCCACCACCTTCTCCACCATATAACCTGTCCATGGCTTGGCCTTCTAGTCTATAAATATCATTATCATAACCAGAAACTTCACATTACCATAAAAGTAATTACTTATCATAAACGTGATTGCTACAGATATCTGTACTTTGCTGCGATTAGTACAGATGCTCCAATCACATATCCTGAATCATAGTCTAGGAACTTTATTTATCAAGATCAAACCTTTGTAATCATATTTTAATTCTGGCTTCACATCAGAAGCTGCAAGCCCCTTCTCAAAAGCTGATGGCAGGTGAAGTGATTGGATTAGTATAAGCTTTTAAAGGCACTGAAATTAAATCTACTAGATTTCACATTTCAGGTTTGTTTCCCAATTTCTTGTTCTCTGGTGTTTTATAATCTACCTCATAATGCTTACAAGTCGCACTGTCCCTTTGCAGTACAGTACTCTCATCTTAGCCCAAGCTTGTTAGTTGCCTTTATAACATTTGCAATATATCCATTTCCAATTCCATCACTGTGTGAGCAAAATAGAAATACAATTGTAATACTTATGATTATGGCTGATCATATGGTTAGGGAAGCCAATCCCGGAGGATTTTTTCAATCCCGGAATTCGGTATTGAAAAATGCCCAATCCCGGGATTGGCTTCCCTAACTAAAAAAACGCCCCGGCCGCCCCGGTAGTAGCCGGGCAGCGTCTGAGCCCTTGCTCAGACGCTGCCCGGCATTAGACTGCACATGCGCAGTCTTATCCCGAGATCCCAGGATTGGAAGTTCCAATCCCGGGATTGAAATCTTGGCGTTTTAGGGGCCAAATCCCGGGATCCCGCCGATCCCTGGATTGGCCACCCTACATGTGGTCAATTTAATGCTTTTAAGATATTAGGCCTATTCTTATGTGGAGACATTGGGCTGTAAACATATTCACCCCATTGTTAATTTGGATCAGTGGGATCCTTCAGATTAGAATCATATACTGACCTGTTCACATTATACTGCTTAGATCAGTCATAAACTGCCTGGATTTTCAAGGATCGGTGTGATCCTGAGACTGATAGCTGAAGTCATTTGGAATGCCACATACTTGCCTACCTGACCCTCTCCATGAGGGAGAAAATGCTCACCCAGAGTAGTGTCTTCAGCGCCCTATGTAGATTATGCAATGTCCATTCTTATACATGTAAAATAGAATAAAACGCTTGTAGCTTCAAATTTTCTGGATTAGTTCTCCTTTTATTTTGACCAATACCCAACGTGTTTCGTTCCGGTTAGGAACTTCATCAGGGTTTTTTTTTTTTCATCTTAAATAAATCTTTCAGTGCCTCTTACATGGAGCCTTATTGTGAATTTTAATAGCGTGTGAATGGCTCCTTTAAGGAGGCACTTTTTCTCTCCCAGATCAGAGCCTTTACCACATGTGTGGTCTTGGATTAGTTCTCTATAGTTCAAGTGTGGAGCATAACATATGCGTCAGATTTCAAAGGCAAAAAAATCCAATAAGCTCAGTCAAAGATGGATACACACTCAAGGTATAATTCCACAGCTATGTGTGTGTGTTATCTCCTTGGAGTCCAGCCAGCAAGGTTCACATGAGGATTTATCCACTGCTTCCTTATGTTCTAAGGGGGTTATTCTGGTTGGCCCGCAAACTGCGAAATTCTCAGCATTGCTGGTCCTCGAAACGCCGCGCCGGTGCCTGAATGAACCCCCACCCACCATTGCATGCTGATTTCACAGTGTGCATGCGCTTGAATGTTTAGCATAAACATCCATTCGCAGTCTTGCGTGCTGGGGCAAAATCAATCGACTGCTTATGCAAGCGTTCACAGATGGAAGACATCTCTCTGGTGTCTTCCATCTGTGAGCTCCCTGTGCGGGAAACAGACGGGCAGCTGACATGCGCTGATATCAGCTGCCCGCTTCCCACACCCGCGTCACGGGTGAATTTCCATGTGTACACCCCACGCACCCCACCCGCACTGCTGTGTGCGAGTGGCCGTCGAATAATCAATTTGCCATACTCACTCGCACACATGCACATAAATAAGCATGCAGAGTCTCTAAAACTCACTCCCCTGTAAGATTGCGCAGGGGAGCGATTCAACTAGAATAACCACCATCCATTGTGTGAACAACTTCCATCCATTCATATACTTGTTGAGCACCATTGTGTCTTAACCTCTCGTTTAATATTAGTAGAATGAGTAGTTTTCCTCACATTTTTATTGTCTCTGGCAACAAATACTGTACCTGCTTTATACAAGCAATCATTATACTGTTCAGGAGGTTGCAGTATTTCCTTATGCTACTGTATGTGTGGAATTTTACACAAACATTTTAGTTCCTCTCTGATAGGAAAAGTCCATCACTTGTCCATGGAAAACAGCAGTTTCTTTCTCCAAGGCATTCAAATAGTTTTGAAAATATTAATTCTATTACTATTCTGAACTATTATGTTTTTCCAATAAAGTGGCACAGTCAGAATGTTATGGCCTAACAGGTGTTTTTCAACTGTTTCTAGAATTTTGGCTCCATTGGTTCTTACTACTCTCTTCTTGATTTCATATTTGTGGGTTTGGGTATGAAATATTGGCAGTCGGGAGACCGACAACATAATTCTAATGCATCCCAGTGAGTATTATAACTATCCCTAACTCATCCCTTCTGCAGTATAACCCTACCCCCCCCCCCCCCCTCCTGCAGCCTAAACCTAGTCCTCCCGCTAGTGCTTAAACCTAACCCCACTACTTACTGGAGGGATCTGTCATTATTCTATCCATTGGGATCCTGCCGACGGTCTCCTGACTGTCAGGATCCCAACTGCTGATATTTTGACCACATCCCCACCACACTAGAGTCTGTCCTATCCTTAGTTCTTCACCATAAATAGTGTACTTTTTAGAGACAACTAAAAACTCTACCTTCCTGCCTAACCTTGATATACTAAAAGACATTGGGAAAGATAAAGTACAGCCCCCTCACTGCCGTATCACGCCGCCCACCGGCACTGATAGGTGGGACTGGGCTGGTGAATAAGCAAATCACACCAAGCGGTTGCATATGCACATAAAAGTTTATTTGCATGGGCAGTCGCTCAACATCGCTCCCATGTGTAGGGGAGCGAATGGACCAGAATAAGGTCCATTGTATGAGCCTATTACCTATATTCTGCGTGTTTTATATCTAATGTTAAATACATTTTTCACTTTTTTGACAAAAATACTGCACCAAGGCCCTTATGGCTTATTCAGAACTGATTGCAGTACAAGTTTGGTTGGAAAATGGGCAAAACCATGTGCACTGCAGGTGGGGCAGATGTAACATGTGCAGAGAGTTACATTTGGGTGGAGTGTGTTGAAACTGAAATCTAAATTGCAGTGTAAAAATAATGCAGCCAGTATTTACCCTGCACAGAAACAAAATAACTCACACAAATCTAACTCTCTCTGCACATTACATTTGACCCACCTGCAGTGCACATGGTTTTTCCCATTTCCCAAACAAATTTGTACTGCGATCAGATCTGAATAAAAGGTCCATGAGTAGCAGTAAAAAGCTACAAGCTACACCAACCAGAGGTTGTAGGTATTTTCTTTTATCTGGTGTTTTTTTTTTTTTTTTTTTATAACATTTTATTTAATCTTTTCACATATAAACATAGAATGAACATTTGCATTTTGTAATTCCAATTTGGTTCATCACATTCAAGTTTTAACTCATAATAACACATTATTCGCATGCTTTGTTATTCCCATTTCCTCTAACTCAAAATTTCTATGCTTATGCTTTCTAGACAAACTCATACATATACATGATTCAGTACCTAGCATTACATCTGGGAACTACTTTTCTCATATTACTTTAATCTCTTCATGAGGGATATCTTACCGATAATATTATCATATCGGCTAATAGATATTTACTCTTTCTTTTCCCTCTCTCTTTACCTATATACAGGTCTTCATAAATTATCCCTGTTAGTTCCAATTTATGTTTTCGCTTAAAGAGTGCTTTTTATTTCCTAATGCATTCTTTACATGGTTATTTTAAAAATAAATCTTTCTGTAAATGGGGTGTGGGGGTGGGGTGGAATGTACCTGTACTTGTTTATATAAGTAATCTATGTGTTTTCTGTGATAGTAACCTACTGTGTAGTGCCTGATATCTATATTGTGAAATGGATAGTGATAACTAATAAAAAATTCCTATATATCTAAAATATTGTGTGAATACCTATGTTTTTATTGTAAGTGTTTTTTTTTGTTTTGTTGTGGGTTTTTTTTTCCTTTTTCCCTTTCCTTTCCCTTTCCTCCCCCTTTCTCCTTCCCTTCCCTCCTCTGTGATTTACTGTGAAAAAAAAAAAAAAGTTTTTCCAATTCCCATTTATATGTGTGCTTTCTAGGGAGGTACTTTTCACGGTCCCTCGTAATACATTGTGAACCCTTCTGTGTACACTAATAAAGCTAAACAATATAATAAAAAATTCTTATATATCTCCTCCTTCCCCCTCCTCCCCTTTACACTTGATTTATTTTCATATTATTTTCATATTTCTACTTGGATGCATTATATTTTTATCCCCCTTGTTAGGGATGTAAGAAAGTAAATATTCCCAGTTTATATTTGCCATTTTCATCATCATGTTACCCTTTATCCTTTAAGGCACCGTTATTTGCATGCACTGTTTTGCATTATATCCCTTTATAATTCCTTCGTCTCACTCATACTTCTGCAAATGTCCTTCCCCACAAAAACAAATTTACATAAGGGTAAGGGGCAACTCACACACACACACAAATAAAATACAAAACTCATTGTCAAAGAGACTTCCTACTTCTAAATTTACCTATAGATACTTCCATCTGATTTGCATGCTAGTTGCCTCAGATTATTGCATTCTGCCTCATTACTGACCAAGTGGTGTTATCATAAAGCCTCATCACATTCTCTCTTACATTTAGGGGCAAAGATTCGATGTATAATCCCCATTTTTTATAAACTTTTAAGATGCCTGTTTCTATGTCCGGAAGAGTGTCTTTCCTTTCCATGTAGATAATTTTTGAGATCATAGCTTCCAATTCCATTATTATCTGGTGTTTTTAAAAAAAAAATCACTTATATTTTGGGTTTGGTTATTCACCAAGTTTATGGTATAATTATAATATACATTTGCACACTTGAAATGTCTCTTTAGAGAGCTGTTTACAATGATTACTATTATCGGTACTTGTGGAGTATCACGGCTCCCACGACCTGCATCGTATGCAGATCGTATGCTAAAAATCGCATCGCATGCGATCAAATCGCATGCAATGCGATCGCACCCGATTTTGCATTGAAATGCATCAGAATGCATTGAAATGTGTATTAAACTTGTGAAATGCCCCCAAATGCCATTTTTCATAGTGCACCACCCCCACTATCAACGTCAACCCGAAGCGTGGCGAGCGCAGCGAGCCCGCGAGGGGCGGCGGTACGCGTCCTACGACCTTTTCATACCCCCACTATCCACGTCGGCGTGGAGTTGAGAATAGAATAGTGTGGCGAGCGCAGCGAGCCACCGAGCCCGAAGCGTGGCGAGCGCAGCGAGACCCGCGAGGGGACGCGGATACCTTCACAGCTATACGCGTCCCCTCGCGGGCTTCACAGGTATCCGCGCCCGCTTGCCACGCTTCGGGCTCGGTGGCTCGCTGCGCTCGCCACACTATTCTATTCTCAACTCCACGCCGACGTGGATAGTGGGGGTATGAAAAGGTCGTAGGACGCGTACCGCCGCCGCTCGCCACGCTTCGGGTTGACATTGATAGTGGGGGTGGTGCACTATGAAAATGGCATTTGGGGGCATTTCACTACTTTAATACACATTTCAATGCATTCTGATGCATTTCAGTGCAAAATCGGGTGCCATTGCATCGCATCGGATGCCATCGCATGGCATCCGATGCGATCGCATATGATTTTTGAGCTAAAATGCTCAAAAATCGGTAAAACATCGTATCGCATCGTATGCCACTACAAATGGCATACGATGCCATGCGATGGCATACGATTTTTGAGCAAAAATGCGCAAAAATCGGTAAAACATTGCATCGCATCGTATGCCACTACATATGGCATACGATGCCATACGATGGGAGCCGTGATACTCCACAAGTACCCTATTATCAAAAGATTTGCTTACCCTTGTATGCACCAGGTCTTGCCATCAATTGAAGTAGGGGTGATCTTTTATCCCAACATTATGAAATTATAATTTTAATAAATGTTTGCTGCAATAAACTGTAAATACATTAGCAGGAAAACAAGCATGCGGCCCATAAGAAGACAAAATTGTAGATGTGCGATGGCCTTAGCATCCTCAGGCCAAAATTGGTCATTTTTCATGTTGTGTAGTTTGTACTGTATTAAACAATTTATTTACTGTTTCAGGTTTCAGAAATTATTGAATGGTTTGTGGTAACCACATAAGTGGCACACAAGCAATATAACAAAGGGAGAGGGGCAGGCGAATTTCGATCTCTTGCTGCCTTAATTTAGGTGTTGAGATCACTTGCTGCACTGAGCGGATAAGAAATACTTACAATGTATCTGTAAAGCCCCATACACACTGCCGACCCACACCATCCTCTAGAGCAGGGGTGGGGAACCTCCGGCCAGCGGGCCGGATACGGCCCCCGCACCCAGTTTGCCCGGCCCGCCTGCCCGCTCGCCGACATGAATGACTGCTTACCCTCCAGAGGTGATGCGCAGGCCGCCTGCCCGGATACAAGGAGAGCAATGCAGACGTGCCGGCCGGCCAATCATTGCGGCCGTGGGAGGTGATGCGCCAGCAAATCCCTGCGGGCGGTAGGGAGTCGGGACTCTTGCGATTATTGTGATGCGCCCGCCATGCACTACATGGGCGGGAGCATCAGCCCCAGCAGCAGCCTCCATCAGCCGGACTCTGCCGGAGACAAAACAGGGTAAAAAAAAGTACATGCTGCTGCTCTTGTGCCGCTCCTCTCACCCAACTACTCCCTTCCCCAGTGACTGAGACATCCAGGAGTTGCCATTTACCCCTGGATTCACCCCAAACAGGTTTATGTGATTATGTCTGATTATCATAATCAGACATAATCACATAAATCTGTTTGGGAGAGACACTCACTTTCTCCACACTGCTGCTGCCCATGTGTCTGTGTGTATAATGCCCGTATGTATATGCCGCTGCCCGTATGTATAATGCCCACATATATATGCCGCTGCCCGTGTTAGTATGTATAATGCCCACATGCATATGCTGCTGCCCGTGTGTCCGTATGTATAATGCCCAAATGTATATGCCGCTGCCCGTGTGTCCATATGTATAATGCCCACATGTATATGCCGCTGCCCGTGTGTTAGTATGCATAATGCCCACATGCATATGCTGCTGCCCGTGTGTCCGTATGTATAATGCCCACATGTATATGCTGCTGCCCGTGTGTACAATGCCCACATGTATGTGCCACTGCCCATGTGTATAATGCCCACATGTATGTGCCGCTGCCCATGTGTATAATGCCCGCATGTATATATCGCTGTCTGTGTGTATAATGCCCGCATGTATATATCGCTGCCTGCGTGTATAATGCCCACATGCATATGCTGCTGCCCGTGTGTCTGTATGTATAATGCCCACATGTATATGCCGCTGCCCATGTGTATAATGCCCACATGTATGTGCCGCTGCCCATGTGTATAATGCCCGCATGTATATATCACTGCCTGTGTGTATAATGCCCATGTGTATAATGCCTGCATGTATATACCGCTGCCTGTGTGTATAATGCCCGCATGTATATACCGCTGCCCATGTGTATAATGCCCGCATGTATATATCGCTGCCTATGTGTATAATGCCCACATGTATATGCCGCTGCCTGTGTGTATAATGCCCACATGTATATATACCGCTGCCCGTGTGTACAATACCCACATGAATATATTGATAATTTTTATATGGCCCCCGAAGGATTTTATAAATATCCAAATGGCCCTTGGTAGAAAAAAGGTTCCCCACCCCTGCTCAGACTGTAAGCTCCTTGGAGCAGGGCCCTCTTCCCTCCTGTTCTCACAGCCATCAGTACTTGTTTAGTTTCACGGCGGCAGCTCTACGCTACGCTGACAACGTAGCCTAAGCTACATTGTCAGCGTAGCCGGCTCTGTGAAATGAAACAATGGTTCCCCCCGCCTGGCGCATCTCCCCCCGCTCCTGGATGTGTCGCCCCCCCACTCCCGGATGTGTGCACGGCCCTGTATGGCTCCCCCCTTTCCCAGCTGTGTGCCGCCGGGCGCATCTCCCCCCGCTCCCGGCTGTGTGCCGCCGGGTGCATCTCCCCCTGCTACCGGCTGTTTGCATGGCACTGCTCCCGGCCAGTGACGCAGGCGGTGGAGCGACAGTGAAATCATTGAGGGTAAGTATCACGGACTGCAGTACACACACACTATCAACACACATTTCACACACTAATACAATCATATCCCCACTATCCACGTCTTACCCCCAGTGTCCACGTGGGCGTCGAGTTGAATTTATAAAGTGTGGTGAGTGCAGCGTGCCCCGCTAGGGGACGCATATCCGCGTCCGCTCGCCATGCTTCGGGGTCCCGGCAGTGTCCCGCGGCCACGGGGTGGGGTGTCAGTTGGTCCCCCCGTCATCCATGAATAGACACTGTGCTCGTCTATTCATGCAGCCGGGGGGGGGGGGGGGGGGGGGGCATGGGGCATAGCCAGCAGCTAAAAAATTTGGCATGCAGACTCTCCCACATACCGCTGGTGAAATGTTGGGAGGTATGTATATAGACCTGCATGTTCAGCCGAGAGGGTTAATGATGCCTGGGAGCGTTCATCATTAATGACATTGATCATACACGCTAGTGGGTATTTTAAAAGAGAAACAAGCACCACTAACACACAAAGGGATGATTTGGGAATATAGCATAGTAATAGACTATAGTATAATGACAGCAAAACGGAGCACTGTGCAACGGTCACCTCTAAGGAATGCAATCAATATTCCATACCAAGAACATTACAGAGATTGTAACAAGTGGCGTAACTATAAATTTTGCTCCCTCCTGCCAAAATAGTTTCTGGCGCCCCACCCCATCTCCTCTTCATAATGCCCCTTACACATTACGCCACACCCTTTAATACCACTTACACATTACACCCCACCATAATGCCACTTTCACTACTGTATATGCCAGACAGTGGGCGACACTCCATAGATGAAAGGCAGTAAGTTACCATCTGGAGAGGCAGCATAACCCTCCCCACATCCCATAGCAAATACCACACTGACCCTCCCCAGTGCTTTACTAATAGAAAATAGTGCTTACCCGCATGCTTCACCTTGTGTGGTGCTGTACATGGTCTTGTTTCTGTTGGTCTGTGCATCTTCAGATAGTAGCCGACAGGAGGCGGCGAGGCATGAATACACATGAGGAGATAGCAGAAGTACAGATGTGGAAAGCAATAGAGGAACACATGGAGGGGAAGGGATCAGAGGTAGATATATCTTAGGGAGCAGAGCCACGGGATGGGGGGGATATACAGAATAGAGGTGATGTACAGTATATAGGAAAGTGAACAGAGGCATAGAATGGGCAGGAGCAGGGGCACACATGGGGTGGGCCAGAGCAGGGGAACACATGGGGTGAGCAAGGGCACACATGGGGTGAGCAGGGGAACATATAAGGTAGGCAGGAGCACACGTGGGGTGGGCAGGGGCACACAGGGCGAGGGCAGGAGCACACATGGGATGGACAAGGGCACAAATTAGGTAGTCAGGAGCAGGGGCACGCATGGGATGGGCAGGAGCAGGGGCACATGGGGTGGGCAGGAGCACACAAGGGGTGGGCGGGAGCACACAAGGGGTGGGTAAGAGCAGGGACACACATGAGGTGGCCAGGAGCAGGGGCATAGCTATGGAACCTTATTATGAGTTCATACTCACTGAGTCACTCTGGCACAGGCACAGGAAGGAAGTAGATGGAGTAGCAGAACGGACGGAGGAGCTGTAGCAGTCAGGAGATCTGGGGGTGGAGCAACACGTAATTCTCCTGCGACTCCTAAATGGGGCCCAGGCACTGATAATAACAGCCCTGACTCTGAGTTGCTTCCTGTGAGACGCAGGAGGTTACATGCTGCCACAATCAGAAGCAGCAGCAGCAGGGCCCCGGTGTCAGACACTGTACTTTACTCAGTGTAACCCCTAGCTGTGAGAGTGCACCAGGCTGCTTCCGGCCACTCTGACTACTACGCGCAGCCTGCCTGTGAGGAGAGAAGACAGGACCAGGGGGATCGCGCTGGCTGCAGTGCTCTGCTTCCTCCTGCATTGCTTTACCTTTCTGCTGCCTGTCAGCTGTTTTGACAGGAGAAGTAAGCAGCGGGGAGAGCGAGTAGTGCCACCACCGGCTCAGTGTGCAGGCCTCTCCAGCGCTCCCCGCAGACCCTGTCGGCACTGGCTAGTTACGCCACTGATTGTAACAGTGCAAAAGCAGTGCACAATGATGGTTTTCCTGGTTAAATTATAAACCTCATTAAAAATTTAACTTGGTTGAGCTGTGTGGCCAAGAGCTAATAGAGACATGTTTTACACACTTGGACAGTACAATAATCACTTGTTGGAACAACATTATTTAATGCAATGCAATGAGTAGTTCTGAAGTATTAATCAAACATACAAATCTGCCATATCTTGTAGACTGGGCCAGGAAAAAAACATATAAATAACATTTTATACTTATTAATTACTGATTTGCTGGTGGATGAAAACCCCGAGATCATAGCTCCTGGCAGCAGGCCTTCCAACAATGAACATACATAAAAGTACAGTATATGTTCTGCCTTTCAAGCATATCATTTGATCTAGAAGATGCATTGCAGAGTGTTGTGCAATTTAAAAAAAACTAAACAAGAACACTGACAGGAACAGATAGAACATTATTTAGTAAAGTGGTAAACTAATGTTGAATTTGTTAACTTGCTTGATATTGGATCACTGATCATCCAAATCAAATTTGTGCAATTTTAATAGAAATTAATAGAACCAGAGAGGTTGTATTGCGGTTTCGCTTTCAGCCAATGTTTTGTGTCGTAATCTCAGTTCTAGGCACTCCACTGTAGGAGGGTAGCTATCCAGCTCAAATTTGTTGGCAAAAAGTTTATCAACACTGAACAGCCACTGTAAATCTCCTGTCCCATATACACAGACGCCTCTGACATAGCGGCCTGGAATAGAAAGAAAAAAACAATCATAATTCTAAATACTTGTGCAGCTATCAAAACATAAATCAAAGAAATAAAGACAACAGTCAGCAGCAGGCTCATCTTAAAAGTAATGAAGGCCATGGCCAAAACAATGCACTAGGGCCCCTTCCCAACCATTAACCTGCTTTAACTCTCCGCTTTCTTCCAAACAATGAGTTTTGATTGGTACATAGCAACAGTCATCCACCAGTCAGCATACTGGCAGCCTATCACTGTGTGGCAGCAGGCTGGAAAGCAAGAAGTAAATATTTATGGCTGCTCTGAAATTCTCTACTGCCTCTCAGGAAGCTCAAGGGGCAGATGCTCCCAGCCCGATCTGCTCCTGCTCAAAGGCTCCGAGAACTAGGGGGCCCTTGGGCAGCTGCTCATTAAGATCAGCAGCTAATCCAATAAATATAAGGATTTGAAGGACAAGCTCGAAGATCGATTCAGTAGGCCCAAGGACATACTGTTTATAAATATCTAGCATTGAGATCCTGAATCGTCCTACAGCCTAAGCTCAGGGAAGCTACAGCTACTGTATGTTGGCTCTTATCACTGCTGCCTGCCCTAGTTCTAGTCCCCTCTCCCAGTCAACAGTGATGGGTAATTCTCAAGAAAGATTGTAAAATTGCGAGCAGGGCCCTCCTACCCAGTTTTTTTTTATCACGGTTTCCAATGGTAAAGCGCAATGGAATATGCTGCACTATATAAGACACTGTAAATAAATAAACAAAATAGTTAAATAAGGCTATCCCTTAACCCCTTCCCGACATTTGACGTATATATACGTCATGGCCGGGATGTACTTCCCGACACATGACGTATATATACGTCATGGCTTCTAACTGTCACCGCGTCTATAGACGCGGTGACAGTTAGGAGATGTCTGCTGTCCCTGACAGCAGACATCCCCCTCGCCGCCCAGGGGGGGCAGGGATGCCCCCCCCGGTCGGCGATCGCTGTGATTGGCTGTTCAAATCTGAACAGCCATTCACAGCGTTTCCTGTGTTACCGGCGGCTAAGCCGCTCGGTAACACAGAAAACGGTGGTGATCGGTGCTGTTAAATACAGCACCGATCACCACCGATGAGCAGGAGCCCCCCCACCCACTCACCCGGCAGCCCGGCAGGTCCTCAGTAGGGGAAGCGCTGAGCGCACGCAGCGCTCCCCCCTCCCGCCCCCCCCCGCCAGGCTCAGCAGCAGCATGAGCTGCTGTAAAAGTAAAAAAAAAAAAAAAAAGACACACTGAATTATATATATATATTATATATATATATATATATGTGTGTATATGTGTATATATATATATATGTGTATATATATATATATATATATGTGTGTGTGTATATATATATATATATATATATATATATAGACACATATATATATGTCTATATATATATATATATATGTCTATATATATATATATATATGTCTATATATATATATATATATGTCTATATATATATATATATATATATCTATATCTATATATATATATATATATATATATATATATATATATATATATATATATATATATATATATATATATATATATATATATATATATATAGAGACAGATAGATAGAAAGATATTCCCGACATATGACGTATATATACGTCATGGTCGGGAGGTACTTCCCAACCGGAGACGTATATATACGTCATGGTTTTAACTGTCACCGCGTCTATAGACGCGGTGACAGTTTGGAGATGTCTGCTGTCCCTGATTCCCAATCAGCGATCGCTGTTATTGGCTGTTCAAATGTGAGCCGCTCGGTAACACAGTGATCGGTGGTGATCGGTGCCATGCACCCAAATGGTATTTTTTGGTCACATGTGAGGCATTGCCGTACTCGGGAGAAATTGGGGCACAGATTTTGGGGTGCTTTGTCTCCTTCATTCCTTGTGAAAATGAAAAATTTTGAGCCAGAAATGCATTTTTGTGTAAAAAATTACATTTTTTTACACAAAAATGCAGTTCTGGCTCAAAATTTTTCATTTTCACAAGGAATGAAGGAGACAAAGCACCCCAAAATCTGTGCCCCAATTTCTCCCGAGTATGGCAATGCCTCACATGTGACCAAAAAATATCAGTTGGGTGCATGGCAGGACTCAGAAGGGAAGGAGTGATATTTGGATTTTGCAGCACAGATTCTGGTTGAATGACCCCTGAAGCACCCATACAGTGGAACCCCCCCACAAGTGACCCCATTTTGCAAACTACACCCTTCAGGGAATTCAACAAGGGGTATAGTGTACATTTCAAACCCCCAGGGGTTTCACCAATTTTGATACAACTGAGCTGTGAAAATGAAAAATTTAATTTTTTCATTTGCACAGCCCAGTTGTATCAAAATTGGTGAAACCCCTTGGGGTTTGAAATGTACACTATACCCCTTGTTGAATTCCCTGAAGGGTGTAGTTTGCAAAATGGGGTCACTTGTGGGGGAGGTTCCTAACTTTTAGCATCTTATGGTGCCTATAAACCTACATGGTGCCTAAAAAATAATCTCATAAAAAGGAGGCTCCAAAATCAAGTAGGTGCTCCTTCTATTATGAAGCCTGTGGTTTGGTCACCGTGCACACTAGGGCCACATATAAGATATTTATGAAAACAAAAGAATTGGGGGAATCAATTTTTAGTCACATTTCTCTAGTAAAATCTACTGTGTTCCTTAGAAAAATGTATTAAAATTGAAAATCTGCCAAAAAAATGAAATTTTGAAATTTCACCTACACTTTGTTTTAATTCTTGTGAAACACCTAAAGGGTTAACAAACTTCCAAAATGCTGTTTTGAATACTGTGAGGGGTGCACTTTTTGAAATGGCATCATTTATGGGGGTGTCTCACATACAAGTCCCTCAAAGTCACATCATAACTGAACTGGTCCCTAAAAAAATCAGAGTTTGAAATTTTCTTGAAAATTTGAGAATTTGCTATTCATATTTTAAGCCTCCTAGTGTCCAAAAAAATGAAAATGAGGTTGAAATAATGATGGCAACATAAAGTATACATATGGTCTATGTTAGTTATTAACTATTTTGAGTGGTAAGATTATTTGTCTCACAAGCAGAAAATTTAACATTTTGCAAATCGCAAAATTTTCCATTTTTTTACGACATTTTGGAATTTTTCACAAAAAAACACAGACTGTATCGACCAAAATTTACCACTAACTTGAAGTACAATAGTGTCACGAGAAAACAATCTCAAAATCACTGGGATAAGTAAAAGCAAAAAAAAGTTATCCCCCACTTAAGTTATACATGCCAGATTTGAAAAAAAGGGCTCTGTCAGGAAGGCAAAAACAGGCTCCGTCAGGAAGGGGTTAATCTGGCTTTCTAGCTTCCCTCACAATTGTGATCCTGTGACAAGTATAAGTAAAGTGATCTGTCCATTATTTTATTTTTAAACTAAAAAAAATAAAATAAAAATAACACAATTATCAGAAGTTTTGTATTGTTTTAGGTACTTGTGTATCATCACGGCGCCCATCGCATCGCATACCACTAATTAAGGTGACCAATTTGAGGCTTTCCACGGGCAGAGTGTACAATTTTAATATCGCTTTGCATCGCATGCCATTATAATGGCATGCGATGCGAATCGATTTCAATGTTAAATGCCCAGCCAGACCCAATTTTTAATTGTATCCCACCATGATGGGTAATAAGTATGTTAAATGGCCCCCCATTGTTAACGCCACCCCACTATCAATGCAACCCGAAGCGTGGCGAGTGCAGCAAACCCGCGAGGGGCGGCGGTACGCGTCCTCCGACCTTTTTCATGCCCCCACTATCCACGTCGGCGTGGAGTAGATCTTATATAGTGTGGCGAGCGCAGCGAGCCCGAAGTGTGGCGAGCGCAGCATAACTTCACAAGTATTACGCGTCCGCTCGCCACGCTTCGGGCTCGGTGGCTCGCCACACTATATAAAATCAACTCCACGCCGACGTGGATAGTGGGGGTAGAAAAGGTCAGAGGACGCGTACCGCCGCCACTCGCCACGCTTCGGGTTGGCGTTGATAGTGGGGTGGCGTTAACAATGGGGGGCATTTAACATAGTCATTACCCATCAGGGTGGTGTACAATTTAAATCGGGTCTGGGGTGCATTTAACATAGGAATTAGGTATCTGGGTGCATGTGCGACTTAAAATCGGTTGCATCGCATCACATGCGATGCAATGCGATTTTTGGTTGTACAATGACCTGCGATGGATATCGGGGGCGCCGTGATAATACACAAGTACCTTTTTTTACATTGGCTTCTTAAAAGGTGGTTATGTTCACAAATAATCATGTGTTATTCAAATTAAATTGAATCAGTTTACCTACTATTTATATAATTTGATACAAAAAAAATCAACAATTGTGTGAACATTTTTGAATAGAGTATAAGTCAGTTCAGTAGTAACAGGTAATTCTGTCCCTACATCTATAATAGGGTACAATGAATTGTAGGGGGTGCCAGATGACGCTCCGACAGTGGGTATCCCAACAGTCAGTATCCCGACTCACATGGGATATTCTCCCTTGTGGGGGACAACGACCCCCAAAGAGAGAGATTTGAACCCGTGGTGAGCATAGCAAGCCACCGGGACCACAGCGTGGTGAGCCTGCAAGCGGCTTCTTTTCCCTCCCTTCCCCCCCCCCCCCCCCCCCCCCCCCCCCCCCTGTTGGAGCACAAGCAGTCGGGATCCCGACGTTGGAGACCCATACACCACACCCATTTTAGGTCAGTATACTTAGACTTTGTCGTCTTTCTTTGGAATGTGGGTGGTACAATAATTCATTGATAGCTAAATATAACAAAGGCATTTTAACAAAGATTAATGATTTCTTGGCAGACTGAAATGCTCCTGTTTGCTTTGATAAACCTGCTATCGATGTGGTGCTCTCACACACTGTAGTTCTGGCTGATAAAATAGCAAATATATATAAAAATAAATAAATTCTACTTCATCACTGAGTGGTATACTGTATTTATTAATATGACCAGCAGGTTACATGGCAGAAAAAATATTTGGTGGTGTCAAGATGGTACAATCTTCTAAGAAACAGACATGGGCATCTTGCAATGGCTGGATACGTATGCAGGCAGCACTATTCAGTTTTTATTTAAATAATAATAAAAAAACACAAATAGTAAATTATGAGTATGAAAACTTACTTAAAGAGTATTCTTGTTTGCAATAAAAATGACTTTTTAGGTTTGTTCAATAATTTTTTGGGTTGTAAAACAATTGTTTGACTTTCAGAAGGAAAACTCTAATTAGTGCTTTTGAATATTTTCTAAATCGCATTTTTGGTCTATTTACCAAAGAATTAGCTAATATATAAAAACTTTTACACATTACAAACTGGATCTGTGCAATGCCGGATGGCACTGCTTCTATCATATTTATCAAATGAATTGGCCTGTTTGTTTGTCGGTCTGTTTGGTTAGGAATTCAAACACCTCTGCACTGATAGGGGTCATGAAACCAAAGCCGTTTCCTCAATTTGGCTCCTGGCCAGGGTTTAGGAAGGATTCAATTTCCCGTTGGACTCCCGGTTGGTGTACTGTGTACAGAACTTGGACCACGTTTGACCAGCCTATTTTGGGCCTTCCCCTGGATGGATTTGGACTTCAGGTTTACCATGAATACTGGATGTCAGAGAACATTTACAGAAGTTGGGCTCCTGGTTGGACCTCCTGTTAAGGCCCATACACACTTGAAGATTTTCATTTCAAAAGACTTTGCCAAAATCTTTGATAAATATATCTTTCCCCAAAGTAGTTCGTACACACTGAACTATTTTCCCCAAAGAGCAAGAGATTTTCAGGAAGCGAAAGACTTTGCTGAAAATCTTTCATATAAAAGGCTATTTACATAATGGGCGGGGTTTAGATTCCAAGCATGGGAGCAGGGGACATTTTATCAGTTAATTAATGCTGTCCATATTTAATTGTTATAACCTTATAACTATACATGCAATATGCTAGCGCAGGCTAGCAAAGTATACATTACCGCCACCACTGCCCACCAATGTTTATATATTTATATACCCACTGCCACCAATGTGGGCAATGGGCCAATAAACATTGGTGGGCAGTGTTGGCGGTAACATATATGTTGCTGACGCATGCTAGCAATGTATACATTACCGCCACCACTGCCCACCAATGTTTATATATTTTATATACCCACTGCCAGCAATGTATATTTATTTAAATACTCACTGACCACCAATGTATTTATTTAAATGTATATTATATATGTACAGTATATTGCTGGCGCAGGCTGCCAATATTAACCCCTTGAATGGTATGCCCGGAAATTTATCGGGCTCAGCTGCGCTGCTGCAGCGGGCTGTCCCGGAAAATTTCCGGGCATACCACAAATATGAAATAGGTGCACGCCAGTGGTGTCCAGGTGTACACCACTGGCGCAGCACCTCTAGAGCCCCCCCCCCCCCCCCGCTCATTTCCCCAACCCTCCCATCACCTGTGCTCCGGCGATCGCACGCCGGAGCTCTTCTAACCCCGCTCCCCTTGCCGCCTGCCGCCATACTTTTAGTAGCAGTGACGTTGGCGGCAGGCTCGGGGATGTTCGGGGGGACTCGGGAGTGCTCAGGAACCCGAGTCCTCCCGAGCCGCGGCGAACATCCCCCAGCCTGCCACCGACGTCACTGCTGAATGTGACAGGCCGGCGGCTAAGGCAGCGTGGACAGTGGCGGCAGGGAAGCGCCGGAGCAGAGGTGAGGGACGGGGGCTTCCAAACTGTGGTGGGTTTTGCTAGGCAGGACAAACCTGCCCTGACAGGTTTGTCCTGCCCCAGCAAAACCTACCACTCAAGGGGTTAATAAACATTGTTGGACAGTGTCAGCGATAACAGTGTTGCCAGCAGCATATATAATCGCCATTTAAATAAATAAATAAATAAATTGGTGGCAGTATGCATATAAAAATATAAACATTGGTGGCAGTGGGCATGGGCATATACTGTACTGCACATATATAAGCATTGGTGGCAGTGGCATATACTGTATATATGTACAGTATATGCCCACTGCCACCAATGTTTTTATTGGTGACAGTTGGCATATAATTCACATATATAAGAATTGGTGGCAGTGGGCATATACTGTATATTTAAACACATTGGTGGCAGTGGGCATCTAAATGTATATATAAACATTGGTGGCAGTGGATATATTCTGCACATAAACATTGGTGGCAGTGGCATATACTGTATATATGTACAGTATATGCCCACTGCCACCAATGTTTATATATGTAAACATTGGTGGTAGTGGGCATATGCTGTACATAGATATATACACATTGGTGGCAGTGGGCATCTAAAGTATACAGTATATAAACATTGGTGGCAGTGGTACTCACTGCTGTGCTGCAGAACTTTTCCTCCTCCCTGCTCCGTGTAGTAAAAAAAAAAGCAGGGGGAGGGAGCGGGGAGGGAGCACACAGACTGTCTCTGCTGCTGCACGGAGACCTCTGCTTCTGCTGCTGCAGCTAGATCCGGGGGCGGGGAGAGGACAGAAGCCGGGCTGAAAGTCTATCATCTTTCAGCCCGGAGGCAGAGGTAAGCATACACACAAAGCGATGATGGCTCAGATACCAGCCATCATCGCTAGACATGCTGGTCAAACCAGCCGACGTGGGATCTTTTCAGCGATGATGGCGGGAGCGCGCATCATCGCTGATCTTCAGTCTGTGGCCCATACACACTGAAAGATTTTCAGCTGAAAATCGTTAAGTGTGTATGGGCCTTTAGTGTTCACCATGCAGAACTTTGACACAGTGAGCCTGGGCCTTCCACGGAATTGATTTGGATAAAAAAAGGTTATGAACTGTAATAACTGCAGCACTCAATTAAATAAAAAAAAAAAAAACTTACAAAAATGGAGGTAGGCAGACAAACAATATTGTTTACCCAAAAGCCTTGAAATAGCAACATTTATAACAGAAGAAAACATTAAAACCATCTCACAATGTAAAAATGATTATAAAAATGAACAGAAAGGAAAGCTTTACATATTGAGAACATGTGTAGATATACAACTTTCTAGGAAGTTTAAGACCACCAACTTTCACCATCTCAAACCACACCACTACCACATCTACAGCAGGCTTTGGGTGTTAAATCCTTACTAAAGACCCATACACACTGTGCTACAATGAGCTGAAAGCAGCTCAATTTACTCATTTGAGCTGCTGTGTACTGGCCAGCAATGAGCGGTGAAGCATGGGCTGGACGCTGATCAGCTGGTATTACCAGAAGAAAAGCAATGGAGTGGATGGCTTTCCATAGCGTCCTGCTATGGAAATTCATCCACTCCAGGGAGTGATTCTACCCCCCCAGTGATTTTCCCCATATCCATACACTGTGCAAAATGGCCCAGTGTATATGGACCTTAAGGCACCCTGGGAATAAGACAGGATGGAGTAAATGTGCTGATGGGAGTTCTAATGAAGATGGGATGTGTCCATAGCAACCAATCAGAATCTACTTTTTATTTTTATTTAGCACCTTCTAGAAAATCATAGATATAATCTGATAGGTTGCTATGGGCAACATCCCATGTTCAACAGCACTCCCATCTTAGTAAAATACCCTGATGAGTCCAGACCAAGAACTTTACAAATGTTGTATTACAAAGCCATTTCATTATAGCTTTACTTTGGACATTTGCACAGTGAGTAGCACCGTTAGCATACTGGTTAGCTTCATTGCCACGTTCAGGGCCGGCGCCACCACTAGGCAGCTCTAGACATTTGCCTAGGGCGCCGGCACCTGGAGGGCGGCAGTTCGCCCCTCACCCCCAGCATGGAGGGTTAGCGAACTGTGGTACCTGTGTAAAAAACTTGCGTCCACGGCATCCCTGCTGAGTGCTGGTGCGTGCAGGGGTGTCCGTGCCGCCGGGGAACCTGCAGCGCTGTTATTGTGTATAAGCTGGCCACGGCCGGTGGGGTCCCTACAGTGAATAGAAAATGACTAGTGCTATGCGCGCAGCAAGCGCTAGTTATTTTCTATTCACTGTAGGGACCCCGCCGGCCGCGGCCAGCTTATATTGCCTGCTAACACATTGAGATGGATAGCTGAGAAGTACACTACACTGGTATGGTTCCACAGCACGTGTAACCAACAAACTGCATGGTGTGTACGCTAGATCTAACTTGAAGGTGTCATTAACAGCGTATTTGCCTGCTACCACATTGAGGTTGATAGCTGAGAAACATACTACTATGATATGGCTCCACTGCATGTGTAACCAATAAACTGTATGGTGTGTACAGCAGATCTAACTTGAAGGTGTCACTAATAGCACATTTGCCTATTTACCACATTTAGATTGACAACTGAGAAAGGAACATACACTGATAGGGTTCCACAACACGTAAAACCAATAAATGGCACGGTGTGTACGCTAAACTTAACCATAAAGTGTTACTAACAGTGTAAATGCCTTGCTACTATAACTGAGGACAGTGAACCTGAAATCACGAGCAGGGTATAAAAACAACTGTAGTAGTTTACAGGGGCACACCGCACTCAATAGCGCAATGTACATTCATGTACCATAATAAATTAAAAATGATGCACAGTAATACAAATTTCTAGGCCATCACGGACTCTAGCGCAATAAGATACAAGTGCATGTACCCAGCCGGCCACTGGAGGGTGGTAGTGAGCTGGAAAGCTCTACCACCGCAGCAGCAGCGGAGCAGGAGAGCCGGAGGGAGAAGCAGGTGTTCGGTGAGTGAACACTCTCTCCCCCCCCCCCAGCAGCACGGCGACCATATCGCATGTCTGGGAAGACACACCGCACACTGCCCCACCCCCCTGCATCCGGGCAGACACACCGCGCACCCCCCTCCCAGCAGGGCATAGACTCCGCAATCCCCCCGGTGGCCGGGCAGAGACACCGCGCACACCCCCCACCGGCCGGGCAGAGACCGTGCGCACCCCCCCCAAGCAGTTAAGCGCCGGGGCACCCCTTCCGCCTGGGGCGCTCCGGTGCCTAGCACCGGCCCTGAATGTACCAATCATACTGTGCCCCTCTATGCTAACAGTTTGCCGATAGGAGCTAGCCACTTACAATGAGGCTGACTCCACGGCATTTGTAAGCTATATTAAAATTGCCTGGTGTGTACACACCATTAGTGGTAGCAACAGTCAACATCTCAAGCATAACAGAGTGGCTTGATCTGCCATAATAATAACTGCAAGGAGGCACTATCTTAATTATTACAGTGTAATTCTGTCCGTAATATACACCATTAGTGATAAGTGGGGGCAAATAAACAAATCACTCCTTGTCCCTACTGTCGAGACCATAACAGTTAAAGCCACACTAGTAAGCACACTGCCAGTGTTGCCCGATGTGCATCTGAGGTAATCTGTGACAATTGGATAAAATCCAAGCAGGATATTGTAACCCAGAACACACGGTAGATAACATTTCAATAAATTGGACTTGGATATATTAAAGCATACTTATGCCATGCACCTGACAGCCCTAGTTATATCGGATAAGACCAGTCTAACCCATAAAAATCTAAATTGCTGTCCAAATAAATATTTGAACTGTAACCAATTAAATCTGCAAAATTTGTAATTTAACAGCAGAATATTTTGGATGGTCTGCAGTTGGATAATAGATACAGGATCACACACACAGTGGATAGAGGTGTGATCAAATCCAGCAACTACTGTATGGTAAAATGTATTGTAATGATTACACTCAGACTATCTAGCAAAATTGTAACAACTACATAGCAATTGTGCTTCCCAGAACAGAAAACTACAATAACCTCAGTGGTTACATACACTGACACGCACGACAGGCAGAATATAACCAACACAGTGCAATATTTTAAACCACTTTATTTATTTTCTCTTTATTCACACATATTTGTCTATATTTTCGCTGGCTTGCAGCAATTTTAATTAATACAAATAAAAGGTATATTTTATTATTGAACTTGTCGGTGGATACTCTCAACGGGATTCAATATATTCGATATCAGTTGAATGAGTGCCTCGAATTGGGAATTCTTCTTTCTTTTTTCATTTGTATTAGCATCATTGCCACACAGAAGAGGAAAAAGATTGTCTTCTTTTTTGGTGCACAGAGGTAAGTAAAGATTATGATATGTGTTTTAAAAATTAACGTTTAATTCATATGTTTAAAACTGGTTATTACGTTAAATATTTCTGCAATAAACAAATATTTTTTTTTATAAAAACGGTGTCAGTGTGTCTATTTGATCTTTTGATTTGATTTATTTGCTAGAGGAAAAGATTCAACCAATTTATAATGCCAGAGCACTTTAAGAGTCATGTGTGGTCTTAAGAATAATTGTTACATGTGTTTATACAATGTTTCCCCAGTGAGTTGTAATTGTATCAAATTAGAAACAACCAAAAAGACTATAAACCAAGCGCAGGAAACACACAATTAATATTTGTCCTTGCTGCTGTCTAGAAGGGATACTCAACCCTTCTTGAAACCCCAAAAAACAGTAAGTCAACAAGTAGACAGAGCAAAATGGACACACTTGATACCAATTGGTTAAAAATCAGTTTATGTTTATTATAACAATTTTTTTCCAAATCATTAAGAAATTTCAACGGCCAGTGGGACCAATACAGTTAAAATAATAATATTAATATTAAGGTAGCAGTTACACAAGACATACACTCTAATATAGAAAAATAATTAAATCACATTTAGTAATAGCTCTCTCAGCTTGGTTAAGCATGCATAGGGTTAATTGCTTGGTTTTCTGTTCAAACAGAAATGGGTTAATGTCAGTTTTTTGCCAATAAGTTGTTAATTGACAATTCTTAGCACCGTGCTGATCGCACAGAAAGTGCCTGTAAGCAACTTTACTAATGGTTAGTCATTCAGCCATGCATGGCAAAGTTAGTAAAATCATGCAGATTAAAGAGTGGTATACTTATGCTCTGCGACTTGTGGGCTGCTTTGTTTTTGGTTTGTAATCCACTTTGTGGGGAGGGTGACTACCTCGGCCTTGAGCGGGTTCCCAGCTGGTCTGTATGATTCTCGCAGCTTTATCAAGAACTCCTTTGCTCCGGCTTCCGGGTCTCCACACAGCGGTATCTCCGATACAAACAAATAGGGACTTTGCTGATGACGCGTTTCCCCGCCTGACACAGTCAGCGGCTTCCTCTGGGGAAACGCATCATCAGCAAAGTCCCTATTTGCACTGCCAGTGGCAACAGTGGACTGAGTAAATACTACTGGCAACCTCTATTCACAGTATTCAGTGCAGGCAGCACCAGTGGACTATATATAATTCAATTAATTAAGTATTAATAATATAGCAGCCTAGTAGGTAGAGAAAATAAACTACTAGGTAGGTAGGTAGGTAGGCAGGCAGGCAGTAGCACTGCCAGTGGTCACCACAAAAGGTAGTTATATTACACACCACCAGTAGCTTTATGCAGTGCACCAGCAGAATTTATAATAATTTTATTATAGGTACTGCTTGGCAGCCTAGTATGTACTAGGTAGGTACACTAGGTAGGCAGTAGCACTGCCAGTGGCAACAGTGGATTGAGTAACTAAATAATACTGGCA
The DNA here is from genome assembly GCF_055691185.1 of Crinia signifera. NCBI lineage: Eukaryota > Metazoa > Chordata > Amphibia > Anura > Myobatrachidae > Crinia > Crinia signifera. Next base: position 120,306,354 of record NC_139221.1, read on the forward strand.
GATTCAGTGCAGGCAGCACCAGTGGACTATATATAATATAATTAATTATTATTCATATAATATATATATTACAGCACAGCACCAGAGGTAGGCCCCAGCACAGTGGAGACAGTAGTACTACAGGTACACAGTTAGACTGTCCTCCTTGCTAGAGAGAGCCCACCCTAAGCAGAGAGGAGAACAGAGTACACAGCAGCACTGAGGGAGACAGCCCCAGCGAATAAAATAAGTACAGCACAGCACACCAGAGGTAGACCGCACAGAGGAGACAGTAGTACTACAAGTACACAGTTAGACTACACAGCAGCACTGAGAGACAGCGCCAGCGAATAAAAAATATTGCGTTCAAGGTCAAGCTCAAGTTTAAGCCCCAGCAGCAGCACCAACACACCCTCTCCCAACCCACTACTAGACTGGAGTGAAGATGGCGGGCGCAGCAGCCGCTATTTAAAGCCTCGCGAAATCCGGCGCCGGGAGATGACGTTCTAACCCAAAACCTGAAAAGTGGCCGGTGCACATCCCTAATCATTATGCCCGTGAGAGAGAAGAGGGGATAGCACATGCTCATGTGTTGATCTTTATTCACATGATAATGTAATAAAGACAGATTGTTATAATACCAATGAAATCAGGCCTCTTCTTTATTTCACATGTGGTAATTAGGATGGCCAGCTTAGTCCCTAAAATGCCGGATTTCAATCCCGATATTTTGGGGATTAGACTGCACATGCACAGTCTAATGCCGGGCAGCATCTGAGCAGGTGCTCAGACACTGCCCAGCTTCTCCCGTCCCAGGCAGTGCGGCTCTGCACAGTGTGATGACCTCAGAGGTCACGCTGCGCAGGCCACACAACAGTCACCTCGTTCTGTGCACGCCACGCTGACCTCCCACCTCCATAAGACTGTCCACCCACCCAGGCTGCCTGTATTCACCTGTGCCCGGTTCCATCGCCCGATGCCCACCAACCCAGGCTGCATCCACCCGCCAACCCACCCAGGCTGCATCTTCCCGGATCCATCGCCAACCTGCCCGGCTACACCGCACCTGTAAGTAAATATTTGGGCGGCCGGGGCGAATTTCTGCATTAGGGAAGCCAATTCCGGGATTGGGCATTTTTCAATCCCGAATTTCGGGATTGAAAAAATGCCCCAGGATTGGCATCCCTAGTGGTAATGTACACAGTTAATTAGGATAGGTTTTGGTCACTTTTTTAACCTCTGGTTCAGTTTAATTATCAAGTATTGGTTTAGGGTTAATGATCTCTTTTTTGCATCTCTACTTATCTTGGTGTGCTGCTGTTTGAGTTTATGTAGCCGTATATTTGTATTGTGCTTCATCCATTAGCCCAATACAGTCTGCATATCTCCTCTTGCAGACAAATTGATTGGATTAACATATGATGCAATTCATATCTTTTATTAATGTGAAGTGCTTTCTCAAATAGTTTGGCAAGGGCATAGGTCACCAGCTTTGAAGTGTTTTACTGCTCATTCCTACGTCACCAGGCACTTAATAAAGTGGTGTATCTGCGCATACGGGCAATTAGTGACTATGTTAAATAAGGCTAATAACTGCAGCAGTATGTTTAATCATTAATGTGGCTCATACCATAAGTTAACATTGCATGATATTATATTCGTCCATCCATCAATCATCAAATGCTTATGGATTGGCCTAGCATAGATGCATGTCAGAAGCATTTGTATTATATGCGGCTCCACCGTTAACTGAATGATGCTATCTCATTTACTTGATTATAAACGGTCACACATGTAATCAGTTATTCCTGTATGATGCTTTATTGCTAAGCCATAGGATAATACATGCTCTTACGTTGACACAATCTATAAATCATTAGTGTCTATATGGAAAGGTGTCAGTATTAGATACGGTTTGCACCGCTACTCATCCAATTCTATGCCGTTTATTCAGATGTCAAATTTTCTTACTGTTAGCCATTACTTTGTAGTACCGTATTGCATATATACAGGTTATTGAGCATTAGCCGAATATCATAATATGATTGACAGTTATTAGTGCCTGTGTGCCATGCGGTGTACACAGTCTGCTCTATGGGATTATGCGGTTTGTCTAAAGATCACCAGCAGCGTTTGCCCTGATTCCAGTGGCTATTCACACAGCATGTTCCCCATGTCTTATACAGGTATCTAAAAAATCATTGCCAGTGTCGATCGGTCAGTGAGACGGCTTACATATATTGGATCATACCCTATCTATACATAAATCAAAAATCAATGATACATTATTTATATAGACATATTGCCTGTAATGCCAACGCACGTTTCACAAAGGCATTTTTTTCAAGGCGGACCCAATTGTCCCACTCAGGGAATATTTAAAGGAGAAAGGATCACCAATCAGATGCTGCGTTATGAGTCACGTGGTGATTTCAGCCTCTCAAGGTTGCATGTGTAATTTATTCATTATGCAGCAGTCGGGTGAAGTGTGACGGTGAGTTTGACATAATGAATCATGTGATGCCTTCCACCTATCAGAGGCTTTGTAGGCATTGAATAAGCTTAGGTTGGGCAGATCTCAGGACATATATAGTTCATTTGATATTCCCACTATATATAACATAATTTAAGACAAAAATGATTGTCATCATTGCTGTCCATACACGCTGGGCATAGTCGCTAAGCAGTGTGTATGGACCTTTAGAATAAAAATGGTGATATTGGAAGATGATAAAATAATAATAATGATTAGTGTTTGTGTTAGTATTGTTTGTGATGTATATGTGTGGTGAAAGTGAAAATCAATTCAAATAAAATAGTGGTGAAAAATGTGATAATACATGAAATATTATGTGTTAAAAGGTGATTGTGTATGTTTATTATAATTACTGATGTGATATTGATGTGGCCACGAACCATGTACATTCAGGAAATAAACAAGCAACTTAATGACCAGACGTGCTATAAAACTCTGACACTCAATCCAACCTCCACTTACTAACATCAGTATAACAACCTAATAAAAGAGGCACTTAACAACAAAATCATCACTAAAAAGGATTATGATTTCTTGAAAGTGGAAACAGTCATTACACCAACCCTATATCTGCTACCCAAAATACACAACCATGAAACAATACTTCCAGGAAGACCGATTGTCTTGGGAGTAAGATGCTTGAAAGAAAAAGCAAGCACCTACCATGATAAGCACTTATGACAATTTGTACTTTCCCTGCCATCATAGCAGCACACCAAGATAAGTAGAGACGTAAAAAAGATATCATTAACCCGGAACCAATACTTGATAATTAAACTAAAACAGAGGTTAAAAAGTGACCAAAACCTAACCTAATTAACTGTGTACATTACCACGTGTGGAATAAAGAAGATAGCCTGATTACACAGGTATTATAAAAATCTGTCTTTATTACATTATCATGTGAATATTGATCAACACATGAGCATGTGCTATCCCCTCTTCTCTCTGACTGGCATAATGATACAAAACTTGAAAGTGAAAATATATACAGAGGTAATTTGATACAATTACAACTCACTGGGGAAACATTGTATAAACACATGTAACAATTATTCTTAAAACCACACATGACTGTTAAAGTGCTCTGGCATTAGAAATCGGTCCAATCTTTTCCTCTGGCAAATAAATCAAACTAAAATATCAAATAGACACACTGACACCATTTTTATAAATAATATTTGTTTATTGCATAGATATTTCACGTAATAAGCAGTTTTAAACATATGAATTTAACGTTAATTTTCAAAACACATATCATAATCTTTACTTACCTCTGTGCACCAAAAAAGAAGACAATCTTTTCTTTCCTTCTTTTGTTCATATCTTTATTGTCTTTGGCTGCACCCCCATAGAGAATGCAAATCTATTTCTAGATACTGTCTTATTTGGGGCCTTCAACAGGTGCAATAGCATCAACCTGTGCAGATTTCCCAATTCCCCTTTCCCTTTAAAGAATCATTGCCGCACAGCGCTGAAATCTTGAGTTCAATTCAGATCAACTTCCAATATGTGTGGAGTGTGTATGTTTTCACAGGTTTGATTGGGCACTCAATTTCTGACAAAAACAATTACCTCTACCAAATATGAGTATTTATGTGATACAGAATATAGGGGTCGATTTATCAAGCAAGAGTCGAGAAGTGGCCCAGTGGAGAAAATGGAAATAACTTAAACTTTAAAGAAGTATTTATCAAGTACGTTCTATAAAATGATAGGTAGATGAGCTACTTCTCTGCTAATCCACTTGTCTACTCTTTTCACTGCTTGATACATCAACCCTATGTAATACCCCTTTCACATCGCACTTTTAAAACGGTAAATTGCCATTTTTTTCCCTTTTTAAAACGTTTAAGCCTGCACTGTGAATGCACCACAGCCAATTTACCGTTTAAAGTTAACTGGCATTTCGAACCGTGTAAAAAGCAGAGTCCTACACGGTTCCTTGCCGTTTTTTGTGCAATGTGAATGTGTACAATGCTATGCATTCACAGTGCAGGCTTAAACGTTTTAAAAAGGGGAAAAAAAAACGGCAATTTACCGTTTTAAAATTGCGATGTGAAAGGGGTATAAACCGGTATTTAAAACGGTAATCTGCAGCAATGTTAAGGCTCTGACCCGTTTTAATTACCGTTTTAAATACCGGTTTTTAAAACGTGTCGGCGATGTGAAAGTGGTATTACATAGCTCCACTATGGCAAACACTGTGAATGACTGAAACATGCTACATAAAGTGGGATACAGTCATTGGGTCACCAGCATGATGGTCGACAAACATTAGGTCAACATGCATTTAGGTTGACATGACTTAAAGTCTACATGGGTTAGGTCGACAGGGTCAACCCTGGGGAAGGTCAACATGGTTGTTTTTACTGTTTTTTGAGCCAAAATGTGCCGACAGGTGGTATTTTATGCCCTACCATTCACTAGGGCGTGGTGGGAGAATAAAATAGTGTGTAGAGTGTAGCGAGCCATGAAAGGCAATGCGGTGGTAAGCTTCGGTGTCCATGCCAACACAACATGTGCCGACAGGCGGAATTTCATGCCCTAACATCCACTAGGGGCTGGTGGGAGAATAAAATAGTGTGCCGAGCGTAGTGAGGCACCGTGCCCAAAGCATGCGAGGGGATGCTGTGCTATGTTTTAGTGTTTATGTTGACTGTGTTGACATTCCGGTTAAAAACAAAAAACATGTCAACTTTTTCAATATCGACCTTACCCATGTCGACCTAATGACCCTGTCAACCTAAAGTCATGTCGACCTTCCTGCATGTGGACCTTAACTCATGTTGACCTAAATGCATGTTGACCTAATGGTGTCGACCTAATGATCCATACCCCATAAAGCGCAGACAAATGCACTGGTATCATATGCTATATAAATAATGGTTAATAATACTATTGATTTTCAATCTTCTGCTTTTTCAGCACTTGTTTAATTGATTCTAAGCGCATAACATAAACAGTGAGTGTAGCTTAGATGGTGACCTAGTAGAATATGTCAACTTTCCCTTAAATTAGTTAAAAAGCACCTGCTCAGAGTGTAGTGTAGTGGCCTTGCAGTCTTCTAGAGGTGTTGGCAAAGGCATACTTTCAGGGCCGGTGCAAGTGTTTGCAGCACCCTAGGCAAAACTTCTGTGCGCCTCTTCAGCGCGCCCCTTCCACCAACCCGCTGCACAAGTGTCACCCCTGCCAGGACCCATTATATTGAATTGTTGGGCTGAAGAGGCGCCCTCCAGTGGCCGGCGCCCTAGGCAGCTGCCTAAAGCTGCCTAGTGGTAGCGCGGGCCCTGCATACTTTTCAATATTAACATTATATATTTACTTATATTGTATTATTTTTAGAGATGAGTGATTTGTATTTACACAGTTCTTTTGCCAAGGAATAGTACAAGTTCTAATTTATAATATTAGCTATCCAAAACATATATGAGCCAAATTGTCAGTAAAATTCAGTTTTGAGATCTGAACATAACTAAATAAATCCAGACACACACACACACACACACACTATAAAAAAAAACATATATGAAACTAATTTGCACACATTTAAGAACACATGCTAATTTGTGCAGCACGGTTTGGTGTATGGTTAGCACTGCTTCTTTAAAGCACTAAAGCCTCGAGTTTAATTCCCACCAGGGTCATGACTCTGTAGTTTGAATATTCTCCCTTTGTTTGCAAATTTTCCCTCCAGGTACTCTGGGTTTTCTCCTACAATTAAAAATTATACTAGTAGCCTCTACAATTCCTGACTAAAATAAATAAGCAGCCTTGTACCGTGTATGTGTGTACATGTGGTACGGAATATACTGTAGACCATGCATTCCCAACCACGGTCCTCAAGGCACACCAACAGTGCAGGTTTTAGTGATATCCAGGCTTCAGCAGAGATGGTTTAATCAGAATCACTCAGGTACTAATCAAGTCACCAGTGCTCAAGAATGGATATCACTAAAACCTGCACTGTTGGTGTGCCTTGAGGACCGTGGTTGGAAATTCCTGCTGTAGACTGTAAACACTGGATTAGATGAAATGCAAATTATGCAAATTAGCAAAATCTTTCAAACTAATACAATTTGCTAAACAAATGTAACAAAAACACAGAAAAAACATGTAACACCTGTAGCAAACACCTGTGCAGCACTTCTACCTAGTAATCAGGTGGGAATTTTGGCTGAGTTTTATTAGTGGAAAATGTCAGTACAAGCACCTAAGTAACATTATAAATAAAACCCCATACTGTATTATCTCAACAATACAAATTTTTACACCTCTGATATCTCTCTATCAAAAACAGAAATATCATCCAAATTGGTTTTAAAATAGCATGCTATGCTTTTATCTCCCTATGATGGTTTTAGAACAATTGTTCATCGTGTCTTGTAGGTCTAAGAAAATATGTTAACTTCATTAAACCAATTTAGAAGACTCATGCTGAGAACAATTTATAAATGAATGAAAGGTACATGTCTGTCAACATTGTAAGAATAGGTGAATGTTGTAGACATCAACAGTTGAAATTTTAAACAGGCATTTCAAAAAGAGCAAGTGTCCCCACCTCTTGGATTGGCTATATCTTGTTCAGCTGCGTGTATCATGTGTCCTGTTATCTTTGACTTTCATACTACAGTAAAAACAATGAAAGTGTAATGAAATTGTATTACCATGGCAGCCATCATGAGAACTGTCATCACTCCACTTTATCGCTCTGAGATTACCTTCCCATTTAGCATCTGGCATGGACTTTGGAAACTCTGGTGGAAAGGAGAAAAAAAAAGGATGATCTCAGGAAAGCATATATCAGTGGTGCAAACATATTAGGTCTATTTGAGTCATCTTTGTTTTTACCACTAATAATTTTACATAGTTACACCTCTGTGAGAATTGTTTTATGTTATCCAGAAGGCAGAAAAATAGTGCAGGTTGTCCCACTGCATAAAAGTGGAAGCAAGGTTGAAGCGATTAACTACTGACCAATGAGCCTAACATCAGTAGAAGGTAAATTGATAAAAACACTATTTAACGATTTGTGGAATAGAATATATCAAAACAAGCAATTACAGGATCACAAACATGGATTTACTGGGGGGGGGGGGGGAGAATGTCAAACACATATTACTGGCTTTTTTGGTTGGGTGACTATAATAACAGCTGAAGGTGGTGCCATTGATGAAGCATTTTCCATGTCGACAATTTGCTTGTGTCAATCATATGTCAATGTCGGCCTATTGACTGTTGAACTTTTGTCAAAGTTGACCTATAGATTGTCTAACTAGACATTGTGGGGTAAATTTGGAGTTGGGAGTTCTATTGAAGATGGCATGTTGCCCATAACAACCAATTAGATTATATTTCTTACTTATTTAGCACATTCTAGAAGATAATAGAATCTGATTTATTGCGCATGGCAACATTCTATCTTTAGCAGAACCCCTGTCTTAGTAAATTTATCCCGATCTGTGAGCCATTCAGATCCCAACTGCATGATTAAAGGCACTTTGCACTCGGCACCATACCAAAGCACGCTAGTACTCAACCCACAGAAATACTAACGTTATTCATTTTCCACAACTTTCTACCTCAACTACCTCAGACCTCAGGGCCCGAGACCCACAGGGAACAGCATCACAGGAAGGGCACAATTCCCCCCAGTCCCCTTTTTCACAAGTCAACTTTGCATTACACTTTTTGCAATAATAAAACATGCTCCCTCCTCCCCAACATGCCCCTCGCTCCCTCCTCCCTCCTCCCCAGATGTACCAGATTGTAGGCACAAGAGGAACAAGAAACAGTTGAGAAATCATGTCCATCTCATTCCACTTTGGAGCAAACCGCATCTATATGTATAACTTAAACCTTGCATTATCTCCTTCACTACCTCTCCCCTTGATCCTACACTCTTAGAAATCAGTAAAGCTCTATCTCCTGTGCTTATCCCAAACGTAACTAAAATCTGTAACCGCTGTCTACTGGTATTTTTACTTCTCTGTTCAAGCATGCACTTTTCACCCCCATTCTGGAAAAAAAAAAAAAAACACAAAACACAATTCTACTATCTTTCTAACTACTGTCCCATCTCTTAGCTACCTTGCCTCTCCAAGTTACTTGAAAGACTAGCTTACACTCGCCTCACACACTTTCACTCTCAACACTCTGCAGAGACAGCAATGACTAAAGTAGTAAATGATCTGGCTACTCCTAAATTGAAATGTCATTTCTCACTTCTTGTTCTTCTAGATCACTGTTGAGAACACAATCAATCCTACTCCACAAGCTCGCTGCCTAGGGGTCATTCTTGACTCTGAACTTTCCTTTATTCCTCACATTCAATTGGTCTCTAAATCATGTTACATGCATCTAAAAACATATCCAAAATGTATCCATATCTTACACAAGACACTGCAAAAACTCTAATCCATGCACTCATTATCGCGCTCATTGATTGTTGCAATAGTCTCTTTACCAGTCTTCCTAAGAATAGACTCTCACCACTACAATCCATTTTGAATGCAGCTGCGAGCCTGATCTTCCCGGCTAGACGTTCAACGTCTGCTGATCTGCTGTCAGTCCCTCCATTGGTTCCCTGTGTTCAATATAAAATACTTCTACTCACATTCTAGGCAATTAACCTGACTACACCTACATATATCTCTTATCTCAAAATATATCCCCAGCAGACCTCTCTGCTCTGCACAAGACCTGTGTCTCTCATCTACACTCATTACTACATCCCATTCACAATTGCAGGACTTTTTTTGGGCAGCACCCACCTTATCGATGCCCTTCCATGCACATTAAAACTCACCTCTTTAGGCAAGCTTATCATATTCCAGAACCCCCTCATAATCTCCATTAGCAGTCATATCAAATTGCATCCCATAAGGACTGTCTTTCAATCCGGTGGAACTGCCTTGCTATGGTATCCTATCCATATGTATGTATATGTCCCTATAGATTGTAAAATTGCAAGCAGGGCCCTCCTACCAAACTATTGGTTTCTTACTACACAGTGTTTTTATCGCTGTTCCCTAATCTAAAGCACAATGGTACTTGTTGCACTATATAAGAAACTGTAAATAAAAGAAATAGTACTCAGTCAGCTTTATTTTTTTTATTTTTTTTTGGTGGGGGGGGGTCACTAGTGCATAATGATATTATGCAAGAGAAAGAAGCTTGCTTGTCCCACTAAAGGCAATGGACACGCAAGCACACACGGCACACAGAGATGTGTCACTGCATAGATTACGGCAGCTCCATATGTATATAACACATAAAACATGTCATTTGTGTACTGTTTTCCTACAGCAAACATAAAATGAACAACATCGGTACTCCTACAATGTTCCAGATCAGTAAATTAACTATGGCTGTATTTGATTTAGTTCTACATCCAAATAATTCTTGCCTACTTTTCCAGATCCTGTGGGGGACTTCCAATTTTTGGGGTTTTCCCACGCACCCCCCAGAAGAGTAGCCACCCCTCCCGCAATCTGCCCACTACCTAGCGCAGTAACAGGAGTTAGAGGTCCGTGTTGAGGAGGCTGGACCTAGTGACATGATTCTATGCTAACTGAATCATTTAGGCTCCTACCTATAATAATATGCTCAATCCGTGGAACTTTTTTCATGAGTGGTCAGGGCCCAATGACAGTAGTTAGCCACCCCCGTCCCAATCACAGCAAACCTGTTTTTCTTCTCCAGGCTTCTGGAGAGGACAATTTAAATATAGTTAAGTATGATTCAAGCGAGATGACTGTCTATGAGGTTATTTAAAATTGTCATATATATGCTGCATGTAAGTTCACTTTGATTGTTTGTCCTCTTATAAAGAGCATAATCCTACGCAATTAAACTGCTACCTTTGTTTAAGTACAGGCTGTATCCTATTAAATTGTCTGTTTACTCCAGTGGCATTTTATACTTCATTTCTTCCTCTTAGAACAGAGGAATTATACGCAAAGAGCCATATAGTTCAATGTCGATGTTCCATAACATGCATAAGTGGATTCTTCCTGTCACTATCTGATTATTCAATTTGTGGGACTATGGGGCAGATTTAGAGGTGTATTCAATTGGTCCTGATTTTTCCCTAAGGAAAAAAAACAGAACTATTTTGCTGCTACTGTGTTTAACTGTTTTGCTCAGTTTTTTTCGTCCATGCCATTTCAAACTTTTTTTTGTGATAAAAGGCAAAATAAATAAACACCAGGTGCAAACGCCCACAATTTTGTTTGAAAATGGGCAAAAATCTGCATTTTTTTTTGAATAGGTCAAATCGAAACTTGCCCTAAAAAAAAATGCCAAACATGCAGTTTTTTCACCTACCCGAAAAATTGGCACCAATGGATCACTAAACTTAATATCGAATTATATGCTTGTTATCTCTCCTCCTTACTAATAATAAAGGTACAGTACTTGTGTATTTTGGCGGCGCCCATCGCATCGCATACCATAACGCATACGATGGTATGCGATGCGACGCGATATCGTACGATAGTGCACGATGGCATACAATTTTGAAATTGTATGCCATTGTACATGGCATACGATGCGATGCGATTAAACATTGTATAAGCACCCTGATGGGTGCTTATACAATGTAAAGCACCCAAATGGGTGCTTACAATGTTAAATGCACCCCCACGCCACCCCCCAACTATAAACGTGAACCCGAAGCGTGGCGAGCGCAGCGAGCCCGCGAGGGGCGGCGGTACGCGTCCTACGACCTTTTCATACCCCCACTATCCACGTCGGCGTGGAGTTGAGAATAGAATAGTGTGGCGAGCGCAGCGAGCCACCGAGCCCGAAGCGTGGCGAGCCCCGCGGATACCTGTGAAGCCCGCGAAGGGACGCGTTTACCTGTGAAGGTATCCGCGTGCGCTCGCCACGCTTCGGGCTCGGTGGCTCGCTGCGCTCGCCACACTATTCTATTCTCAACTCCACGCCGACGTGGATAGTGGGGGTATGAAAAGGTCGTAGGACGCGTACCGCTCGCCACGCTTCGGGTTCACGTTTATAGTGGGGGGGTGGCGTGGGGGTGCATTTAACATTGTAAGCACCCATTAGGGTGCTCAAAAGCACCCTTTAGGGTGCTTATACGATTTTTAATCGTATAGGGCAGGGGTGGCCAACCTGTGGCTCTAGAGCCGCATGTGGCTCTCCCCCTGTTAAAGTGCGGCTCCTGCTCTCACTGCTGCCCGCCGCCCACCGTCTGTCCCCGTCCCCATCACCCACTGCCGGTTCCTCGAATCCCTTCTCCTTCTGAGGGGAGGAGAGTGCGCATCGCTTATCTCTCCTACCCCTCACTGTGCATCCTTGTGACTGGGACATGCGCCAATCAGAGCTCGCGGGACGGCAGCCAGTCAGAAGCCGGCCTGCGAGCTTTGATTTGTGAATGGCCCAGTCACAGGGAAGTGAGGGGGGAAGGAGACACGCGGTGTGCTGTGCTCTCCTCCCCTCAGTGACATGACAGGACTGCAGGGGGACGCCAGACTGTCCTCTCCACGCCCGGCAGCAGCAGCAACAACGATGAGTGCTGCTGCTGGGAAATTAGCACTGTGGGGGCATAGCAGCTTGTAGCACTTTGGGGGCATAGCAGTTGTGGCACTGTGGGGGCATAGCAGTTTGTGGCACTGTGGGGGCATAGCAGTTTGTGGCACTGTGGTGGCAAAGCAGTTTGAGGCACTGTGGGGGCATACCAGCTTTTTGGCACTGTGGGGGCATACCAGCTTTTTGGCACTGTGGGGCATACCCAGCACCGTGGGGGCATATGTGTATCTGGCACTATTGGGGGCATATGTATATATGGCACTGCACTATTGGAGGCATATGTGTATCACACCCACCCAAGGGGTCCAAATAGACCATGCCCCTTTTTTGGCACGCGCATGTTGTTGGCTCTTTAGCTTGACTACAGATATTTTTTTCGGCTCTTACCTCTGACCGGTTGGCCACCCCTGGTATAGGGGGTAAAAATCCCGTCGCATCGCATCGCATGCCAGCGGGTGCATGGCATGCGATGCGATCCGTTCATCGTACGACGGACATCGGGGGCGCCGCAAAAATACACAAGTACCAATAAATGGCGCTTTAACCATTCAGCTCCTAACATGATCAAACACGTGACAGTTAAGAACCGATTGGTTGGAGTTCCATTTAAGATTAGAAACAAGTTGTATCAGGAATATAACTTATTGTTAAATCTGCTCTTAAATCCTTAATAGCAATGTTTGAGATGTAACAATTCCTCTCTACCGTACTTTCCTTTCGTTCCTGTGGTTAGGCCACGCCCCACAATTTTACCATTACAATTTTACCAGGGCCCGGCACACCTCTTGGACACTGGCAGGTGTTTCGTTTTTTTTTGTCAGCACTCACACCATTTCAGAGAAGGATTGCAACTCCACTGCATCAGTCTTTCAGTGGCACACTTTGCTGAAAATTATGCTGCTGCAATCGCTTGGTAGTTCACTGCTACCGACACCACTGCACATAGTTCTATTCCTCAAGCCACCCATCAAATGTACTTTTGCTCCAGTGTTGGAGGTAAACAGGGAAAGAGAGATGCTTTCACTTATATATACAGAAGTACCAACACACTCGCCATTCCTAAGAATGGGGCGCAAACAGAACCCACTTACCAGGATGGGGTGCAGTGGCCTGTGACCACACACTCTAGTAAATATAAACACAGGGGGCCCAGCACTCACTACAACAAACTGACTCACCTTAACATTCAAATAATCAATTAAATAAATAATGGATTTTTAGTTCATGAATTGATCAATGCATTTAAGCTTGCAGCCCATCGCCAAGGGACCCCATTTCACTGCAAGTCCTACACTAACAACTGGTTTTCATGGGAACCTGGCAACTGATTGCACATCACAGCTAAAATGAACATGTGTTTTTTTCTTGGATTAAAGCTCAGCTGCCAAGTACCTTATGGCTTTTAAAGGTGAGACCATCCCAAACACAGCACAACACGCCAGAATCATGCATGCACGGACTCTGCTCCCAAAAGATTCGCGGGACCCCCGCGACCCCCCCTCCCGCGAATCACGGGACCCCCGCAACCCCCCTCTCCCGCGATTCGCGGGACCCCGCGACCCCTCCCCTCCGCGATTCGCAGACCACCGCCCCCTCCCGCGATTCACGGGCCCCCGCGACCCCCCCGCGATTTCCAGGCCCCCGCAACCCCCCCTCCCGCGATTTCCAGGCCCCTGCGACCCCCTCTCCTGCGATTTGCAGACCACCGCGACCCCCCCTCCCGCGATTCACGGCACCCCCCTCCCGCGATTCTAGCCCACCATCCCACCACGCGATTTGCGGAACCCCCCCGTAGCGCCCCCTCCCGCAATTCTAGCCCACCCCCTCCTGCGATTCGCAGCCCCCCACGACCCCCCTCCCACGATTCATGCCCCCTCCCGCGATTCACAGACCCGCGCGACGCCCCCCCCTCCCGCGATTCACGGCACCCCCCTGCGCCCCTCCTGCGATTCACAGACCTCCACAACCCTCCTCCCGCAATTCACTGACCCCGACAACCCCCCTCCTGCAATTTGCGGACCCCCTTCCCGCGATTCAAGCCACCCCGCGCCCCTTCCCGCTAATCGCGGATCCCCGCACACCCCCCCTCCCGTAATTTGCAGACCCCCCCCTGACCCCCTTCCGGCAATTCCAACCACCAGCTGACCCCCGCAATCCCGCATTTCACCTACCCCCGTGACAATGGGAGATCCTGTACCACCACAAGCAGGTGCCGCCCCTAGGTGGGAAATCCGGCCCTGGCTGCCACGCTGAAGGTTCCCCTACTGCCAGAAGTGACCCCACGGTCCTCTGCACCAGCACCACAACTTTTATCAATGTCTTGCCCATCCCACTATTATACAGCCTCCTGCTCTCATGCACGCTCACTCTCTCCCAGTGGGAGGAGATGCTCACCCACTGCCAGGAGCTGCATACTGTCCCCCACCCTCCTCCAGTTCTAGGGATGCCCATCGACCATCAATGATTTCAAATAATCAATGGCTTATGGCCGATGTTGAATACTTTTGCCATCGATGTGGGAGGACCAGACGGTTTCCCTACATCGATGGCAAAGGATGGTAATGGATGACCATCGATAGCTACAACAATCAATGGTTATCCAAGTAATATGTTACTACTATCCATGGCAGGGTGCAAAATCGCCATCAATGCCAACCGTCGATGGCGTCTGCACCAATACCTATCCCTAGCCCACACACTTTTATCACTGACCTGCCTCCTGTTCTCCTGCCCCGTAACTTCCGCCAGTGGGGACCCGCTCACCCTACGTTGCCCACATTCCCCTATCATGCTTTACCACCCAGCCTCCTGCTCTCATGCACCCTAACTCCCACCCAGTAGGAGGAGACACTGACTCAGGGGCACCGTCCTGTACTCCTGTGGACCCTCACTCATTGGCAGAAGCTGCACAGTGTCCCCCACCCTGCTCTTTAGTCCCCCGTATGCCCACACACCCCTATCACTACCAGCTTCCTGCTTTCCTGAAATGTAACTTCCACCACTGGGGAGTCGCTGACGCTGTGTTGCCCACATACCCCTATCATGCCTTATAGCCCAGCCTCCTGCTCTCATGCACCCTAACTCCCACCCAGTAGGAAGAGACACTGACTAAGGGCCACCGTCCTGTACTCCTGTGCTACCACGCTGGACCCTCACCCACTGGCAGAAGCTGCACAGTGTCCCCCACCCTCCTCTTTAGTCCCTCTTATGCCCACACACCCCTATTACTACCCAGCCTCCTGTTTTTCTGTGTCGTGACCTCCGCCAGTGGGGAGCCGCTGACTCAAAAACACCCTACTATATTATTGCACACTCCCCCCCCCCCCCAAATTTCACTGTACCCTCCACACTATCAATGTACATATTACTCTGTAACCGCTTTTTAATTAAACAAAACAATACACACCCCCTTCCAAATCATATGCTCTCTATTTAACACATTTCACCTATAACTCAAGTTGCAATACAGGGCATCTTTCATACAATTCTAACCATATTTCACACAATACAAACGTTCACAAATTAAGGGGGCGCAGCCCCTCACGCCGGTGTGAAGAGTGCCTGTAGGGCGCGATGAATCACCTAGTTGTTACTATAATTGTTATTGAATCATTGTCACTTATTTTTGATTAATGTTATTATGAATTGTTATATGTTCTTGAATCATTATTTATTGAACAAATTCGACCAGTTACTCGTTAACACACATTGTCATTACTGTGTCAGATGAATGATATTGCTGGTGTGAATGTGTCCATAACACACCCCCTTCATCCATGTTAGCCCGAAGTGTGGCGAACCCCGGGATGGGCAGCGGAACGCGTCCTCTGACCTTTTCATACCCCCACTATCCACGTCGGCATGGAGTTGATTTTATATAGTGTGGCGAGCGCAGCGAGGGGACGCGGATTACTTAACATGTAATCCGTGTCTGCTCACCACGCTTCGGGCTAGGTGGCTCGCTGTGCTCACCACACTATATAAAATCACCACCACGCCGACGTGGATAGTGGAAACGCAGTAGATGTGGTCTTCCTTGATTTTGCAAAAGCTTTTGATACAGTACCACACAAGAGGTTGATAAATAAAATGGTGGACCTGGGACTAGGTGCAAATATCTGTAGATGGGTAGGGAACTGGCTGTGTAATAGAGAACAAAGAGTGGTTGTGAACAGTGCAGTATCAACTATGATACCAGTACTAAGTGGAGTGCCACAGGGTTCGGTACTGGGGCCCATCTTGTTTAACATTTATATTAACGATATCGGGATGGGGATTTTCAGCGATGTATCCATCTTTGCTGATGACACAAAACTGAGTAGAGTTATTGAATCAACAGAAGATGTGAACATACTTCAAAATGATCTTAACAAACTAGATGAGTGGGCTAAAAAGTGGAAGATGAGGTTCAATGTGGATAAATGCAAGGTTATGCATCTTGGGAGACGTAACCAGTGTGCAAGTTACAACCTAAGCGGGGAGGCATTAGGTACTTCAGCACTTGAAAAGGATCTAGGAGTCCATATAGATAATAAGCTGGGGTGCAGTGTTCAATGTCACATTGCAACAAAAAAGGCCAACAGAATTCTAGCATGTATTAAAAGGGGCATGGAAACTAGGGACTCAAAAGTAATTATGCCACTGTACAAGGCATTGGTTAGACCACACCTTGAATATGGAGTACAGTTCTGGGCCCCACACTATAAAAAGGACATCATGGAATTGGAAAAAACCCAAAGAAGAGCAACAAAGCTTATTAGGGGAATGGAGAATTTAAGCTATGAGGAGAGATTAAGCAAGCTAGGACTATTTACACTAGAGAAGAGACGTTTAAGGGGGGACATGCTCAACATGTACAAATATATCAGGGGCCAATATAAGGAACTCTCAAGCACTCTTTTTACTGCAAGAAAGGAAACTAGGACACGAGGGCACGAATTTAGATTAGAGGAAAGAAAATTTCGTTCCCTCAAAAGAAAAAATTTCTTTACGGTCAGAGCAGTCAAACTTTGGAACTCTCTTCCTGGAGAGGTGGTGTTGGCAGATACAATAAATACGTTCAAAATAAGGTTGGACAAGCATTTATTGGATAAAAATATCCAGGGGTACTAATAAGAACCATATTCTGTCTTTTACAAGGGATAAGCTATTAAAACGTAGGTTGAACTAGATGGACGCAAGTCTTTATTCAGCCTTATCTACTATGTAACTATGTAACTATATAGTGGGGGTATGGAAAGGTCTGAGGACGCATTCCGCTGCCGCTCGCCACGCTTCGGGCTAACGTGGATACTGGGGGTGACGCAAAACAATGGCAGTGGTGCTTGCATCACATGTCATACTAAAGACGTGGATAGTGGGGGTACGAAAAGGTCAGAGGACGTGTTCCACCGCCGCTCGCCACTCTTCGGGCTAACGTGGAGACTGGGGGTGACGCAAAATAATGGCAGAGGTGCTTGCATCACATGTCATACTAAGCACCCATTACATCTGTCCCATGGGTGCTACATGGGTGCTTATACAATGAAATATTGCATCGCATTTAGTGACATGTGATCCTATGCGATATTTAATTGTATAAGCACTCCTGTGAAGTTAACATGGATATCGCATCGCACAGCACTATACACGGTATGCAATGCGATTTTCCTACGCAGAATAGCCCACTAAGCTATTTGCGTACTGGGCGCCGTGATAATACACAAGTACCGGTTTTAAAAATGAAATAATTATTTTCCTGCACATTTATTGCCATGTATCTATCATGTCAGTTACAGATGTCCCCAGTCGTGCTTTTAGCAAAAATAAAACAACATTTTGGAAACAATGGTTTCAGAATAATTAGGATAATGGATATTTGGACAAGGAATACTCAACCTGTACTAAGCACATATACAGGACCCACAAATATAGCCATATAATTTTTTATCGGATAGTAATACTGAGCCAATTGTGAGATTCAATATATCTATACACACCTAAATGTATGGGTTTACTGTATTCCTACAATAATCATAAAATGAGCAATACCAGTACTCCTGGTCCTGTTCCAAACCAGTAGGTTAATTAGTGCTGTCAACGTCCTTAATAAAGTACTCTGTTATTTTCATTTCTTATTTTTGTTTGTTTACTTTATTTGTTTTCATTTGCCTACATTTGTTTTCTCCTCTCAGGGAGGGGAGGGGAGGGGAGAGGAGAGGAGAGAGAGAAGAACAAATACTACATGCCGGGGGAAGGGGGGGGATAGGGGGCAGGGAAGAGACTGACATCACCAAGCCCCGCCCCCATGTCGGTCAAATGTTTTCATTATGGATTATTATTATAAATTACACCTCAATAGGTATTGTGTATAAAGCGGGACTTTTTGTAAGCAGAATACAGTGTTGCATGGAGACAACTTGCTACACCATTTTAAGCTTTGTTTCCTCCTGCATATGTACTTCAACTAGGTTGGACCCCCACACGGTCTAATGGGGGGTCTACAGGAAATGGTCTAAAGCAGGATGGATTAAGAACTATTTGAATGGAAGTATACTTTCACTATTGTTCTCACCAAATTTTATTAAATGATTGATAATCAGTCACCTGCTTTGGCACAGTTCGAGCTATATTATCTTTGTTATATGGTATATACTTTTGGAGGTTTTGGGAATACCTTTAATTTATATGTTCTGTGGTAGCCATTAGAAGCGCAGAATCAGGGATATTATCTTTGTTTTTACAAATGCTTTAGTAAATGTACCTGTGTGTTTTATTGCACGCATCAATCACCAACTGCAGTGCACTAAACGGTCACCAAATATTTTTTTCTTCCAACTCATCTAACATTGTTCTTTTATTCATTTCACCACACCTTGGGTTTCTAAACTCCCTATTAGTCAACAAGCTGAGGTGGCTTGTCGCCATATTTTGAAAGCCAGTGAGTAGATGTGCGTGAAGATCTAGTATGTGACAATGCAATCATATTGTACACATTGTTTATAAAACAAACATTGGTCAGTCTTGCTCTAAAAGGCTGAATGATGTAAATTAATATCTGCATTACACCACATCAGAGAGGCCAGGTGGCAGCATTATGTACCTGCCTCAACCAATTTTTTTGTATTCCGGTGAATGTGTGGGTAAGGGCCCAAGTGTATTGCTTTGAGGAGTGCCTACAATGCTGTTAAGATGGTCATGATTGTAGGTGTGCAATACATGTGGAAGTGATTAACCTTGCGCTAATCAGCAGCTAAATTGTCTCCTGGTGTCCACCCTAAGACACCAATACCCACAAGTGGGACAAAGACTTCAAAAATATACAAATTGAGACAAAAACAGCGCTTAAACTCCTGAAATGACATGAGCTGTGGTTTAAATCCTCTTAGTCTGAGTTACACCTCTCCTCCATTCAGGGAACCTTACACTGAAACTTGCATTAAATTTCTGTCAGGTGTACATATAAAAGGTATCTTTCAGTTTTCAGGCTTCATCCAATATAATGGCTGTAAACTAAAACTTACATTAGTGTTCTTACTCACCTTCACTGAAAGGTATCTTTAACAACAGCAGCAGGGACAATGATGCATCAGATTCCTTAACTTGCAATAATACATAAGAGAGAACTTACATTCTAGTTCTGTCTCGCGTTCAACAAAAGGTATCTTTAGATCCAATGAAGAGTCCGCCTCCACATCACACAGGGGTTTATTAGTCCAGTAAAACACAGCAATAAAAAAGGCATAAAAAAAAGGTATAAAAAGTTGATAGAGTACATCAGGTACAAACGTCAGGGTCACCGGAGCCTGTTTTAGGGGGGTATGGAGTTCAGCGCTGTAGATGCTTAAAGCTCTCCTCCAGGCAATTACTTGGTCCCGGTGCTGACGTATACCGCTAGATCAACGCGTTTCTGGTGCCGACTGCACTCTTTTTCAAGATAAGCTGCCATATGTTCCACACTGATTTTTAAGGATGTCTCCTCAGATCACATGATGTACTTGATGAACTTTTTATACCCCTGTGTGATGTGGAGGCGGACTCTTCATTGGATCTACAGTGACTCAGGTTAGATTAGGTTACATTACATTATTATGGCCTCCAATTCATTTTATACTACATTACAATGAGCTGGTCCAGTGGCATAACTAGATATATTGTAGGCAGTTGGGTAAAAGTTGCGACACCAGCATATGACTGACAGGAAATTTATATTTCATTGCTTAGGTTTAGGGATAATTCGAGGGTGGAGGTGCAAGAAGTGCAGTTAAATTGTGGAACTCTCTCCGGGAGATGTGGTGTCAGCAGACAAAATAAATTCATTTATAATAAGGGTGGACAAACATCTATTAGTGCCAGGTACTTTATCAGTTCTCTGCCCTTATCACTGATTCATACATCCACCCTTCAGTTCCCAAAAACCAACATTACTGCTTAAGTATTTGGGCTGTTCGGCTGGTGTGTGCCGAAATAACTCTGCAAATAACAACACTTGCACACACATCTTTCCCAACAATTAAATTTTTCATATACACTATGAGAGTTAAATGTTGTACTTTATTGTGATCAGCTCCCTATTCTAAATCAGACTAATAAGCAAAATCCCCCCATGAATGCATTTTGATCTGTTTCTCTCCATTTAGCAGTATCCACAGCAGCGTGCATCCAAGCACTCATACGGCAGGCAGACGCGGTGCGCACCGCAGTTCTGATGCACAGCACACCGGCTGACAGTCCCACAGACCCCCAAGTGCAGTACAGTGCGAGCCGGCTGTGTAATTCTCAGCCGGAGTGACGAGAGTGGGCGCAGCGCTTCTCAATTACACGCTGTGAATCCCACTGTCCCGGCTCACAGACCGGACTCAGAGCACTGAAATTACCACTCACTTAAGCACCATCCTGGTATTGCAGTGGCCACACAGCTTATTGCTGTCTCTGGCACTGATACTTTTTTGAGCATACTACATTATAAACGCTCATATCTGCATATGTTTTAATTATACCAGCCTGCTGGGTGAGACCATAAATCTTTGGTTACCCTCACACCACAGACAAAATTGGTATACAGGCACTCCTGAACCTAATAGGTGCTTAAAGTGATACCGCTATTTAGTACTTGAAAACTGGGAAAATATATATCAACCAGTTCCTATTCTGGAAACAGTGAATGCACTAAACACATATTAAAGTGTTGACATTTATACGTATAAAAACATTGTGAAGTGGGACCCCACGGGGTCAAGGATATCTTCATCCTTTTTTACTTGTCTATGTTTAATGTGTGTATTGTGTCTTTAATATTTTTGCCAAAAGTTTTTAAAAAATTATAAATAAAGGTTACTTATTAAATTTTCTCTCTCTCGGTGCATCACAAAGGCCCTTAATCTGATCGGTGCGTACTTTCCCGAATTCTTTCGGATCGCGTTTTTTAGCCGTCTGCGCATGCATGGGGAACGCAATGCGCATGTGCCACGTATGGTCTCCGTACTTGTTCTCACTAATACCGTCCAGAAATGTGCACCGCAATCATTCTGCCAATATGGGTGTGTTATGGGCGTCATGCGGAATGACACAGGGGCGTAGTTTCAAAGTGGGCTAAACTGGGCGGAAACATGGGCGGACACGGGGGAGTACACATATTTGGGTAGGCGTGCATTCGGACAGCACGCCGAATGCACGCGAACAAAAAGGGTAGAAATGTGCGGTGTCCAAAAGGCTAGTATTGCTTTGCGGACACCACTCGGTCATGCGCTAGGCAATCGGAACGCCTAATCAGGACGGCCGCACCTCAACCAATGTCACCTGAACACAATACAATCACATACTTTACCCATTACTTGTTAATTACACGCTTCTCACTGCTACAATTGGAAGCATTGCAGCTTAAAGGGAACATTACATGCTGCACTTGTCACACACTTTTACACAGCAAATAATCAACACAACTTAATATGAATAATACTAATACACATGTCACTTCTGCATGTATCAATTAATACAGACATTTGAGGGGCCAAAATAACATTTATTAAAGAAACTTAGAAAATAATTTCGAAACCATCACAAAATAAATGGTACCATAACAGGACTAAAAGTAAATAATATATAATAAATAGCCACAGCAGAATCATTAGGAACACATCAGGTGGCTTCACAACAAAAGTACAGCACCAACACTTCAAGTACAGCACACAGTAATGGTAGCCGAAACAGGGCAACAGGGGAACCAAACATGACATTTGAACCGCGGGCAAATGTGGTGACCCTCGGCACGGATTTTGACACAGGATGCTGACACACACAGCTCAATGGAAGATTTGGGAACACATAACGGTGGAGATTAATGGGGACACAAGTTCATTTGCGGGCACGTTTGCCCCTGGCAGGCTCCTTGCCACGTGCAGCAGCTCTTCGGCCTCGCCCACGGCCACAGTCAGATGGTGGGTCACGTGGAGCACATGCTGGGGAGGGGGTGGATCTTCTTCCCCCTCTGGCAGCAGGGAGTGATGATGTTGGTAATGCACCAGAAGCGGGTGACATTAGGACCCTATTGGTGGTAACTAGCTCCACCATAAGTTCATTATGGCGGAGGAGGAGTTCATTTTGCCGCAGGGCTTGATCAGCCAGCACCTGCAGGCTAGCAGCAATAGCTTGCTGGCTGTCACTCATAGCTTGCTGGCTGGCACTCATAGCCTGCAGGCTCGCAGCAATACTCTGGTTGCTGGTGGTCAAACCCTGCAGCACCTCATCGGCCCTACGCACCCGCTCGAATGCCGAGTCTCCCTGCTGCACAATACTGTCTAGCACACGGCCCCACGTGGACAATTCAGCCGCGGACATTTCCGGCTGCTGCTGCACGGGCCTGCTACTGGGCCCAGGTGGCACAGACTCCACAACCTCCTCAAGAGAATCTTGACCAAGCGGTGGGGATGCTGTTGAACGAGAAATTACCAATTACCACACATTCCATGCCAAATTCAAAACATCTACTTATGGCCTGGCAAATAATTACCTTCAAGCGTAGAAGCCATCACTTCCGCTGGGGACTCGCTGTCTATGGTGCTCACCCCCCGGACCTCCTCCACTGCAATACAGCACTGGGCCATCTCTTCCAGGGGGGTGAGCTGCAGCTTGCCAGGCATGGGGCCAGCCCCAGAGGTGTGGCTGTGTTCCCACCGCTGGGTCAATTTCTTCTTGAGGTTGCCTTTGAAGTCGTGCCACCTGCAATCAAAGTGTACATATTAATAGATGTAACTCCTCATGTTTGCTGTAGCACCCATTGCAATCTGAAACATAATACAACATGTGCCTACTGACACCAAACTTACATTATATTCATTTTTAAAACCAACCCTTAGAAGATACAACAACAGTCACCCTCCAATAACTATCAATTCAATGTCATGGCCAACATGTCTGTGCCTCCAAGCAACGTGAACACCCATTGACCAACTCCATCTAATATTGAATGTAAACATTACTGGACTTGTACTGCTCAAATGTAACACACATGTACTTGCCTCTTCTTAACGTGCTCCACCTCACAAACTTGTGGATCCACTGCATTAATCTCCGCCGTTATCTCCTCCCAGATCTTCCATCTCCTTGTGTGTGTCAACTTTACCGCTGGGCACTCGATTAAATCACGTGCCCGGGTCACCAGGATGTCAAGCTCCTGCGGTTCATATGCCATGTTTCTTGTGGTTGGTTCCTCTGTTGCCCGACTGCGGCCACGGGCATGGCCACGGGCACGGCCACTGGCACCGCCACTGGCACTGCCACGGCCACGGCCACCGGTTGCTGTACTTGAAGTGCTGGGCTGGCTACTCTGTTGGGAAGCCACCTGCTGTGTTCCCAATGATTCTGCTGATGCTGAGGATGGGCCAGCTGCTGATTGGCCTGATGTTGATGGCCCATCTGGCTGCTCTGGGTTGAGGGGGACATAGGTGGTGTTGGCTTCCATGCGGGACAAGAGATTCTGCACCACCTGTTCTTCCTCTGACTCTGAGCCAGCCATGTTTGCAACAACTGTTTGCCTTTCTAGGACAACTTTAAATACTATTTCTGTAATTGGCGTTAATCAGCTGCAACCTGCGTTCCGTACGGCCGCGTTCCGTACGCCAGCGTCAACCGTGCGGCGCATACGGGACGCCCCTTGGTGTTGAAAAATATTTCTCAAAAACCAGGCAAACTGAGTAAGTCAGATTTAGTAGCTAAATGCAGATTCCAACACCAATGACCAAATAAAACTGAGGTCACACATGAAATGTATATTTGAATGTACATCTGTACTGTGCACTTGTTTGGTATGTAGTACAACTGACACTACCCATTCCATATGTCAATCCAGTCCACCACTTAGCCACAAGTAATCAGTGCTAGCATCCAAATCACATGTGAAAGCACTCCAAATTCAGGCTGGATGCTAGCTACTTTTCATTCCACCTCTGTAGTAGGGGCCAGTAGAAGGTAAGTGTACACATGGCAGCA